>NC_052944.1:94871622-95188895 GCF_013358895.1 Oreochromis aureus | reverse complement strand
TTGACTTTGACTGTACTTAAGATTAATGACATATTTTTGCATTTAAGAAAATGTTTTTTTGGTTTTTTTTTTAACTTGTAAACACGTAAATACAATGATGGGTTTAGCTGGGCTTTTGGACAGACGTTGTTTTAGTTCAACTTTAAAATTTTGCAACTTCTAAAATGTAAACCAGTTCATTCTGAAACACCCGTGTTTCTTCTCTTTGGAAGATTTATTATTTCTCAATAATTAGACAAAAGTATTTTATATCTGATAACTTCATTAATCGATGGAATAATGAACGGATTACTCAGTTATCAATTGCTGTAGCATTTTGGTGCTTTGTGGATTGGGTTGTGATCAGGGTGGTCCAATCCAAGTTGACAAATCTGGCTATCCGGTTGTTCAGTGATGACGCGACGAATCCTACTTCCGGGCCTAAAGTAGTCTGCGTTTAATATGGCTTTTGTGTTGTTAACATGTTTAATGCTTTGTATTTTCTTCTATTTAATCTCAAAAAGCTCCTAAAAACATTCAGTGATCACCGTTGACCTCCCTCGGCTTTTATTACCGCTAATCATTTATTTAAGCTCAGTTTTTAAAACCTTACGATGTAACTACAGCACAGCCCATGCAGCAGTATATGAATAACTAACCTCGTATTGTGGATGGATTATCTCAGTTGTTCTCCTGGTTGAAGTTTGGTCCGTTTACAGCATCCTGCCATGCGATTACATTTGTTCCTGACCACTGAGAACACTCACGTTAACTTTTATCGAGTGGAAAAAAAGTTAGCTTGTTTATATTATGCTAACATAGCTGTGTCGCTAGCGGTCACGTAGCACATCGTTATATACCAGCTAGCCAAACTTCAGTAACCCTACAAACGTCACTGCTGTTTAGTTTTCTGTCTTCATTTATGTTGGAAGTGACAGCAGAGCTGTACGTTTGAATTTGTTTCTAAACCCCTGCAGTCAGGACATGCTATATTGTATTTAGATGGAAGCTAGCGAGCTAACTTCCTGCTAACTTCTAACTCTGTTAAATGTCATAAATTCCGTTTTCATGGATGCCTGGATGTTAAACTCAATTGTTACACCTGGTAGAGAAGAACGCTGATCATTTTATTAAAGATGAAAGACTTTAGACAGTGTTTTAACTCTCAGTAATGCCACAGTGATCGTTTGATATATGGACCTGCAGCAGAGTTTAGGCCCAGACACGGCCAGTGACGTCAGACTGAACAACCGGATAGGAACAGGGAGAGTCACCTGTCTGATGGGAAAGGAGCCTGAACTAGTGTGTGATGCTGGCCAGATGTAGACAGGCTCACCAGAACACACAGCTGTGCTGATCTGTTGTGGTGAAGATGGAGCTGAGCGTGAAAGCAAAGCTGCTGATTCGTCAGCCAGTCTATGTTCCTCATGGCCTCGAGCTCTGGACAGTGACTAAAAGAATGAGCTTGCTGATACAGCAGAAAAGAGCTTCCTCTGAAGGGTGGTTGGGCTCTCCCTCAGAGGCAGGAGGGTGGTTATTCCTGAGGGGCTCACAGTAGAGCTGCAAATACTCTACATTTAAAGGAGGCAGCTGGGGTCCCCAGCTGCCTCCTTTAAATGTTGAGGAGGCACCCAAGTCATCCTGTGGATTTTTCACCATTTGCAAGCCAGAAGAGTGATCGCTCTTGAAGTCTGGTTGTTGCACAATACTAGTACTATTAAAACTTCTTGTGCTACTGTTATTCCACAAATCGTATTGTTCAGGAATTTCACAAATTTTTTAAGTCTAATATGTTGGCTTACAGGTAAACAGTTTTTTTGGTAGGTGGATAGGATGAAAACTTCCAGCGTGACACGTTTTCCAATCAGTAGGTTTGCAGTAAAAGAGAAGTGGACATATGTTTAGCCATGGGGTGGCTGTAGCTCAGGCGGTAGAGCAGGTCATCCACTGATTGGAAGGTTGGTGTTTCGATTCCTGGCTTCCCCTAGTCTCCATACCAAATATCCTTTTGTCAAGTTTGTTGTTCTTGGTTTTTTTTTTTTTTTTTTTTAGAGATACAGAGAGTGAGAGAGATCATGTTCTACAGCACTTAAAAAAAGTGATTTTCAGTGCTGTTGATATATGAAGCAGTGTTCATAGAAACATGGATCAACTCTGTTTATGGCATTAAGTGTTAAATTGTGACAGTTTCTTGCAATTCTTGCATTTACACTGGAGAGCAAAGAAGTGTTAGACGTTTGTTGTACTATTGAAATCAGTTTCATAAAAACCACGTAAACAGACGTGGAGAAGAATGTGTTTGTAAAACTAGCAGTAACGCGTGAGAACTATAAGACAGACTGTTTCTGCTATCGAAACAGTTTGTGTTGTTAATCCTGAATGATTCTTGGTTTACAACATTTGCATCATCAGAGAATGGTCATTTTACTCCACACGTATTTGGAAAATCCTATAGTTTGACAATAAAAATCCCAGAATAATTAGTATTTGAGATTGCTGCAGCAACATCATTAAAGAAAAATATCTTTCCATGTCGCTTTGCTTTCATTTGAAAATATAAAAATTTGAAGTTTTTTATGTAAAACATAAAAACAGGAAAACGTAGGACGTTAAAGATGGCCTGATGAAATTTGTGAATATCTAGATCATTGGTGTTTCTATCTGAGAGTCTACAGGGAATATGCCGAGGCTGTGTTTTAGAAATTCAAGATGGTGACATGAGACATGTTAACTTTGAGAACATTAACATCGGTGTGAGAAGTATGTGCATCATAGAAGCTAAAAAAAGGAGTTGCTTCTCCCTAGATTTGTTCAAATAAATTACAACTGATTTGCGTGAGTTTGATGCATAATACAAAAAAAAGGTCCATGAAATAGTTCACATGATCTAAGCAAGACTCGATCGGAAATCAAATGTTAAAGTACACTTACTGATTGTATTTGAGTACATGAGCTTATGTAGATGCTCTAAAAGCACCCTGAGTAAAACAGAAGCACACATTTGGAGAAGCTGTGCTGTAACTTCACATATTGTGAAGTTTTCTGTCTTTTCTTTGAGAAAAACACAGAAGTCATAGACTCCTTGCCATGCTGATATTATGTAAGTAATGCACACAGACATCATATGATAAAAAAGGTGAGCTTAACAGTTAAGGTACAGTCCCCCATACAGTCCATACACAGTTTGTCATAGATGTAAGAGCACTGAACAAAAGGTGTAATAATAAATAAAACCATAAATGTTAATTGAGTCATTTTATTTTTTCTAAATTCAAAAATTACTTTCTGTCCACCATTTGTGTGACTAACAGTCTCACTACCAGGTGACTGATGTTGTAATTTGTTGAAATATAGATAAAAGTGAACTGAAACTTCTGCTGTACAGTTTACTAGGGGGCCTGTGATGGGCAGTGTGTAATCACACAAAAGAACAACTTAAAATTCACCATAACCCTCACTGGAGAAAAGGGCAGTTTGGAATTCTAATTGACATCACAACTGTTGCACATTACTCTAAAATCAGTGCAGTGGCTTTAAGATCACAACCTGATTTAAAACAGAATCTAACATCATCATTCTTGCCCCTGGAAATAGCTTTGGAGTTTCATATTTATAAAGTATAAAGAAGAAGACATCTATTCCAATGTATGAACTACACTTCTTGTAAAAAGCTGTTTGGAAATGCATTCAAAAAGCTCCTGTCATGACCTTCCTTCTGCGAGCATGCACACACACGCATATACGCGCACAGAGAGAGAGAGAGAGAGAGAGAGAGAGAGAGAGAGATCATTAATACAAAGGATTGCTGCATCTTTTGAATTTTCAGTCTTTGTTGGATTTAATATGAACAGTCACATAAAATTCATTCCAAATTTTCGTCTTTGCTTCAATTAAGATGTCTTTAAATCTACGATACTTGTCTTGTTCAAATAGTAAAGAAGTAGATAGGGAACTCAGTAAGTATGAACAACAATAGTTTGAGAACACTTTCTCAAATAAAGAGGATTTCATCATCTGCAGTTCGTGAAAAAAAAACAGGTGCTACATTAAAAACAAGATTCAGATTCAGAAATTATGGATACAGAGTTTTTCAGCATACTTCATGTACTTATTAACACACAGTTCAAAGGCCTGCATTTGAGTGCATTGGTGCAAGCTTGGGCATCTTTTATTTAGCATGGTTATACCATTGTGAATTTTGCTATATAAATATGCTTCAGAGTCTTTCATATGTTTGACATCCAACTAAAAACTTGAAAGATATATATATATATATATATATATATATATATATATATATATATATATATATATATATATATATATATATATATATATATATATATATATATATATATATATATACTCCGCTCTTCACCTGCTTTTACAGGTAACATATTTGTCATCGTGGTCTTCATCTTTGGGACCCGTAACACGAGCACACACAGTGGACGTTAGCGTGCTGCCCAACTTTTACCACGCTCATATTTATATTTTTATTTTATTTCTTTTTTTTTTTTTTTTTTTTTTTTGTCGCCCGCCCGTATCTAAAACCGCTACTGCATGATTCCAAACATTTTTTACAAATAAATAACTACAAAGTGGGGTGTGCGTAATTATTCAGCCCCCTTTGGTCTGAGTGCAGTCAGTTGCCCATAGACATTGCTTGATGAGTGCTAATGACTAAATAGAGTGCACCTGTGTGTAATCTAATGTCAGTACAAATAGAGCTGCTCTGTGACGGCCTCAGAGGTTGTCTAAGAGAATATTGGGAGCAACAAAACCATGAAGTCCAAAGAACACACCAGACAGGTCAGGGATAAAGTTACTGAGAAATTTAAAGCAGGCTTAGGCTACAAAAAGATTTCCCAAGCCTTGAACATCCCACGGAGCACTGTTCAAGCGATCATTCAGAAATGGAAGGAGTATGGCACAACTGTAAACCTACCAAGACAAGGCCGTCCACCTAAACTCACAGTCCGAACAAGGAGAGCGCTGATCAGAAATGCAGCCAAGAGGCCCATGGTGACTCTGGACGAGCTGCAGAGATCTACAGCTCAGGTGGGGGAATCTGTCCATAGGACAACTATTAGTCATGCACTGCACAAAGTTGGCCTTTATGGAAGAGTGGCAAGAAGAAAGCCATTGTTAACAGAAAACCATAAGAAGTCCCGTTTGCAGTTTGCCACAAGCCATGTGGGGGACACAGCAAACATGTGGAAGAAGGTGCTCTGGTCAGATGAGACCAAAATGGAACTTTTTGGCCTAAATGCAAAACGCTATGTGTGGCGGAAAACTAACACTGCACATCACTCTGAACACACCATCCCCACTGTCAAATATGGTGGTGGCAGCATCATGCTCTGGGGGTGCTTCTCTTCAGCAGGGACAGGGAAGCTGGTCAGAGTTGATGGGAAGATGGATGGAGCCAAATACAAGGCAATCTTGGAAGAAAACCTCTTGGAGTCTGCAAAAGACTTGAGACTGGGGTGGAGGTTCACCTTCCAGCAGGACAACGACCCTAAACATAAAGCCAGGGCAACAATGGAATGGTTTAAAACAAAACATATCCATGTGTTAGAATGGCCCAGTCAAAGTCCAGATCTAAATCCAATCGAGAATCTGTGGCAAGATCTGAAAACTGCTGCTCACAAACACTGTCCATCTAATCTGACTGAGCTGGAGCTGTTTTGCAAAGAAGAATGGGCAAAGATTTCAGTCTGTAGATGTGCAAAGCTGGTAGAGACAAACCCTAAAAGACTGGCAGCTGGAATTGCAGCAAAAGGTGGTTCTACAAAGTATTGACTCAGGGGGCTGAATAATTACGCACACCCCACTTCTCAGTTATTTATTTGTAAAAAATGTTTGGAATCATGTATGATTTTTGTTCCACTTCTCACGTGTACACCACTTTGTATTGGTCTTTCACGTGGAATTCCAATAAAATTGATTCATGTTTGTGGCTGTAATGTGATAAAATGTGGAAAAGTTCAAGGGGGCTGAATACTTTTGCAAGCCACTGTATATATCGTCATATCGCACAGCCCTAATTCTTTGTATATTTATTCATTTTTCTACCTTAAACATAAACAACAGCAACAAAAACAAACTTTTAAAACGTCTTTTGTTCCTCTTTTTTTTCCTCAGAATAAATTGCGACTAGTCTCAATGGCTGAGATGGAGGAGCGACACGTTAACCCCAACTGCTGCAGTTCCTGTAGTAACTGAACAACTGAGAACCAGTGAACAAGGAGAAAGTGTGCACACACAACGTGTCACTTTATGCTTGCTCTTCTCCAGCCTCTGGTGTCACTTTGTCATTTTCTGTTTGGAGCTACCTGGTTCTGCCTCATCTTCACTGGCCATGCTGGTATTCTCTGTGCCTTCATCCACGTGGTAACTGTAAGCGCCGTTTATAGTTACTTCATGTTTTTATTTGAGGTATTGTGGAATTCTTATATAGCTTGATAACATTAGCTTGTTGCATTATAAAACATTTGCAAAAGAATGTTGTTGCATTAAAGTATGAGAGGGTCATCTTTAGGTCAGGCCTTTTCGTGAGGGTAAGTTTCTGTGTAGCTCGAAGAGAGAAGTAATCAGGCAGAAAATAGCATTTACAAGAGAAGGGTGCAAAACAAGCATTAATAAGCAGAGGTGTGGACTCGAGTCACATGACTTGGACTGGAGTCAGACTCGAGTCATTAATTTTATGACTTTAGACCAGGGGCGATTTTAGCCCATTTTTGGGGGTGCTTCAGCACCCCCAAAATGAATCAAAGCACCCCCAAAGATTTCTTACTTTTTTTGACAATATTTGCTGTTTGTGTGACACACTACTACAAATATAAAAAGCATACAGTACTGTACTTGTTTGAGACGTAACATTTTAAAAACAAAAGTATAGATAACCCCCCCTCCCAAAATGGTTTGTTCCAGCTCGCCTCTCCCCTACTCTGGCTCTAGGCTAGCGCTCTTGCCAGTGTTGCCAACTTAGCGACTTTGTCGCTATATTTAGCGAGTTTTCAGACCCCCTTAGCGACTTTTTTTTTCTAAAAAGCGACTAGCGACAAATCTGGCGACTTTTTCTGGTGTTATTGGAGACTTATTTATGACGCGTTTTTGACGTGAAAGCGCGTATCATTTTTACTCTCAACAAGCAGCGGGTGCTCACGGGCGGAGGATAGTCCTCCCCCAGCTGCTATCAGGGCAGACGATGTTCACACCTATGCGTCCAAACTGCAAATGAATCACGCATGAGCGAAGCCGCCGCTCCCGCACTGACTGTACCGCAGCCAGTTCTTCTTTTACTGTTATGATGTTTTGTGGATCACAAGCTTTAACACTACTTATAAACACACACACAAAGTAACTCTCCCAGAGTCCCAATTTTGGGTCACTTTTGCCGATCCAAGCCCGGATAAAGGTGCAGGGTTGGAATTGTGACATTAAAAAAACACAATAATTGCTAAAAGAAATTTAATTTGTAGTTCTAAATCAATTCTAAATGCATTTAGGACGTTTTTTATTCACTTTATGTCTCTTCCACAATGTTATTTCTCTCTCCAACAACATAGGTTATAATTACATTAGCATGACCAATTATGCAAATTAGGCGATGACGTCATTTAGCGACTTCTAGCGACTTTTAGGACAGCCAATAGCGATTTTCAATACTGAGGAGTTGGCAACACTGGCTCTTGCTGCCGGAGCGATGGTGGCTGAGACGCAGCGGAGCGGAGGTGTAAGTGCCTGGCTTAAAACAGGACATGTTGGCTGCATTTAACCTTCCGTTACTCTTTATATAGTTAGGTAGGAGTCAGACCATGTTTCTTTTTAGCTGAAAAACATTACACCAGGTAACCTGCAGTGTTGAAAACGTGTTTTCCGTCAATGTTTGCTACTCTACAATCCGTCCTACTCTGTAGTAAATTCAGCGACATTTGACCGTCCTGTTGCTCCCATTGAAATGTATACAGCCTATTTAAAATCTAATACTTAAAATTGTCCGTAGCCTGCTGTTGTTACCGCTGTCCTGTTTGAAATGGATACTAACTAGCTAACTGACTGAATGCCCATTAACCTTATAACTCCTGTTGTGTGTGTGTGTGTGTGTGTGTGTGTGTGTGTGTGTGTGTGTGTGTGTGTGTGTGTGTGTGTGCAGAGAGACAGCCAGGTTCATAATGGATATGAATGGATAGGAAGTTTTTTCAAAAAAAGGAGCCACATTCAGGTAAAATGTAAAGTGTAAAATCAAATGATCCGTTAATCAAGAATAACGTTGGATCAGTGTTTCAATGTTTATATCTTTTATTAGATGTTCATGTGGTTTGGTTATTTGCCTTTTGGTTGAAAATACACTGAGAGAGGACTTTTTGTTAGTGATCTTAATAGAATTTTTTTCACATTAATGTAATTTTTCATCTAATTGAATCTATTTGTGTATGATTGTCAGTCCAAAGAGGGAGAGAGGAAAGACGGGAACGTGAGGAGAAAGTACAAGGTCAGGAAGAACCAGGTAAGAAAACAGACAGGGAACAGTGACAGGCAAAACAGAAACTATTAAACTGACAAAGAGAAAAAAACTGATTTTACTCATACAATCAGGAAGTTGTGTTCTCCCTATATTAAAGCTGCTATACAGAATCTGCAAAACAAACTGTGTTGAAACATTTTTGACCCTCTTTAACAACATTCCAACATAACATTATAATTGATTGGGGAGATTAAAATTAATGATATATTTTTATGTGGTTCAGCCACAATTCTACTAAAACCTCAGCCAGTAATAGGTAGGCCAACTTTTGGACCGTCCAGTTGTCTGTATGACTGCTGCAGTACGTGCACCACATTTGCACACTATCAGAAAGTGCCAAACAGCCCTGGTGGAGTGAGGAACTGTAAAGAGAAGCAGATGCTCTGTTTATATTCTAAAAATGTTTTAAGCTTGTTTCAAAGATTCTGTACTGCAGCTTTAAATGTTTTCCAAAAGCACACATACACTTATCAGTGTTTCTCAAACTTTTTACAGTGTGTACCACCTGATAAAAATGTCAAGCTCTCCTAAGTACCACTATGAAAGCATGAAAGTCATAAATCTTACAACACAAAATTATTATTATTAAATAAGTAAAATTAGTATCTTCAGTAAAGATTTTTACATACATTGTATACACTGTACCACAGGCAAAGTTGCCTCTATTTTTATATATTTTTTATTAATATGTTGTAATAATTTATTTGTAATAACTTATTCTGTTTTGGGAGTATTTTTATGTATCTGTATTATATTATACATACACATTAAAAGTGAATCTCTATCCAAAAAATGCACTCAGTTTACTTTTTACTAACTATGAGCATCATTCATTTTTCTCCCCCAGTAATTAAGGTTAGAATATGTATTTTTTCTATTCCAACCCATTCTTCTTTAGCAGCATTTAAATAAACTTTATCAGATTTGATGGTTTTGTTACAGACTTTTCAAAAAAGTGTTTTGCTTTTCTTTCACAAATGTGGGGGTTAAATTGTGTTAAAATGTACAAAACAATGATGTCATGTTTTGTGACGAGGACCCAGGCACAGAGAGACTTGATGAATTTAAGAATCTTATGATTTAATAAAGAAATTTGCAGACTTGCACAGAGATGGTAAAATTATGATGACTGATAACTGAGACGAAGACAACAGATGACGAAGACAGGGAAGAACATGGGTTTAAATGCACCAAAGAGAGAACTCGGGACAACATTTAAGGATGCAGGGACTGACAGAGACAGGTTTATCTTGCCTGGCTGGGCAGCTCTCTGGGTGCTCAGCACCCCCAAAGCTCTGATCCTAGAATCGCCCCTGCTTTAGACTTGACTTGAAAAAATGTCCTAAGACTTGTGACTTGGACTTTTACACCAATGACCTGGGACTTGAATTGGACTTGAACCGGTTTACTTGAAAAGACTTGATATTTCACCCCAAATATAAAATTTAACACGCATATTATATAGAACGTGTGCACCATTAATTCAATTCATTTATTCAAACCACACTCCGTACGTATGTGTGCGTGAGCTGTAGCACAGCCAATGAAATTAACCAGATTTTTTTTTTAAAAAAAGAAAAAAAAAAACGCTCAAAAATGCTGCAAGGAGTTATCTTTTTTCAGCTACATAAACTATGAAGTAGTCAACAAAAAACCGAAATGCAATATGCAAAACATGCAAGAAGAGAATCACAGAGATGGAACAACTTCCAACTTTCTCCGACAGTTGAAGTTGCATAAAGAACAGTAGGTGGTGCTTCTCTTTTGCTACGATGAGATAGCTGACTTCATCTAACTAGCAAATGTTGTCCAGGCTACGTTGGTGATACAGTTTTTTTTAATGTGTATGATATTTTTGTCATGTGATTTTAAAGCCGGTCCTACAAGCGCATCCAAGAATAACATGCAGCTTATCTCAGAACTGTCGGTGAAAATTATTCTTGGAGCTAAGTTTAATTGAGCTGCATTTTATACAGGTGCAATTTCACAATTTGTGTATATTTTCCAAGTTCACTATTTCGTCATGTGTTGAGAAAAACAGATTGAAAAATTACATGGTCTAATATTTACATTTAGCATATAACTACAACATTCTTTTTTCTTGTTTTTTTTTTCTTTCTTTTTTTAAGAGTCGAAAGGACTTGAAATTCAAAGTTTCAGACTTGTGACTTTACTCGGACTTTTACACCAATGACTTGAGACTTGACTCTGACTTGCCTGACATTACTTGAGACTTGACTTGTGACTTGAGGATAAAGACTTGAGACTTACTTGAGACTTGGAAAACAATGACTTGGTCCCACCTCTGTTAATAAGCATCTAACACCTCAGGAGAAACAGAGAAAGACAGACCAGCATAGTAGGGAAAGCAGAACTTAGCAGCAAAGCTTAAGGTGCACAGAGAGTTCATTCAGAGGCCACCCACACATAGAGGAAATGAGGGTATGTGCAGGGAAAATAGAAATAGAATTTGGGGCAGATAACTCTACAAGGAGGTGTTTTTATTGAAACTGTGCATGAAGAAGGGAGCAACAACACACTAAGAAAAACAGGATAATCTGATGCTGAATGAGGAACTCTGAAAGAAGTATAAATGTAACAGATCCAGGGACCGCCCCTCGGATCTGCTTAGGCTGTTATGCTGTGCACATCCCCTATGTACATGGTGAAATAAAGAATTGCTGAACTGAATTGTTCTGTTTCGAGTTTCTTGTACCAGGTCAGGATCAAAGGATCCAGGAGGGAATCTGAAATCCCAACAGAGGTCATTTGTTTGATGCATATTCTGAAATTTGATGTTTGAGAATAATGTATATCATTTCAGTTTATTTTGAAAAGTCAGGATCATGAGCTTTATTGTGAAAGTTTTATGTCTAAAATAAACAAGCGGATGGCGGAGCCACGCGATGGTTTTACCGTCGTTGTTGCTAACAAAACAGTCACTTGTCCGACCATAGTGTTGTCATTTTAAATATAAGAGAAAGAGAGAAGTTTAAGAAATTATTAATATAGCCGCTACAGTGACCATCACAACCATGAAAAATATTGCCGTAAACAGTACAATCCTTTGTATTTTTATTCTTTTTTTTTTTTTACCTTAAACATAAACAGCAACAAACAACAACCTTTTTAAAATGTCTTTTTGTTCCTCTTTTTTTCCTCAGAATAATGTCACTTTGTAGTCATTTGTCTTATTATTGTCTTATTTGTTGTGATTTAGGCTCTGTGGGCACAAGCAGAGGTTTTTGCTTGGGAAGTAACCGTGAGCTGGTTTTCAGGGGCTTCTCTAATATTTAGTGGGCGTGAAATATGTCAAACTTTTTCCTCTGTGCATTAAGGATTTTGAACTATGATGTTTAAGTGTTGTCACTGCTGAGGATTCGTGGACACAGATCTTTATTCAGTACGCTGCTGTTTACATTTAACTCTTCATCAGAACAAACTCTTCTACTTGTACTTTGCTCCTCACTGTCTTTGAAAAGCAAGAGCTGACAAAACAAGTCCAGTAAATGCACTTTTATCTTTAAGTTTGGAACAGTATTAATCCATTTGTGTTTTATTTATCATATGTGGAAAAGTCCTGTCAGCCCTGTGCTGAGAGGGCTGTGCTCGTCCATCCGTCCTGTTCTAATAAACCCAAATTTCAGGAACACCTTCTTTAGGTCTGTTCAGCTTTATTCATGTAGCATCACTTAAACAGTCAACAAATCTTGACTCAAAGCACGTTATATTGTAAGGTAAAGAGCCCAAAGAGTTCATCTCAGACAAATGTTCACACAAATGTGAATTACATTCACTTCATTGACGAAGTAAATGTAATCCTTAATCAAAGGTGTTTGGCTGTAACTGACTACATGTTTAAACTGCATCATAAGTGGACAGACATGGATGTAAACCACACCTTAACTGTTTGGCTGAGGCAAAACTACCACAAGGCAGTGATCTTGTTACTCCCCTCGAGTCTTAATAAAGCTCAACTTGCTCTTTGCGTTTAAACTGACATTTATTTCAGACAGGAGGATTCTTCGACATGCCTTAACATGTAATGATGTCCAACCACAGCCGATACAATGCCGTCAGAACTAAAAAGAAATACAAACTTAAATGAATATTCTTAATAAAGTCCTTAAGCATTATATATGACGAAACATTCCAACAAAAGGATCAATAAAATACACATTACACCTCACACTGCGGTAATTGCACTGAAATATCACGCAACGCTAGCGTATTTACATACAACGATAATAAACAAAATAAAACATTTACCTCATTGGCCTCACTCAAAGGGAATAAAACTTTCATCTTTACGTCGTGGGGTAGTCCAAAAAGGCACTCTTTTATTTATCTTTCTGTAGACGTGCAAACCTCGCGGCTTGTCTCTTAATTAGCTTGCTGAGTGTGTCAGCCAACAAAAATGCCCTCCTAGCAACAACAGACGGAACTATAGAAAAGGTTCCTATCTAATTGCACAGTTAGTACAAATAACACATTTAAACATATAAATCTAATCAACAAACATGAATTACTGTTTATTTATTATTTCTTAATATTTCAACTACTAATTGTTTTAACCTTAACTCCAATAAAATGAACTTAAATGCGAGAGTTGCCTATGACGGCAGCTACAGATCTGGATATTATTAAATGTGAACATATCGTACTTTGGAGCCACTTGAATGAATGTAAATAAATACATTTACATGAGGGCAACCTGATTTCAAGGAAATAAAAATGCACAAATTTAAAAGTTTGTGAGTTTCTTTGTTCATTTATTAGATGTTTAGTTGTTTTATGATGAGATGGATGCTGTTGTTATATTTTAGTTTAGTTTTTGAGTTGAGGAGAATAAAATAATATTTAACATTAATTGTACCAATGTTGTTGTGTATGAAGCACAAATTAATTTAAAAAAGTTTTATGAGTTTTTGAGCAAATGGTTGTAATTGCATTGAAATGTACGTTTAAGGATATAAACAACAATATTTAATCAGTTACAGTGAAAAGAAGTGCTTAGAAATAGTAATATAAACACAAATTTCAATTTTCTATTAACAAAAAAAAAAACCTATCTATTAATGATACAGAAAATATCCTGTGAATAAACTGACTTTTCTGTTTTATAGCTGAAGGAAATGTCTGTAAATAGTACAGAGAGTATGCTGTAAATCTACAGACATTTCCATTTCATCATTTACAGAAAAGTCCGTCAACTTAAAAAAAAATAGAAAATGTACCAGCAGAAAATTACCATTTTCCGTTTTTCTACAGTTTTTTTTTCAGTGCTCATACACACACTCACAGTCTCTCTTTCTCAAAGTCTCTCACACTCACACATCTATTAAATACACACTTTCTGTCAAGCAGCTTTTTGTTTTTCACAAATAAAATATATGCGCAAACCTTCTTTCGAATTAAAATTAACATTCAAATAAAATTAATTGATCCATGTTTCATTACATCATTAGAATCAGAATCTGATTCTGATCATTAATATGTGTATTTAAAGATTTGGCCTCTGTTACTTTAGCTTGCTTAGACTTTTACTGCTTAAATATACTAAAAGTATTTTGTGGGTTTGAAGATTGAAACTCAGACATCAAACAAAACTTTAACTTCTACATTTGCAAAGTTCTTTATCAGAAGCAGAGAGCTTACAAATGTGCAGGAAATATTTTCTACGTCTCTCAGGACTGTACCAAAGAAATCACACTGTAAACACAGTTTGAATAATCAGTATTATAATTCTATATAAAAAGTAACTACAACAGACATTGGTCACCATCTGAAAGGGCAGAAACACCAGTTGTACCACTTAGTAGTGGGTTTTGATTATGAATTTTCCGATTAAAATCAATTCTAGTTTGAATAAATCGAAATGATTCATTAAAATCCTGAATTGATTTTTAAATATAAATTTCTTCATTGCCTGAAATTCCAGAATCTCAGGTTAAACCTCACAAAACTACTTTAACGACCACCAAACCGCTGAAACAAGCAAATGAGAGCAGGTAAACAGTTTCACACAAAGATGAAAACACAAAGAGCGGACCCGACACATCAGAATCAGTAAGATGTCGGCTTTCTCACCCGACACGAACATGGACACACCGTCAGGACTGAAAGCCGACATCCAACCAAATTCCCTGAACCAGCAGCAAAAGAAGATCCAAACTACGCTTCACATTTTGCTTCACATAAACATTGTCTCAAATTTACCATTCCGCCATTTATTCACTCTCACATCCACACACTGGTGGAGGCAAGCTACACCAGTGCTTGTAATAAAGAAAAGAAGGACTTTCTATTGCTTGTAACCTATAGAGTACCGTGCAAAGAATTTCATACAGGCCGCCCACTCATCTCCTTGTATGTGTAAAAATAATCCTGAGTAAAAAAAAAAAAAAAAAAAAAGCACCGTGCCCAGATTCACTGCACTGTTAATGTTAGCTATGTTATATTGCTGCCTCTGTTCGGTGGTGTCGAGCCAAACGGACTTTAACGTGTGTTTGAACGAGCTGACGGTTCACTCGTTAAGCTGAAAGAAAGATGCTTTAATCACATGAGTCACACATGTGTCCACTGTACCATCTGTACCAGCCTCGCTTCTGTCAGTCTGCCCCAGGGCACATGTGGCTACAACCGTAGCTTGTCTCCACCAGTGTGTGAATGTGAGAGTGAATGAATAGTGGAATTGTAAAGCACTTTGGGTGCCTTGAATAGACAGACTGTTCCCTGTTTGTGAAGGACTGCTAGAAAAGTTTAACATAACTAATTCTCTGTCCTGAATCAGTCTTATTAGGTAATGTTCAAATAATTTCATAATTCCAGTGTTTTCAGTGTGGGAGAAAGTACTCAGGGCCTTCAAGTTATTTTCTGCCCAGTTTGACCCATTTAGCAGAAGTCAGCCTGTTTAAGGCTCTGATATCTATTCTGTATGACTTAAAGCAGTTATGACATGCTCTGATTTTCTCACCCAATAAAGGAATATTTCATATATCAGTCTGATCTTCATTCTATCAGAAACAGTTATCACAGCTCGTACATTTTCTTTTTACACATATTTGTAAGTATTCAGACAGATTTAGTAATGCATATTAAAAGAAAAATATTTGTGTCTAATGTATAAAATATTTAACAGATCACTGTCAAAGATACTTGTCTTTGAGTGAAGGTGATAGGAAATATAAATAACTGCAACTTGACACAGATTTCAAGCTCACTGCTGTAATATATCCTGTAATATATATATATATGACAATACATATAATATTGGCCATATTATATTTACATTACCACAGTGAGATGATTTCAGTCTCATGAACAACATTAGCTAATTGTTATTTACTAACTAATCTTGAAATGACTGTTCAGTACAGAAATGAAGCCCAACTATCATGTTTTACAGTCCTGTGGTCTCAGCCTCAGATACTCAACTAATCAAAGTGATGTCATGAAAAAAAACGAACCAACGAAAAAACGTTTTTCTCCTTCATTTCTGTCAAACAATGCTGTGTGAAATGTTTCTCGCGGTTAGTTAGTGAGCAGCGCGACGGAGTCTAGACCGTCCCATTCACAAGGCTCTCACTTCCGCCCTTGTCGCACTTCGGAGTACCCGCCCCACTTAGTCGGAGATGCTACACACGGAGACTTCTTGTTAACGCATAAAGCTTGCTTTCGGTTTAACACATGAGTTGCTGTGTCCAGGTGTGGGATCGAGGACTTAACGGGACTTTGTGTGGGTCTGAGTTGTTTTTAAAGGAGGATGAAGACGCTGGTGGTGTTCCTGCTCCTCGTGAACGGTAAGAAAGTCTCTGCCTGTGTCCCAATTCAGGGTTTGCAGCTTGAAGTACATATATATCTATATATATATAGATATATATGTATATATCTCTCTCTCTCTCTATATATATATATATATATATATATATATATATATATATATATATATATATATATATATATATATATATATATATACATATATATCTATACATATATATATAACAGCAGTGAGCTTGAACTCTGGGTCAAAGATTCAAGTTGCAGTCATTTATATTTCCTATCACCTTAAATCATCACTCAAGGAAAAGTATCTCTGACAGTGTATATACAGATGTATTATATATAAGAGACAAATATTGTTCTTTCAGTATGTTGGCATTACTAAATTTGGCTCAATGCTTACATACATGTGTAAAAAGAAAATGTACGAGCTGTGATAACCATTTCTGATAGAATGAAGATCAGACTGATATATGAAATATTCCTTTATTGGGTGAGAAAATCAGACCATGTCATAACTGCTTTAAGTCATACAGAATAGATATCAGAGCCTTAAACAGGCTGACTTCTGCTAAATGGGTCAAACTGGGCAGAAAGTATGCAAACACATAACATCCTTATAGAATATGCAGTGGCGGTCCTAGCCTGTTTGGCGCCCTGGGCGAACACTCCCTCTTTAAATCAACAAAATATAAAATATACATTTTAAATTGTTATTGATCCCTTTACCCCGAGTCCTAAAGTGTATATTAATGTTTTTACTCTTAACTATTTATTGTTCGTTTACTTGCACTTCTGTAACTGGAGCCTCGTCGTCTCGTCTCTCTATGTACTGGAATGTATGTAACGGAGATGACAATAAAGTTTACTTTGACTTCAGCAGCGAGCAGGCGCACCGAGGGCTCTCGCGCTCACTTTTTGTGTGTAGAAAAACATCGGTGCAAATTATAAGTCTGTATCATAATGTCTGGTGTTTTCGTGTTTGTTTTTATTTTTTTTTATTTTGCGAGTTGGTTATTAGATGCTGCTCCAGCCGGTCAGAGAATCCCCCCGCCGCCCCGCCCTCTCCTCCCTGTGCTGCAAGTAGCAGGCGCACCCTGCAAACGGAGGGCTCCCCCAGCAAATGGGCAATAGAAAACCGATCGGTGCCTATGCCATCCCCAATATGCGCTGGCATGATGTTTTTTTTATTTTTTAATTGTTATTTTTTGCCGATGCCCGTGATGCCGCCCCTCCACCACGATGCCGCCCCGGGCAACCGCCCGTGTCGCCCGTATCTAAAACCGCTACTGAGAATATGATGTAACGCTATAGATCAACTTACTTCAGAATATATAAAGCATATAAACAATTACAGCAATATGATGCAACAAACACAGCAGTACTACTAATCCAAAATACTCAAAGCTTCATAGAACTGAAACAAACATTTATTTTTAGCTCCATTCTGCTGCTGATACATACTTTAGGTTTCTGAATATTAAACTTGTTGCTGCCTTTCATAGTGTGTAACTTGAAGGCCCTGAGTACTTTCTCCCACTCTGAAAACACTGGGATGATAACATTATTTGAACATTACCTAATAAGACTGATTCAGGACAGACAATTAATTATGTTAAACTTTTCTAGCAGTCCTTCACAAACAGGGAACAGTCTGTCTATTCTCTCCATCTGTCAGCTGCTGCTGGCTCTTCCTCCTCCTCTTCCTCACACACTGCTGAGTTTGTCCTGGTGGATCATCAGGGTGCAAAGCCTCACAGATGATGTGCAGCAGTGGGTCCCTCAGTCTGTCCTCACTCTGGACACTTGCAGTCGTCACACATGGAAATCAAATGTGAGGTGTGAGCATCACAGCAGATGCCTTTGTGTCAAAGTAACTGAGGATAAAACACAGAAAAACATGAAGGAGATTTTCCTGGCCTGGCTTTTTATAGCAGATAACCTTAAAAATATTCTGCAATAAACAGCAGAAATGAGGCTTTGTTGTTGGAGGTCATTTTTGGAGGAAAAAAAAAACAGCGGCCATCAGTGTTGTACATGATGGTGGGTAATAATCAAATGAATAATGCAGAAAACAGATTTGAGATGGGAACTGTTGTTGAAGTACACTGACAGAGGGAGAGAGAGAGAAAAAGAGAGAGAGAGAGAGAGCTGTGCATGAAGTGTGATTTTATCGTGGTGGAAACAAAACAGCAAAACTAAGAGGGAAGTCGTGACGATGTTTACCAAATGTGAAGCTTAGTTTTGATCTTTTGCTGCTGGTTCTATCAATTTTGGTTGGAGAAAGAAAAAACCTGCAGCTCAGAATCTGCACAAAAAATCTGCACAAAAAAAATGTAAAGACTCAGGGCGGACCTGCCGATGGAGCAGAATCAGTGAGCTGTCGGCTTTCAGCCCCAACGGCGTGTCCTTGTACGTGCCATCGGGTGAGAAAGCCAACATCTCACTGATTCTGATGCGTTGGGTCCGCGCTCTGTATTTACATCTTTGTGTGGAATCCGTGTACATGCTCTCATTTACTGTTTGGTGGTTGTTGAAATAGTTTTGTGAGCTTTGACCTGAGATTCTGGCGTTTCTGGCAAAATACATTTATATTTAAAAATCGATTCAGGATTTTAATGAATTGATATTGCGTTATTCAAGCTACTCACCTCCCTCTATCCACCTGCACTTTTAAATTTACACACACGTAGAACTGCACGAATATCTGTCCCACGGCCAATCAGAGAGATCCCGCCCCTGACTATCTCTGATTGATTTAGACCGCAATATGGGCGTACTGGGGGTGTCCAAATTCATAGGCTGCATCCTCCCGAGGCCGCATTTGAAGGCTGATTACGTCACAGGGACGCGATGAAGGCTGTCCGAATTCGTAGACTCCTCCAAATGTGGTCAACAAATGCATCCTTTATTTCCCCGAATTTGAAGGATGGGTTGGGTGTACCCTTCGTGGCCCAACCTATCCCAGAATTCATAGCGTGGCCCAGCCCATTCCAGTTTCCAACAATGGAGGCAGCTACTTAGTTTTAGTATTATTCTTATTATTCTTTCTGGGTCACAAAGAAAAAGTTTTAATGTATTTTAAGGCAAAAATGTAGCTGTGTAAACTTCAAAAGTCTGCTCAGTTTATCAAGACACCACATATTTGTGTTGTGCTCCGACGTTTTCAGAGACGTCTGTTACCCACCAGCTCAATAGCTGAACAATTTCTCTTCCACGACATAATCCGATAAAAAAAACGATCTCTTTACCCGTCGGCTTCCCGTGGCTGTCATGCGAACGGCTATTGCAGTTAATAATACAACAGCTTCTTGCAATTTTTTGTTTCTTTTTATCGCTGTGTGACTGTTTTCATGTGAAAGCCTGCGTGCGCTAGTACTGCTTGCCACGTGTTCCCAGAATCCTTTGCGGTTTTACCCCAGAATGACGTCACATTTTCAATCTCTATTGTCCAATGTGGGGGAGGGGTGTTGCTCTTTAAGATCCAGCCAGGTTGGAATAATCACCAACTAAAGTCAAACTGTTGCATTTCAGATGAAATCCTTGTCTTGTGGTTTATTTACATGTTTCATAATTTGGATCCTGCTGATAAATGTGGACTCTGAGGCTACGTCCACACTAATACGTTTTCTCTCTATTTTGGCCTCCTGTCCACACTGAGATGGCGTTTTCGCTCAAGGAAAAATCAGCGTTTTGAAAACGCTCTCGAACACGCATACATTCGCGAATGCGTTTGGATTAGCCAGATAAACTGTGTCTGAAATAATCAGAGAAGTGTGCAGGGCTATCACGTTTCACCTGGGACCCAAGTACGTTTCCCTGCCATTCACTGAATGTGAGGTACCGACACTTGTAACAAACTTCTATGCAACACATGACATGCTGCAGTGTCTAGGAGCTATTGACTGTACACATATCGAGATAAAACAGCCTTCAGCAAACTCCACAGACTACATTAACACGAAAAGCAAATACTCAATGTACAGGCTACCTGTGATCACAAATACACATTCATGGATGTTGTTATTAAGTGGCCTGGAAGCGTTTATGATGCCCGCATATTTGCTAATTCTAACATCAGTGCCTACTTGAGAGACGGCAAGATTCCTTCTTGTCCAAAAGTAATCTGTTTTTCTCGGTGACCCGGCATACCCCCTGCTGCCCTATGTTATGAAAGAGTATGCTAGTGGAGGAGCTACTCCTCAGGAACAGTATTTTGGGTTGTCATCGTGTAAATGCAGAATGGTGATCAAGTGCTCCTTTGGACGTTTAAAAGGCCGATTTGGAGCACTACGGAGGGCGATGGACATGAATGTGGATGACCTTCCATTCGTCATCAATGCCTGTTTTGTTTTGCATAACTTTTGTGAAGGTAATAGGGAACTCATACCTGACCAAACTGTTGCTGCAGCTGTCCAGTATGACAGAGACTTCCAGCCATCAACACAGCACCACAATATACGAACAGCAATGAAACTGAGGAAAGACGAGTGAGAAATGTGTTTACCAAGTTTCCTGGACCCCTGAATGATTGTTATTTTTTATTTTTTTTATTTTGAAAGATAATGCCACCAAGTGCTGTTTGTCATTCACAATGACATGTTTTTTGACTTGGTATGAAAAACATTAGCATAACAAAAAATTGCGACTGTGATAATATACTACACACATTATATACTCAAGTCAAAAATTAGTGAGCAAAATATTGTTAGGATGACCTTGAGCATGTGTGATTGACCTTTACTTCCTGATTGTTCTATGTACAGTTTGCTGTGAACATGAAACTATATCTAAATTGTTATGCCACTAGAAATTGTTCATTCAGTCCTGTAACAACCATATCCTAACTAATTAAACTGTATTTGGTTAATAGACATTCATCATTTACTGTGAACTTTATCTCTGATGGACATCACCATATGCAGCAGAGGTAAATAAATACGTATCGTTGACGTTTTATTATTGAAAAATACACTTTTTAGCTATATGTGAAACTATAACCTGTATGTGAAATATAAACATCTGTCAGAAAACATGAAGAAAAGAAAAAGGGGCATTACCACAAATGGCCATAAAACAGCTTTACCCATTGTACCCATTGGTTACAAGACAGGCTTAAACATGACAATAACCAAGAAATGCTCTGTTTAACGGCATTTATTGTGTCGGAGTAAAGATACCCAGTGTATGAAAACGGACGATTATCTTCAGGGCACTCTGGTGTAGTTGGTCTGGTTGCTGTAGAAGAGGGGGCAGAGGATACAACTGGAGCATAGAAATAACCATGCTGCTGAGGTTGTGCCCTGTGATGTGATAGTCGTGGCGCAGCTGCAGCAAATGGAGTCTGGGCCATTGATTGTCTCATTAGAAGAAATACCTCCATAACTGAATTTGGGAGTTTTTTAATGCTCGAGGTCATCCTGCCAATGTTCTCGGAAAACTCTGTTTGCAGCTTCCATTCTCTCGAATGTCTGTCTCCTCAGCTTTAGTGCAAGTGTTATGAGCTGTGTCGGAGTCCCGACTGCTTGTAGCTGGAGATGGAGCCAAAGTACTGGGCGAAGGAGAAGTGCTTTCATGTGAGCCTGACCGCGGACAACTGCTATCGGTGGTGCTGCTGTGGTCGTGTATATCGCTCGTTTCGATGCCACCGTTTATGGCAGCGACAGCTGGAGAACCACCTCAGATCTGCTCACAGAGTTCAAAGTACAGCAGTACTACTCTTCCAGGCCCGCTTCTTTTTCTGGAGTCTACTGCGTGTCTGTACTTGAGTCGAATAGTCTTCAATTTTGTCATAATTACTAGCTAGTAATTACGGCAGAGGGAAATGACGCAGGTCAAATCATCTTGCGTTTCACGCATGCGCGGAACTGCAGCGTGAGCGTTTTCGGCTGTTTTAATGTGGACGTGCAGCTCTTTGAAAACGACTGAAAACGCTAGTGTGGACGCGTTTTCAGACAAAAACGCCATTTTCAAATTTATCCGGGCTAGTGTGGACGTAGCCTGAGACAAACACATGCATGCAGATAATTTGTTTGTATCCTCAGTTTCCCAGCATGCCCTGGCTGTGGTGGTGGAGGTGAATGAGGGGGAAAGATCTGTCCTGCTTCCCTGTCAGTACTCAGATTTTATACCTGAGGATGACCCCACAGTGATGTGGACTCGCTCTGATCTTGATCCCAAATCTGTCCACCTACGACGAGAAGGAGGAAATGATCTTACGGGACAAAACCAGCGTTACAGCGGACGCACATCGATGAGGTCTGATGCTCTGGACACTTCAGACTTCAGTCTCACTCTGAGAAAACCAACAAAGACTGACAGTGGCAACTACACCTGTTCCATCAGTGATGGGAGAGAAGAACGGAGACTGAGAGATGTACAGCTGCAGGTCAAAGGTCAGTCACAACTCTGGGTGGGTTAGAGACTCCAGCCTGTTATCTATGTGACATATCAGAGTAAGAATTCAAACTTCAGGTTTTCTAAATTGGTGTGACTAACCTGAAGAAACCAGCAGCAACATGTAGCTCAGAGCTAACCTCAGTGGAAACAGGACCTCACTGCTACAACAGCTGGAGTCTTTACTGCATGTGGAGGTTTACACTCACAAAATTTACACACTGTACAAAGTGGAGAACATGAGCTCTCTAACTGCAGCTGCCAGAACAGCAGGAAGTGTCCTGATGTTGTACAGACTCAGACTGGAGGAGCTGCTATGAAACACAGACAGAGCTTTTAGAAGTGCAGCAGAGATCATCATGTTTCATCCAGCTGGTCCTGATGCTAGTGAGACTCTCAGGTTAATAACTGCTGTGTTAGGATATGTAGTGTAAATCATAGTGTGGTTCAGGTAACAGTGAGGGGACTGCAGAGCTTTTGCTGCTGTGAATTTAAGTTTTTATCTCTTACATTTATCAAACATAATCTTTCCTGTAAGTTCATTATACACACCACGCAGTATTTACTTCTTTGAGAGACCTTTGTAAAAAATAAATAAATAGAAAGGATGTTTTTCAGTGGACTGGCTGTGCCAGAGAAAGATGCAGTGAATGTTTTATGAAACCTTTCAGGAGGATGAGCAAAAGATCCCAGACACCCTCTCTACTTCTAAGATTAGACTCCAAACTTTCCTGTTTTGATAGAGATGATAGTTTTTACGCTTATAGGGCTGGATTAGGAGACCCTGGTGACCCATCCCATAACTATAGGCTCATGCTGCTGGATGACTTCTTTACTCATGTGTTGACACAGCACTGCTGCACGTTCTGTGTGCGCTCCTGTTTCTCTTCTATCCCCTGTTCACCCACAGCCAGTCTCTCAGATAGCTGCTCCTCCCTGATCCTGGTTCTGTTGGTTCAGTTTGTCACGTTGCTGATTGTTTTTTCCTTTTTACACAGAATTAATGTGCAGATGTGTGTGTGCTCCACAGGGAGGCTACAGTAACTGTAGAAACCTCTCATTAGTTCGACTTTAGTTACAAACGCAAAGAGCCAGAGAACATTATTATCTATGATGACTGTTACAGGACAGAGTCAGAGGCCAGGACTGTAGATACTCAGCTATACTTCAGTTACCATCAGTAACTGATACTGTGGTTTATTGTCCTCTCAGACCAGAAGGTGGAGGTGAAAGTCATTGAAGGGTCAGAGTTTGTCATCCTGCCCTGCAAAACAACACCTGACCTGCCTGAGGACACCACAGTGGAGTGGGCTCACTCTGATCCTGAACTGATGGTGGTCCATGTGTATCCAAACAGAAGAGACCACCTTGATGACCAGGAGAGTTTTTACAGAAACCGAACGATGATGAACAAAGACCTGCTGAAAACTGGAGACCTCAGTCTGACCCTGAAATACCCCACACAGAGAGACAGTGGAGGATACATCTGCACCATCTACAGGGACGAAGATATCCTGAGACAGAAAGTGGTGCTGCACCATGTCAAAGGTCAGGGATGAAGACAAATGAGGTCAGTACAGGATGTTTGGTCAACATTCAAAAGTTTTTTTGTTTTTTTGTTTTTTTATTTCTCCACAGAACCATTTCCATCCTGGGCCAAAGCTCTTCTGGTTCTCCTGGTGGTTCTTGTGGTTTCTGGAGGTCTTTTATTTCATTTCCGGCACTATTTCATGTCAGGTGAGTGTCTCCTACTACACTACCCATAATGCCGATGGTTAGCAGGTGTCCTCTGGTGGCTCCTTGACTGTGGCTCACACAAACTTGTTCCAGAAGCCAAAAGAGTTGAGAGTTACTGTTACGACCCTCAAAGGCCGCACCATAAAAAAGGAGATGAATACCAGAGTGTTAGTGTGAAGAGGTTTTATCTTAAAATGGCATAGCAGGTTGGCTAAAATGGCTGGTGCCACCAAGGCAAAGACAAGTGAGCTTCTTCTTCTTCTTCTTTTACGTATTATTGGCGGTTGGCAAACAACTGCATGGTGCATCACCGCCACCACTGGTATGGAGTGTGGACAGAAATCACGCTCAAAAAAGAAAAAAAAGAAAAGAAAAAAAAAACCCCACTTCATATCCTCCCAAACAACCTTCCTTCTCTCAAAAACTGAAACAATGCCTGATAACATTTATCCCCCGACTCCTTCCGTAGCAACCCTACAAGATCAAGTTTCATAGCAATGCTACTGAGATTTTGGACCAACCGTCTCCTCTCTACCGTATAATTCCGACACTGCAAAATAACATGCTCCAAGGTTTCATCCGCTCCACAATAATCACATTTCCCTGAGGCATGTTTCCCTATCAAGAACAGTATGGAATTCAAACCCGTATGCCCAAATCTCAGTCTTGACACCACCACCTCCTCTCGCCTACTCCTTCTTGTGGCTCTCCTCACTCCGACCCTCCTTTGAATTTTATATAACCACCTTCCCCTCCTGTCTTCTTCCCACTGTTTCTGCCATCTACCCCTCATTTCTATCTTAATAATACTCTTTACTTCCTCCTGACCAAAATTCACCGCCAGATCAACTGTCTCATGATTAGTGGCTTCCTTTGCTAACCTGTCCGCTGCTTCATTCCCCCTTACCCCATAGTGAGCCGGGACCCATACAAACACTACCGATAGACCCATCATATGTATCCTGTAAAGAGTTTGCTGAACCTCTAATAAAATGTCTGACCTACCTTTCGAATGACCATTCTGTAGGCTAACCAAGGCTGCACTGGAATCCGAACAAATAATTGTTTTCAATGGCCTCAAATCTTCCACCCACTGCACTGCTAATAGAATCGCTATCATTTCTCCTGTAAACACAGACAATCCATTATTAATCCTCTTCCCTATTTTAACCATAAAGTCCAGAATTACTACTGCCACCCCCACTTGACTAGCTGGATTCTTTGAAGCATCCGTGTATACCTGCACATACCCATAATACTGATCTATGAAACCCTGAACCATATTCGAGTCTAGACCGCCTGCCCCGTCCTTACTCTTCTGGCGCAACAAAGAAAAATCTACAGCTGCTTCAGGAAGTATCCATGGAGGGATTGCAGGCCTCGGCACTCGCCGACATATGTCCAAGTGATCCAATTTAAGATCCCTTGCTCTTCCCCCCCACCACCCATCCAAAGCTCTTTAACTCTCTCCTGCCCTTCTCCCAGCAAGGTCTAAGTACATCTAATGTAGGATGACCCGGCTCCTGACCCTGTAAGTTTGCCCAATATGTCAATGTAAGCTGGTCCCTCCTCAACCCTAGTGGCATTTCCCCCCATTTCCACCTGCAAGGCTACAGTGGGAGTTGTCCTAAATGCCCCTGTACAAAGTCTCAACACCTGATACTGAATCAAATCTAGCTTGCTAAGAGAAGTGTCTGCTGCCGAATTATATGCCACACAACCATAATCTAACGTTGACCTTACCAATCCAGTGTATATAGCCCTCAGGGACTCCCTATCCGCTCCCCAATCCGTCCCAACCAAACACCTCAAAATGTTCAAAACTTTTTTACACTTATCCACCAATTCCTGAACGTGCGCACCCCAAGTTAACCTCTCATCAAGCCACAACCCCAGAAACTTAAATTTTCTCACTCTTTCTAATCCTATGCCATATAGCTTCAGTTTAATTTCCTCATTAACCCTCTTCCTTGTAAAAAACATTGTCTTAGTCTTATCAACTGAAAACTTGAATCCCCACCTATACGACCATTCTTCCACTTTACCAACCGCTTCCTGTAACTTCTTTACAATAAAACCAACATTCCTTCCTCTCCTCCATAAGGCTCCATCATCAGCAAAAAGTGAACATCCCACCCCACCCTCTATGTCATTAAACACGTCATTAATCATTATAGAAAATAACAAAGGACTCACTATGCTCCCCTGTGGAGTCCCGTTCTCTACAGAAAACCGCTCCGAATAAGTCTTTCCAATCCTCACTTGTATCTGCCTACCCTTTAGAAAATCTAAAATCCACCTATACATCCGCCCCGTAATACCCAATTTACGGATTTTAATCAACAAACCGTCCCTCCACAACATATCGTAAGCCTTCTCTAAATCGAAAAACACTGCCACCACACACTGTTTATTTATTTGAGCCCTCCTAATTTCATGCTCTAAACACAATATTGGATCCATAGTACATCGCCCCCTTCTAAATCCACTTTGATATTTAGATATAAACCCTCTGCTTTCTACATAATACATCAATCTCTCATTAATCATACTCTCCATAACTTTACAAATATGTGATGTTAAAGCTATCGGTCTATAATTACCTGGCTTGGTACCATCCCTCCCTGGCTTACATATAGGCACCACCACAGCCTCTTTCCAACTTTGTGGCAGCATCCCACCCTCCCAAACCCTATTATACAACCCCACTAACTGTTCTTTGGCTGACTCGCTCAGATGATCCAACATAATATAGCACACCTGATCCTTTCCTGGCTGTGTTAACTTATATTTCCGGAGCACTCGATGTAACTCAGACTTAGTAAAAGGTATATTCAAAAGATCATCCGTATCCTCCACCATATCCAACAAATCTCTATTCTCCATAATTGTCCTGTCCTTCCCCCTACGCCCTTCTTCACTAACATTCCCTGTGCTATGGATTTCAACGAACGCTTTTGCCAGCATGTTAGCCTTTTCTTCATCCTTCACTGCTGTTACTTCGTCAATCTTCAAGATTGGATAACCATACTCCCTTTTTAAACCATTCATCCTCCTAATCATTGCCCATACACTATGAATTTTCGTCTCCCTCCCCACTGAATTACAAAAACCCCTCCAGAAGTCCCTCTTTGCACTTTTAATCATTCTTCTTACCTTGGCTTGCAACTGCTTAAATTCAACAAGATTCTGATAGCTAAGATTACCCTTCAATTTCTTAAAAGCCTTATTACGACATTTAATCACCTTATCACACTCCGTTGTCCACCATGGCACAATCTTCCTTTTCCCACTACTCCCTTTTCTCTTGATCACCCTGCTTGCCGCCACTAAAATGGCTCTACAAATTGAGTCATTCAAATCGTCCACCCCTACATTCATATCAACCTTTTGAAATTCCTGTTCACTGAGAACCTTAAATACATCCCAATTAACCTCACTAAAACACCATCTCTTCACTCCCCCAGTAACCTGTCTCTCAATGGTCAGCCTCACCTCAATCTTTATAGGATAATGATCACTCCCTATTGTCATAAGTTTCATTACCTCCCATGAACATAATCCTGCTAATGAATCGGACACTAACGTTAGATCAATAGCCGATTCAATCCCTGTTCTAACATCAACCCTAGTACCACTCCCATCGTTCAAACACACATAACTCTTCAAATCCAACAACCCCTCAATCACTTCCCCATTCCGATCACAACTATAGCCCCATAAAGAACTGTTAGCATTAAAGTCCCCACATCAAATCACTTTCCACCTTAAATACGCATCCAGTTCTGCCACTTCTATTAGCTTGCCACCTGGATTATAAAAATTTACCACTCTAATGCTCCCAAGTCCCCCCCAAATTTCCAATACTATATACTCTAACAGCTTACCAATTGCTACCACTCTATATTGAACCTCTCGTTTCACAAATGTTACACAACCTCCGCCATTACCCTCCTTCCTATCCCTCCGAACACCATCATACCCTTTGATAACAAAATCCAAATTAGGCTTCAGCCATGACTCCTGTACACAGATTATATCTGGTTTCTCTTTGCATTTTTCAACAAATCCTTTAAACTCTTGACCATTAGCGATCAAACTTCTAGCATTCCATTGTAAAATAATCAAAACGCCCTCTCCCCTGATCCTTCTGCTCTCCCTTCCCCTCCAAGTCTTTTATTCATGTTCTCCCAGGATATGTCCTTAATCCCGAAAAACCTCTCTGCCCCCTTCACTATTATTTGGTTTTTCTCCATCTTATGCTTCACTTGATCCGAACAGTTTATGACATATGCAATGAACAAAAACAACTTCTCCATTGTCAATCCTGGGTAAGTTCTATGCACACTAACAACTTCCGGGGATAACCCTGTCTGATCTTTTCCCGGACCATCTCCACCCCTCTGAACCCTCCTGACTGCCTCAGCATAACTTATGTTGTGAGTAACCTTGACCTGCTCAACCTCCACGGCCTTCTTCCTTACCTCACAGCCTCCAAAACTCACCCTATGCTGCTTCCCACAGTTACTGCATTTGTCCAGAACATTATCTCCACACTCCTCAAATCTGTGCTCACCCCCACACTTGGGACACTTCTGCTTCCCCTTACAGACTACAGCAATGTGTCCATATCTCTGACATTTATAGCACCTAAGGGGCGGTGGCACAAAAACTCTCACAGGAAAGCTCATGCACCCTATGTTAACCCTGTCCGGCAACACAGTACCTTCAAACTCCAACAAAACTGACAAACTACTAACCTTTTCCCCATTAACAGTTTTTAACAGTCGCTTTACTCTGCTGACCTCGCCCCCCTGAATACACCGCTTTAATTTCTCCAAATCCTCTTCTACTGGGATACCAGAAATCACCCCTCTGGTCACTTTACTGTCTCCCAATACCTGTCTCTCTTGTACTATCTTTTTGCAAATACTTTCAGTACTCAACACCTTGTGTTTCTGTTCTTCTGACTTGACCACAACCAGCAAATTCCCATCCCTTAGAACCTTAGCTAGAAGAACCTCTCCAAACTTCTTTTTCAATTCCCTGGAAACCGCTATTGGGCTCAACTGCATTCCCTCATCCTCCCTCCTGAATTTCAAAATTATCCTAAATTCCTCCCTTACCGTCTTCTTCCTCACGACCCTGGACCCTTCATCCGAGCTGTTCTCTTCCAAACTCCTTTTACTCGTCTGTGACCCAACCAAACCCGCGCCCTCTCTCCTGCTTCTCCCTCTTCCTGATCTTCCCCCTCCAGCCACCGGGGTCCAGTCACCAAAATCCATATCATCGTCCTCATCTACCAGAGACGCCATTCCATCCAGTCACATACCAGTTTATGCCAACTGCCACAATCCGTGATCCTAGTCCGTAGTCCAAAGTCCAAAAACCAATCAATCCACTCAATCCGTATGTAACGTCCACCTTCAAACTTCCCGCGTCTCCTTCTCCGCCTTCCGTGAAGCTGTTCCAGGAAGGGGCGACAAGTGAGCTTTCTGAAAGCCTGCCTCAAGTATGCTTTTATCCACACCTGACTAGGTGTGGCCAATTAGCACCAGCTGAACATACTGAGGAGATTAGGGGCTGCAGAGGGACGTAACAGTTACAAACAGCTGATACAGAGAGCTGAAGAGAAACTTCCAGGTTTGTTCCAGAAGTCAGAAAACCTCCTTCAGACTCAGTCATTGATCAGTGAAACAGCTCCACAACATGACTTTACTAAACAGTGTGTGTGCTTCACTGCATTGATCTGACACAGAGGCTGCATGTGGACAAGCTGTTCTTCTTCTGTGGTGGTAAACAGCAGGCTGACATGGAAACATGTGCTGACAGTAAATGTTGCAGCAGCTTCAGTAAATGTTCCTCCTTTTGTGTCAGTCATTGATCACCCTGTTTCTCAGGTTTTAATGGTCAAGTACAAGAACCTCAATTATGTATGAATTTAAAAAAAACTGGAGGTCATCAAGGTTGTTGACTTTAAGACATGCTGGTACTTTAACTCTTCTCTTTTATCATAGATTAATAAAGCTGGGTTTCATCTGCATATCAGTGAAAATAGTGTTACAGTGTTTTCTTATATTATGCCTAAGAGAAAGATTTATAATGTGAATAGAGCTGGTCCCAGTACAGAACCTTTTGGAACTCCACGACTAACTTTTGTAAGTGAGGAAGAATCCTCATGAATCTATGAGATGGATATGACAGAAACCACAACCGCAGCATAATTGCTTTATTGTCAGCGTTTTCTGGTCTATCAAATGCAGCACTGAGGTGCAGTACAGAGATAAGTTTACTGTAAGGAGGCCATCAGATGATTATTATAAATGTTACTACAGCTCATTGTCAATGGAAAATTGTACTTAGTAGTCAGTATAATCTTTTAATGATATAAGTTTCCATATATGCTTAGAGGTGTATAATAGATTGTGTAGTGATAGGATGTGTGATCTTTAGTAGGCTGCAAAAGGCTTTGGGTGCATTCCAGAGTGTTCTGGCATTCAAACCCACATCCTGGGAGCATGGGAAAAGGGCATACATTCTCTTATTGTTTTATGGTAGGATAAACGTATCTATGTCTGTTTTAGGCTAAGTGCTAGGGCTGGGCTATATCATACCGTTCACGGTAATACCGGTATAATGTTGGGCAACGATAGGAAAATGAAATATCGCGATAGAATGTGGGTAAAACGCGCATGCGCAGTGCCTATGTTTACATACGCACATGGCGGCGACGCAGAATGAGAAGAGCGAAACTAGATCGTTAAATGAAACGGATGAACCAGATCTGGTTTGTAAAAATGCTGCAACTTCAGTGGTGTGGAACTGGTTTAGCTTTCGTCCGTCAGATACACAACAAAGCACTATTTTTGGTAGCGCATGCTAGTGGGCCGTCGTTATTACCGTGTTGTTTGGATAATACGGCACACTTAAAATCAATCCTTTGATTTTTCTGAAAATCGGCAGTGCCCCTTATAATCCCGTGTGCCTTATGTATGAATTCTGGTTGTGTTTACTGACCTCGAAACGATTTTATGTGGTACACGGCGCCAAAAATCTGTCAAATGTTTTAGTACGACTTTGCTAAGCTACCGAAGCCGCACGGCTTGATGGATTGTCGGAGCATTACGGCTATCGTGCGCGAGGCGCCTCATGGAGTGATACGTACTGTGCTTCAACATAATATTACCGTATTGTGTGTGTATAACCTCTTTTTAAGTTTTGTGGATATTATACATGGTTATGCTGAGGATATGTCGGCCAATTTCCACTGGAAATGCCTTTTGGTTAAACTGTCAGCAGGAATTTGCACTGTTACATTTTTATATAACTTTATTGCACATAAAAAAACAGCTGCTTGTTTAAGTGAAAATACATTGATGGGGTTTTTTTGCACTAATAAAGTTGTGGAGTTGTAAAGTATTTTGTCTAGTGTCAATTATATCGTCAGTTATATCGTTATCGCAAATTTTCAAATGTATATCGTGATAAATATTTTTGGTCATATCGCCCTGCTCTACTAAGTGCCTTTTGTTTAGATGAACTGCTGGACTTCCAGACCAGCAGGTTTAGGGAAGTCTTTATGGGGTCACACTCTGACCCCCCCCCCCCCCACACACACACACACACACACTCACCCAATGATGTATAAATAAAGACCAGGGCAGTGGCAGGGCGCGAGTCTCTCACTTCTGTGCAGGTGCTGTGACTGCCCTTGCTTGCAAGTAAACTAACTGCAGTGTGCGTTTCTCTTCTCTGACTCTCAGCTGAAGAAGTGTTATTTAGAATAAATCTCTTGACACTCATGTTGTGCTTTGTTGTCCTCTCAGTCCCCTGGGTGGGGGTGGATTCAGGGGTGGAGTCTGTCCAGCTGATCTGCAAAACCACAGTTTCTCTGCCTAAAGATGCTAAAGTGGAGTGGAAGGACAAAGACAACAGGAAGGTCCACGTGTATGAGAACGGCTCTGACCAGCCTGAAGAACAGGACGATAAATACAAGAACCAAACAAAGATGAAGAGAAACTTACTGGAACCTGGAGACCTCAGTCTGACCCTGAAACACCCCACAGATGGAGACAACTCCACCTACACCTGCACCGTCTACAGCAGGGAGGGAAACGTCCTGATGGAGAAACAAGTGGAGCTGAAAGTCAGAGGTCAGTGCTGTAGATACAGGTCAAAGGTCAGAGGTCAGTGATGGTGGTTCAGTCTCAGTGGGCTCCATCCAATAGTGTTACAGTGTTCACAAAAGGGGGAGGTTCCTCCTCCCCCTTTTGTGAGTGTGGACGCTTCCTCTCTTTGCTCTTTAAATGCTTTGCTTCTTTTATTGATTTTTATGCTGATTTTTTTCCCTTTTTTCTGTATGAGCTTACCTGCGAGAGCTTCTGGACACTTATAGATCATTAGGACTAAAGTGTTCTTAACAGAAACAGCAACATTTTTATAGTTACCTTATCCTCAGCGCTCCGTGTGTCTGTGGCCTAGACACAGCTGAAGCCTGATTACAGCGTCTGGGCACCAAACAGCCTCAATAGCCTGGAAAGGTGCTAACCGCTAGGCTAACTAGCAACAAGATGCCTTCCCTCTCCACAGATGACTACCACAGCCTCCTGCAGAAGATTGCAGTACTGGAGACAAAAATTCATCGCTTAGAAGTAAACGTGGAGGTAAATGGACTGTGCGGAAATGAAACAACCTTGCCTTTGATTCAAAACAATGGCGATGAGCAAGCTAATACACAGCTAAGGAGCACAGATAACATGACCAAGAAAGTAGACTCTGTGCATTATTATAAATCCTCAAGCGATAATCCCCCCTTGGACTGTCTTGGTGCAAAACCAAGACATAAATCATGTCTCCTGGAAGGGGGACGACGTATCACAGGCAGAGCACAGCGAGCTGAAATCTCTGAAACCGACTGGCCTTCACTTCCTACGAGACAGAGAAGCTCTTCTACCCCTGTATACGGGAGGAAACAGGACTGGACAACCGTGAATAGGAAGGTTAACAACAAACCTCCAAAACAACTGAATGTGAAACTGCAGAACAGATTTGCTCCACTATCAAAGGACCCTGGATCTATATCGGACAACCATCCATCTAAAAGTAGCGAAGTAAGGTCTGAAAATCTGTTGAAAGGCCACAGGGAAAGCTAAAGGCTAGGCCTGAAACTCTGATTGTAGGTGACTCTGCCGTAAAGGATGTACAAAGGATGTGCGGTAAGAACACTAAAGTCCTCTGCTTTCCTAAGGATATGGTCAACAACCTAAAGGAGAGAATTCTTCAAATTGCAGATGAATATCCAACCGTGACAAACATTGTTCTGCATACAGGGTCAAACGATGTGTCCAAACAACAGTCGGAGGTTCTGAAACGGGACTTTACTGGATTATTAAACACTGTAAACTCTCTGAATGCAGCTGTATTCATCAGTGGACCTGTACCGCCCGTCAGAGGAGGAGACGAGAGATTCAGCAGGTTGTTTGCACTGAATAAATGGCTCATATCAGCATGTACTGACCACTCAGTGCATTTTATCAACAACTTTAATATTTTTTGGGAATGCAGGCATCTGTTTAAAGCAAATGGATTTAATTTTAACAAGTCTGGGGTGAAACTGTTCACCTCCAACTTGTTTTATTCCGTACGTCATCCATCTGTGCTTGGTGCCAAGGCTGAGATAAACGAGGAGTTATCTCATAAAGAGGAACAAACAGTACTCCAAGAACAGACAAAGCCCAGCAGAAACCTTGAGGAGGAGCTCCATCTGCCCCCACCCGGGAAGAGCCTCAGAAAAGAGAGACATCTGAGGCAAGAAGAGGGGTCCCTACTCGCCTCCAACTCTCTCAACAACACCAACGACCAGGACCAGGGACCATGACCTTCCCCAGTTCCCCAAACCCCTGACAGGCCATCACCCTCCTCCCCCTCCCTTTCTCCCTCCTCCCCACACCTGAAATTCACTGAGGAGATGATGGAGCGGGTCAATGCTGGGCTCAGATCTGCCCCCCGGCCCAGTCCCTTTTTGTCCCCCATAAACCCCCCACCAGATTGGCCAAAGGTTCGCCATCGGGCCCCGCCCTCAACAGAGCAATCAAAGTTACATTGCCCAGCCTCGCCCCCCTTAGTTCCTCCTTACCACCTTCATGCCCTGTCTCCGCAGTCTGATGTGTGATGTGTGGAGGGTCCGGGCTGCGAGGATTATGGCAGTGGTGACTTTTCCCAGGAGAAGCTGGGACCCTGTTTATTAGAAGGTTTTAAAATTTCTGTACTTTTAGGTGACAGAAGGAGACATGTGGCCTGGTCAAAACACAGAGAGCTGCACTCTAAAAGATCTTTAAATATAGTAAACATACCTTGTGTGCCACAGACTGCTCCCAAACACGAGGGGGCAAATAATACCTGTAAAAACACTTAAGTTGGCTTTATTAAACGTTAGATCTTTAGCTGGGAAAACATTTTTAATTAATGATTTAATCACCGAGCACAGCCTTGATTTTATGTTTTTAACTGAAACTTGGTTGGACCAAAGTAACAGTGGAGCTGTTCTCATCGAGTCGACCCCTCCTAACTACAGTTTTATCAGTGAGGCCAAGGTGAGCAGGAGAGGAGGAGGGGTTGCTGTCTTATTTAATGAATCATTTCAATGTAAGCAGCTATCTCCTGGAAGTTTTCAGTCTTTTGAATATGTGGCTTTACAGCTGCAGGCCCCATCCAAAGTTATGTTTCTTAATGTTTACAGGCCTCCCAAACACTGCACAGACTTTTTTAATGACCTCAGTGAACTGCTGTCTGTGATCTGTGTTGATTTCGACTGTGTAATTATTGTTGGGGATTTTAACATCCATGTGGACAACCCTCAGGACAAAGGGACTAAAGACCTGAGTAACACTCTGGGCAACTTTGGGCTGACTCAGCACGTAACAGAGGCCACACATAATAGAGGACACACTCTTGACCTACTGATCTCCAAGGGCCTGAGCATTTCAAACGTTACTGTGTCTGATGTGGGCCTGTCTGACCATTACTGTGTTTTCTTTGAAAGTAAAATCTCAGCCCACACAAATATATCAACAGCAGTGATCACAAAACGGTGTATAACTGAACACAGTAGTGAGATCTTTAACCAGGTCTTCCCATTAACACCTGACCTGTCCAGAGGTTCAGTCAATGAGCTCGTCAATAGCTTCAATGCTAAAATGTTAAATGTAATGGACACTATTGCTCCCATTAAGGTGAAGGTTATCTCTGGAAGGAAAAAGTCTCCATGGAGAAACTCCACACTGGTGAAAAATGAAAAAATAGAGTGTAGGAAAGCTGAGCGCAGATGGAGAAAAAAACAAACCTCCAGGTTCATTATGACATCTATAAAGAGAAACTTCACAATTATAACTTACAACTGAGGAGTGCAAGGAGGTCCTACTTCTCTGACATCATCACCAAAAACAGTCATAACGCTGGGTCTTATTTTCTACAGTTGACAGGCTAACAAACCCTCCTGTGTCAGTGGCAGCTGAACTTCATTCAACCATGGCCTGCAATGACTTTGCCAAATTCTTCACAGAAAAAATCCAAAAGATTAGACAACCAATTAATACATCAACAGCAGATCCAGGAAATGTACTGTGTCCACCGAAAACTGTTTAAACACCATCAAACAGTTTCACCCTATTAACAGCAAAGACCTGGAGGACATCTTAGGTCAACTGAACTCCTCCTCTTGCTGTTTAGATGTCCTGCCAACAAGTTTTTTCAAAAAGGTCACAAAGACTTTGGAGTCAGACCTGTTACAGATCGTCAACTTTTCTTTAATGTCAGGTGTGTTTCCAGAATCACTAAAAACTGCTGTAATTAAACCTATACTGAAAAAGGACAATCTTGACAAGACACAAATGAATAACTACAGGCCGATCTCAAATCTCCCATTTTTAAGTAAGATTATTGAAAAAGCAGTTTCGCAACAGCTCAATTACTTTTTAAAACAGAATAACTGCTATGCCGCCTTTCAGTCAGGTTTTAGACAGAACCACAGCACTGAAACCGCTCTGACCAAAGTGTTTAATGACATATGTCTGAATACAGACAGTGGAAAAATGTCAGTCTTAGTTTTACTGGATCTCAGTGCAGCATTTGATACAGTTGACCACAACATGTTACTCAAACGACTGGAGAACTGGGGAGGTCTTTCAGGAACTGTACTAAACTGGTTCAGGAAACAGGAAAATACTTTGTATCAATAGGTAACTTCACATCTGAGCAGACAAGTATCACATGTGGAGTTCCCCAAGGTTCCATCTTGGGACCCCTTCTGTTTAACATTTACATGCTCCCACTGGCACAGATTATAAAGAACAACAAAATAAACTATCATAGCTATGCAGATGACACACAAATATATATCACAATGTCACCAGGAGACCGAGGCCCTGTACAGGCTCTTGGTAAATGCATTGAGGAAATTAATGACTGGTTGTGCCACAATTCAATCTATACAAATAAAAACCACAAACCAGGCGAGAAATTTGGGTGTAGTGATGGATGCAGACCTAAACTTAGAAAAACACATTAAGACAATAACAAAATCAGCTTACTATCACCTCAAGAATATTTCAAGGATAAAAGATGTGATGTCTCAACAGGACCTGGAAAAACTAGTCCATGCATTCATCTTTAGTAGGCTTGATTACTGTAACAGCATCTTTACAGGTCTACCTAAAAAATCAGTCAGACAACTACAGCTCATTCAGAACTCTGCTGCTAGAGTCCTCACTAAGACCAAAAAAATGGACCACATCAGTCCAGCTCTGAGGTCTTTACACTGGCTGCCTGTCCGTCAGAGGATAGACTTTAAAGTTCTGATGCTGGTCTATAAAGCTCTGAATGGTTTAGGACCGAAATACATCAGTGACCTCCTGACCCAGTATGAACCTTCCAGATCCCTCAGGTCATCTGGATCCGGTCTGTTATCAGTCCCCAGAGTCAGAACCAGACACGGAGAAGCTGCATTCAGCTTTTATGCTCCTTATATCTGGAACAAACTCCCAGAAAGCCTCAGATCAGCTGAAACACTCAGTTTATTTAAATCCAGGTTGAAGACTCACCTATTCTCAGCTGCATTTGAATAAAGCACCAAATCCACACTTAAGTTTAAATTTCAAAACCTACTTTTTAACTACTGATTTTATCTACTGTTTTGATATTTGATTTTATATACTGTTTTGTTTGCTTGCTTGCTTGCTTTAATCAAATTTGAATCATGCTTTTTATTTGTTTTTGTTTTTAATGTCTCTGTAAAGCACTTTGAAGCACCTTGTTGTTGAATTGTGCTATATAAATAAACTTGCCTTGCCTTGCCTTAGCATGTCTGATGTTTGTGGCTGTTTTGGTTTTTATTTGATTTCCAGCCAAATGTAAAAGCTTCAGCAGATGAACTGTAGGAGCAAAGTTCATGTGTGAGACTTCATCTGAAAGGTAACATCTTCTAGTTTCTGAACATGTGTTTGTTTAGCATGTGGCTAAAACACAGGCTAAGCTAAGTCAGTTCAAATCTCAGTAAAAACCTTCTTTGGTCCTCATCTATAATCAGTCATATCTGAGTCACAATAACTAGAAGATGATTTCTAGCAGAACTGTGAAAATCTCCACATCCTTTCTCCATGTTATCATCCAAAGCTATGTGAAGTTTCAGAGCTCTGCAGCTAACAGAGACTTTCAGTTTGCTGCTCTCTTCCTCTGACAGCTCCATTCTTAGGGAGCGTTAGTTCCCTGTTTCACTTTATTCCACTTATTCAGTCTGATGTTCTCTGATCTGTTTCTCTTGTTTAGTGTCTTAAATGCTGCCAGTGCCTCTCTTTGCTTTAACCAACCTTTCGCTTTATTTCTGAGCTTTTTAAGGACTTTAACTGATGCATCAACCTTTGAAAATGGAAAGAAATCAGTCAGATTCATGGCTGCATTAAAGTGTCATATGTAGTTCTCCCACATCAGCTGGATTATATCTACAGGTCCTTCTCAAAAAATTAGCATATTGTGATAAAGTTCATTATTTTCTGTAATGTACTGATAAACATTAGACTTTCATATATTTTAGATTCATTACACACAACTGAAGTAGTTCAAGCCTTTTATTGTTTTAATATTGATGATTTTGGCATACAGCTCATGAAAACCCAAAAATTCCTATCTCAAAAAATTAGCATATCATGAAAAGGTTCCTGCACGGTGATGGAGGGCTGATGATGTGGCTTGTTTTGTGAGTTAACCATGAACTCCTGTGAACCATGAACTTTGTGATATCATGTTGAACTTAAATCAAAGTGTAACTTCAAAATTTGCAGAAGTTGTTGTATCCGTGTGTGGCAGGCAGAGGTTGGACCATGACCACCCAAAAAACAACTTGACCAAACAAAAACACAGTTAAACCTGACCCGGGCAAGTGGAAGTGGGCCTGTAAGGAGGACTCTCAAGAACCCAAAACAAGGGACTAGCAGTTTAGGAGGCCAACAATGTGGCCGGTGGTGGAAATGAAACGGTTTAGGGCGTCGACCGGGAGGCCGAGCAAAACAATCCTGAGGAAGTGCAGGTTGATGTGGAAAATTTACAGTCTCTGAATTAGCTCTTTGACCAGCACACCTAATAGTCTTGAGATGGGTGGTGTCATTAACACAGGGGGTGGGCTCAGGATTGGCTCAGGAATAGAAAAATGCAACAACACACTGAGACTTCATCAGCCTTAAAAGACACCACGTCGTTGCTTAGCTGCACAGAAACCCACTCATTACTGCGCTTAAACTTTGGAGCAGTAAACACAGTTTCAGTCCTTGCTAACTCTGGAACTGAACACACGTCTTTACTATTCCCAGGCTCAAAAACAGAAATCACAGCATTTGCTCTCTTACAATAATCATCTTCAGAAAACGAGGCCGGTGGCTACTTGACTCAGGTTTACAGATGGGAAAAACACACTCAGATTACCAGCAGACATGTGACACTCAGGCATTTTATTTACAGACTCGGGGCCATGAATGACAGTTAGAAAGGTCTCTTTACTCTCAGCAGTGGAATTGAGCTAAACTTAACAAGGCAGGGGAAGGAAAACGAAACGCACTGAACCCAGGACGAGAGAAAACACTGAGACACAGACTAAGACACACAGGCTTGACACTGGGACTGAGGGAGAAACAGGCATGGGATTAAGACAGACAGAGGAGACAGAAAAGGGACATGGAGACAGGAGTGACAAATGTGGAACAGAGGAGGCATGGGAACTAGGGCTGCACGATTAATCGTTAGAAAAATCGCGATCTCGATTCATACTTACGTGCGATCTCATTTCCAAATGACAACGATTTAAAAAAAAAAAAAAAAAGACGACGACGATTGTACCGCATTTTGATCCGGGACATAACCTGCATGAAAACAAGCGCTCACTCTTCCTGCTCAACAAATGACAAGGGCGGAGCCTTATACCACGTGATACAGAAGCTGTGCCGTGTGATGCTCAAATTGGCAGGAAAGAAACAACGGAGAACACGTCAGGGATGACGAGAAAGTGACAGGAGAAAATCTGTCCCGGTCAACCACCCTAACATCAATAACGGGAACCTTATACAGCGCTTCCCTATACATGTCGAACTCCCGCAGGCACAAAGAAATTACGGAGGCTATTACTTATCACCTGACCAAAGATATGGCTCCCATCAACACTGTGCAAAACGAAGGATTTAGGAAAATGATCAACACCCTAGACCAGGGGTCGGCAACCTGCGGCTCTGGAGCCGCATGCGGATCTTTAGTCCTTCTACGGCTCCGCGTGGTTTGGGGAAATAAATAATTTTTTGTAAGTAATTAGCTAAAGTCTATTTTATTTATGTTAGTTCTTTTTTTAACTCGTAGTTCTAAATTGGAAGATTATTGTGATATTGAAATATAAATATAAAATTATATTCTATTAGTTTTGACGACGATCAAAATAAGCGTCACACTTGCGGAAGCCTATATACCCTTGAAACGCCCGCCAACCCCAGGTAGGCCAATTATGGATCTTCGGATCCACATTATGTCAGCAGCTGTTCTCCAAAAACAAACACGTTCACGCCTCACAGACGACAGCTTACAGTCGTGCGTAAAGATGAAAGTGACTTCGTACAGCCCCGATCGTACAACAGACGCTGTGCACAGACGTTCAGGAGCGGAAGTCCCATTGTAAACATATCACGGCAGACCCGACTATGTTTCCATGAACACGCTTTTCAGCATCTTTTTATTGACCACTTTTCACACACGGTTGCTTTACGCATACAGCCGGTGTTAAAGCTCGCAGCCCGACACACACCAACACAACAGCGTAGGTGGCACAAACGTTAAGGCGGCGAGGCGTGATTGCGGGTACCGCTAAGGTGCATCCGCCTCCCCTGCAGCAGCGCTGCAGTCCACGCCCCGCCACACACATTAACCAGGTAAAATACATACTTAGGTAGAATTTGGCAAAGTTCAAAATGTGTTAATTACATAAATAAAATGTAATTTTCTCTGTAGCACTTCATGCATTTAAGCAACACACCTCAGTTGTTCACACAAAGCATAAAGGTTAAAAAAAAACAATATATACAGTGTTATGTTCATTTTAGATGTCAAAAAGTATTTGCGGCTCCCAGAGTTTTCTTTCGTGTGGAAATCGCGTCCAAATGGCTCTTTGGGTGTTAAAGGTTGCTGACCCCTGCCCTAGACAAACGCTACACAGTGCCGTCCCGCAACTATTTTTCTATTGTTGCACTACCTGCTCTATACACGCAGTGTCGAGCAACAGTGGAGACGGAATTTCAAGCAGTACAACATTTTGCGGCAACGACAAAATGTGAGGCATTTATTGTTTTTATGTTTATTTATTGTTTTTATGTTCAGTTTCAACTGTTACGAAGTTGATGTGCAGTTAATAAGTGCTATAAATATTTATATTGGAAAAGAAAATCGTGAGAGAATCGTGATCTCAATTCTAAGCAAAAAAATCGTGATTCTCATTTTTTGCAAAATCGTGCAGCCCTAATGGGAACAGAACCTAAAGACCAGAAACCACAAATATAACACAAGCAGAAAAACAGCTAAAAGAACCAGAACTACGAAATAGACACTAAACCTTAGAATATAAATTAACCCACCACCCAAAATGTAAACACTGGGTCACAGACCATGGACCATAGAAGAAGTAATTTCTACTGACAGGATGTATTGAACATTTTGGAAAGGCACTGTGAGGCTGCTGCTTCTTCTTTTTTATACCGGTTGGCAAACAGCTTCTAGGTGCACTGCAGCCACCTTGTAGACTGGAGTAAGGATCAGACTCTACCGTACCACCATTAGATTCTTTTTGAAATACCCGTTTCTTTCAAAAATGTAAAAATATAAAATATTTTTAAAATTTCAATACCAGCAAATTCCAGCCAGAGACTGAGAAACCAATGTAAAATCAGCTGCTGATACCTTATCCCCTCATAAAATCCACCTGTGTACCTGATCCAGTATTTAAACTCCTTATCCTCAATTATTCCTGCTACTAATCCCATTACTGTCATCCTGATTCCCCCATAAAGTGCTATGTGAGTTGAAGTCCCCACACCAAACTATCCTTCCTCCCCAATGATCTAGGATGATTGTTAGTGTATCTACAGTAGAATCACCATGACAACCATTTTAAAGTCTCTTTGTGCTGGTTTTCATCTCACATCCTCCTCATTAAATGCCGGTTTGAAGCACGCAGCGAGGCTCCAAATGCTCAACCAGACCGCCGACAGGTCTCGCACGCCTCAGCCGCTCTATCGTGTCGTGAGCTCGGTTACGCCATGTCACAAGTTTTGTGACGTGCTTTTGTGGTAGTTAATGGATCAGATTACATTTTTTATTTCTCCTTTTATTTCAATCCAGTAATTTAGGTCAGTATTGGACCGATACGTAATATCGGATCGGTCCATCCCTAGTTACAACATACAAACTCATATAGCCCATCATAACTTTATCAGGGAGCACTTCATCTTTAAATTCCAGTAAAACAAATGTACTGTGCACCTTCTCTCCATTGCTGAAAGCCTGCAGTCAACTTAAGCCTGTAAAGTCTCCTTCTCTAATTACTTTCTTCACTTCTTCCAGATTTTCTCCCACAGGAATCCCAGAAATCCCTCCTCTTGCTCCACTTTTCTCTCCAACAGTCTTCCTTTCCAGTACTTCTCTTTTGCACAATACTTGTAGTTTTAGAGCTTTTTTTTTTGTTCTGCATTTTTACAAATAATGAGCAAACTCCCATCTCACACAACTTTGGCTAATGCCATGTCCCCGAGCACTTTTCAGTGGCTGTTTCTCATAATTATAATTTAAACCATTCTGTAAGTCCACCAAACTGGTTGAAAAACAAAAGAATGCAGGTGTTTCAACAGTCCAGACCTTCGCCTGATGAAATGCTGTGGTGGAGCTTCAGAGAGCTGTGCATAAATCAGCGCCCATACTTTTATTTTTCCATTTATTTTCTCTAAGATTGTGATTTCATTAATAAGTAAAAACTCTATCACAGTTCTTTCTCCTCATCCTGCTTCTCTTACACAAACTCTTCCTCCTCCTCTGCATCTCAGTCCCCCAGGTGGAGGTGGTTACAGAGGTGAAGTCTATCCAGCTGCCCTGCAAAACTACAATTCACCTGCCCAGAGACACAAAGGTGGAGTGGATGGTCAAAAGCTCCAAGAAGGTCCACGTGTATCAGAACGGCTCTGACTGGCCTGAAGACCAGGACCACAGTTACAGAGGCCGAACAGAGCTGAGGAGAAACCTGCTGAAAACTGGAGACCTCAGTCTGACCCTGAAATACCCCACAGACTGGGACACAGACACCTACACCTGCACCGCCTACAACAACAGGAAGAAGATCCTGATCAAGAAGGAAGTGGTGCTGAAAGTCAAAGGTCAGTGCTGTAGATTCAGGTCAAAGGTCAACAGTGCACCCACTGGCTGGATGCAGCTTGTATTGTGGCTCCTCCCCCTTGACCTCCTTGATAGCTTTAGGTCAATTTAGCTGTGTTTCATCCAAATCCCAGAATTCCTGAGAAGCAGGAGCTGCGTCTCCTCTTCACACTGACCACTTTCTATCTAACAGTGAGCTCCCAGTGAAGCAGCAGCATTCAGCCTGTTAGAGTCAACACAAATGTCTCCATCCAAGTTCATGTTGTGCTTTGTTGTCCTCTCAGTCCCCCAGGTGGAGGTGGATTCAGGGGTGGAGTCTGTCCAGCTGCCCTTCAGCACCACACTTCACCTGCCTGAAGACGCTAAAGTGGAGTGGAAGGACAATTACAGGAAGGTCCACGTGTATGAGAACGGCTCTGACCATCCTGAAGAACAGCACCAGGTTTACAGAGACCGAACGAAGATGAATGAAGACCTGCTGAAAACTGGAGACCTCAGTCTGACCCTGAAACACCCCACATATGGAGACAACTGGACCTACACCTGCACCGTCTACAACAGGGAGGGAAACATCCTGCTGAAGAGAAAGGTGGAGCTGAAAGTCAGAGGTCAGTGCTGTAGATACAGGTCAAAGGTCAGAGGTCAGACTCATGATGGTGGTTCAGTCTCAGTGGGCTCCATCCAATAATGTTACAGTGTTAGCATGTCTCATGTTTGTGGCTGTTTTGATTTCCAGCCAAATGTAAAAGCTTCAGCAGATGAACTGTAGGAGCAAAGTTCATGTGTGAGACTTCATCTGAAAGGTAACATCTTCTAGTTTCTGAACATGTGTTTGTTTAGCATGTGGCTAAAACACAGGCTAAGCTAAGTCAGTTCAAATCTCAGTAAAAACCTTCTTTGGTCCTCGTCTATAATCAGTCATATCTGAGTCACAATAACTAGAAGATGATTTCTAGCAGATCTGTGAAAATCTCCACATCCTTTCTCCATGTTATCATCCAAAGCTGTGTGAAGTTTCAGAGCTCTGCAGCTAACAGAGACTTTCAGTTTGCTGCTCTCTTCCTCTGACAGCTCCATTCTTAGGGAGCGTTAGTTCTCTGTTTCACTTTATTCCACTTATTCAGTCTGATGTTCTCTGATCTGTTTCTCTTGTTTAGTGTCTTAAATGCTGCCAGTGCCTCTCTTTGCTTTAACCAACCTTTCTCTTTATTTCTGAGCTTTTCTCTCTGATTTCACACTACACACATCAACCAGTTTCCTTCTATGGGCATGCAAAGTTCCTCTCACACACACAGCAGCGCAGTATTTTTCTGTTTCTCTTTCCTGTTTCTACAGATTAATCAAACTCTTGTTTTTTATATTTACATGTAGCTGTTGCTGTTCTGTGAGTCTATCGTGCAAGTGGTGTGATATGCCCATGTAGGAAGGACGGCACTGCAACGCTGGACTTGCCCTTACTCTGGGCTCCCTCTTTATTCTGGCAACTGGTACAGAGAAAACAGCACACAGTCGTCATTAACAGTGTGCAAAGCAACTGCAACATTCAGTTCACCAGCTTGGGAGTATTTTCCTTTTTTTTTCTTTTCAAACATAACACTTAACAAATGACTAAGATATATTTATACAACACAACATCAACAAAGTCTTTCTTTTAAAAGTTCTAGCTGAAACCAAACCTGTGATCGTATAGTAGCAGTATTATTTATTTATTTATTTTTCTCCTTTTTCCTAACCAACAACAACAATAACATATAAAACAGCTTTTCTATTATAAAACAATCATCATTGTTCATCATTTTTTTCCCTATACAACAGCATCGATTAAAACTTATACTTAACAGCGCCTACCTGGTACAGAGAAAACAGCACACAGTCGTCATTAACAGTGTGCAAAGCAACTGCAACATTCAGTTCTGTTAAAAAGAATTAGAACAATTACAATCACACAGAGAAACATTAGAGCTGAGTGCAAGTCAAAAAGCACCCAACTAGCTAACGAGTATTAGCTTAGCTTAGCATGCTAACTAAAAATGCTACTCGTGATTAAAGTTACTACCCATGCATCAAAATGCCTGTAACTTTCAGGATACATGCTAGTACTACTTACAATCAAAATACATGTTGACAATTACCACTATAAGAATGTTTTCATTAATACACATACACAATTGACAACAGTGTCGCTCACAAGCACCTACCACCAGCTTGGGAGTATTTTCCTTTGCTGAGGCATGCGCTGTGCAGCAATTTGGAACCTTAACAGTTGCAGTTGCGGTATTTGTCCACCAGGTGGCTCCAACTATTCACAAAGCACATCAATTTTGAGGAAATTCATTAAGCTATTTTCTAACTCTGTTACATACAGTTTATAAACCCTCTTTAGTTCTACTAAGTCTTCATCTAAAAACAATACACCCTTATTTCATGCACACACTTTTAAATATACTAAGCTCTTTGGTTTTTGCAAGCACTCACATCACAATCTTCAGCATCTTCAGCAGAGTTCTTTCAGACATCAGGACTATTAACAATTTTCCGCACACACATCACCATTCTTTCAGTTCAGTTTTCTAGCATCATCCACACAATACTTTCATCATCGTCTCACAGACACCGCCTTTTCTCTCAAAACAATGTGCACCTTTAATCATTCATCCAAATGACAATTTTACACTTCATTTATACATTCACACATTTATATATAACAAAAGACTGCCAGTAACTGCCAAGATAAATTATTTCCTTTACCATACCATATATATATTACCATATCACATCTTCACTTCATCTTCCTCTAGTACTAGTCATCCTACCGTTTCGACTAATTTAAAAGTATCTTAGCCCAGGTTCGCCCACCTTGCTGGTCATTTATAGCCGTTATCTGTCCGGGACAGTGGCCCGATTACTAAGTCCTATCTTAATTTATAACCGCTTCCCGCAGCTAGACAGGAAGCTCCACCTCCACCGTCTAAGTATCCCACTTGCGCCTTACAGCTTTACTTAAAGCTCACCTGTCAGTCACGTTGAATGGTCACGGCCAGGACCCCGCCCTGTCAGTCAAACGGTGCAAGTAAAGTGGTGCTTGACCACTAGCCATTAACGACCGTCCCCAGTTGTCGCAGCAGCCAACTGAATTAACCCTCTCGCCGGAGGACAATGCTCCGCGTCCGGAACAGAGTGGAGGCATAACCCTCAGAACATTTTGCACCCCTAGAGAAATGCCGTCTCAGTCCTACAATTTAAATAATTCTAGAAACATCACTGTGGACTCTAACCACCAGTTTGTTATCTGATGTCCGGGGCGCACCCTATAATCAATGTGGGAATAAAATTCCCTGACCAAATACCCTAATCTAATATCTCTTTTCTTGGCTGACGTCACAATCAACAAGTATAACACACCAACTTCAAACATACGCCGCAACAATTAAAAATCCACCTCAATATTAACAACAATGCGCTTTCATCAAATATCCCCAAACTTTACTTTTCTTTATTTCTAATTACCCAAAATTATCATGGACATGTCACTAGTGAAAATCTACTTAACAGATTTTACAATTAAATCTAATTTCCACTAGTGAGCCACTTTAATGGTAACAATCATCAATTCAGTGGACAACTAATTTAGAATTCATCCAATGTGCACAATTTTCAACAGGCTTGCGCTTACCTATAAATCTTTTAGACCGGTCTGTTGTCCACCTCATATCAGATCGTACCTTAAGGTCCAAATTAGTCCCCTCAGCCGCACAAGAATCCGGGTCACTGGCACCAAGTATTAAATCCAGTTCTTTAGATTCTTTACGGCGAAAAAGACACGGCTCAAAAGTGGTCTTTTACTTTAAAATGATCTTTAATTTTACATATTCCGGAATATGGAGACTCGAACACACGAACACAACCTCAGGTCTAAAAATCAAACAGGAAGGCTAGTTATATTTATATACTCCATCTTGACGTTAAACACGTCAAACACAGTTTCATTACAAACAAACTTCTACTCAGTTCCTCTTTTCTGTGTCTGGTTTATTAATATGGCTGTGCACTAAAACTTCCTGTGCAGCTTGCAATAACTTCCCCTTTCTAAGGTCTGTTGCCAGGGCAACCTGTCTGAACTTAGTTTCACTCTGGTTGAAAACAATATAATCAGCAAAATAAACATTTAAGATGATACATTTATTACCTAACAGTGTCATGTCTCCAAATCATCATCACAGCCTCACTAGGCTGTAAAGCTTCATATTGACTTTAGCTGCTGTCCTCCTGTCACAGATCACACCTGATACATGTGTGCACCCACTCCATCCTGCCTGTACTGTCACTTCACTTCTTTTGGACTTTGCTGCTTTGTATGGAGGACTTCATGTATTTAAACTGATCTACCATCACCACCTCGACTCCTTCATCTTCACTGTCGTATCTGCAGCTTCTTCACACACATGTATTCTGTCTTTCCTTCCTCTTCTCTTCAGAGCATACCTCCACCTCTCCAGGCTCTCCTCCACCCACCTGCTTATTGCTCTCACTACAGATCACAATGTCCTCAGCAAACAGAGCTGCTGAGACTCCTGCCTGAGCTCATCTGCCAGCCTGTCCATCAGCACTGCTAACAAGAAGGGGCTTAGAGTGGATTTCTGATGTAATCCCAGCCCCAGCAGGAACCCATCTTTCCCTGCTACTGCAAACCTTCCCACTGTCTCTCTGTCCTCATACATGTACTGCACCAACCATTGTTTGCATGCACACAGAAACAGTGCAGCTCCTCCTGACCTTCTCTGTACATCTGAAGTGCTTGTTCTTGTCATGAAGCCATCCTACTGCTCACACGTCACTCTTCCACCTTCTCAACACACTCTTTACATGTCAGTACATTTACACCTCTATCTGTCATCACACTAACCTGCTGTAAATCCTTTCAGCTGGAGCTTCTTTGTAGACACTTCCCTACATTGCAGCCTGATTACAATGCAGACAGACGGCTACAGTGTGGCTGGATATAGAATATGATGCATTACTGCAGATTCAACACAATAGAAAGGATTTGAAATGAGCTCAGCCTTAAACATGTGCAGCAGTAATATTGATCCATAGACACTGATGGGAACATTTTTCTGCACAATAAGTACTTTGACTTTTCATACTTTATGTCCAATTTGCCAGTACTGCAGTTTTGTGTGTAGTGAGGTGTTTTCATGGTGTTTTATTGGTGCTTTTACTAAAGGAAGGCTTCTATCAAATTCTTCCAAATGTTGTCAAACTGAGCTGTGTGATGAAGTGAGTGTGACAGAAACACTCAGACTGTGTTTCTCTGCTTCATCAAGTCAAATCTGGTCCTCAGAGACTGAATAAAGTCCTGTCCCACTAACAGCAGCTCCAACAGTCTGTTCACTGCTTTCTTCCTGTCAGTCTTCATCTTTCTGCTGCGTCTCCTCTTCACACTGACCACTTTCTATCTAACAGTGAGCTCCCAGTGAAGCAGCAGCATTCAGCCTGTTAGAGTCAACACAAATGTCTCCATCCAAGCTCATGTTGTGCTTTGTTGTCCTCTCAGTCCCCCAGGTGGAGGTGGATTCAGGGGTGGAGTCTGTCCAGCTGCCCTTCAACACCACACTTCACCTGCCTGAAGACGCTAAAGTGGAGTGGAAGGACAGAGGCAGCAGGAAGGTTCACGTGTATAAGAACGGCTCTGACCAGCCTCACAAACAGCACCAGGCTTACAAAGACCGAACGAAGATGAATGAAGACCTGCTGAAAACTGGAGACCTCAGTCTGACCCTGAAATATCCCACAGATGGAGACAACAGGACCTACACCTGCACCGTCTACAGCAGGGAGGGAAACATCCTGCTGAAGAGAAAGGTGGAGCTGAAAGTCAGAGGTCAGTGCTGTAGATACAGGTCAAAGGTCAGAGGTCATGTAGGAGTTTATTCTCTAAAAGCTTTTAGTTTGAATCTATTTTCAGTTCATTCAAATAAAATAAATTCTTTGATGTTTTGATCTAAAAGCCAAAAATGTCAGGCGGAGCAACTGTGTGTTTAAATGAACAGACTAAGAAGACCATTAAAAATGATCCTAACTTCAAAATAAAGCCTCTGGCATGATTTGAGTTTGGATCAAATCAATAGTTTTGTTAGTTTAGTCCAAATCAATGTAAATGTATAAATATCAATAGTTTTAAAGCTGCTGAGATCATTCAAACACTTTGATCCAGTCATTTGGATGTTGTCACATGTCAGGGTGGAGCAGCCATAAATATGAGGCTTTTATTGTGAAAATGATGAGTGTGATGATCCAGAGGAGCCCATGGGGTGTTTGTGGCTGGATGCAAAGGTTTGTAGCTCTCCTTGTAAAGAGAAACAGCTTAAAGCTACAGAGGAGCGTCTGCAGAAGAAGACAGGGAAAGAGGAAGAAGCTGAGGCCGCTGGAGAAAAGACAGGAAAAGAAAATCAGCTTTATTTGTTGGAGGCCGTTTGTTCATCACACTGAAATATTCCCACTTTAGAGACATGAAACAAAGTGAAGTGTGGATTGATGTTTGTCTCAATGATTTGGGCCCTGGAATCATTTCTTCATCTCCCACTTTAAGACATATTAATGTCAGCCTCACATGTCCCACAGTGGACAGATTTCTATTTCTAGATTGATATTTGGAGGATTTTCATGTGTTTCTCTGCTGTCACAGCTCTTTGTGATATTTGAGCGCAGCTGTAATGTTTGTGTGGTTAAAGCCACCAGACTCCACTGACAAAAACTCTCATTTTAGCAGGAGAACACGGGCTGCTGTGGGACTTTGTGTTTGCAAAGATTTCTATTGGAGGCATTTTTGCCTTTATTATATAGGTGCAGAGAGTAGACAGGAAAGTGGGAGAGAGTGAGGGACACACAGGCACCTGTAGTAAGCCCCGCCTTCAGTCCACCTGCTCAGCCAGGTGAGCTATAGCGCTGCTTTAACATGTTAGTGTGATTGAGAGTGAATGAAAGTGAGTGATGGAGGCAGCAGGAAACTAACAGGCTGTTTGTTCTGAGAGGTCACATGACTGTTTTTCTCAGCAGAGTCTGATGGATTTGATGAGACCGTGAGAGCGGCTTCAGTTCCTCATCAGAAAGAGTCTGACAGAAGCTCCTCCCTCTATACCCCAGTAGACTTCTATTAGACTGCTCCAGATTCCTGAGAGTTCACACAGAAAACTTTACAAACAGCCAAAGAAAAACTATTGAAAAGGCTTCAAGATGACAAAGAGCTCTTTCACAGCACATATGAGCCATTAAGAAGTGCACATTTGTGTTTTCCATAGTCCATCATCCAATAATATCAGAGGACAAACTGTGAGGTAAAAAGCCTTCAGCTCTTTGTGAATGAAGCAAAAAGACTTTGGTCCTGAGAGATGGTTCAAAACACAATTCAGACCTACCAAAGTATTATTGGTGCCAAACACATGAAGCCTTCAACTTTGTATTTGTCCAGTCAGTGTGGCAATAGAAGTCACTGTGAGGATTTTCAATGTGCTATCAAAGAGCATCCAAACAATCAGGTGAGAATGAAGAGAATTAGTGTGGATGGACAGAAAATCCATATCCAGTGTGATTTAGGAGCCGTTCATATATAATGAGTGAAATGAAAGAAGAGCACAGACAGTAAGAACATGAGTGAGCAGACATTTTGGAGCTGCTGATCCACACAGGGCTGGATGGAAGGAGTGGGAGTCCATGATGGCTCAAAGTCTCTGATCCTAACTGTTCCTGAGCCTCTCCCCTGCCTCCTCTTTGGATCTTCTCCTCCTCTTCTTCCTTATCTGCCTCCTCCACCACTGCTCTCTCCTCCCTCATCTCCTCCTCAGCTGAACTGAAGTCAGGGCTGTAACATGAGGAAACGTGCAGAAATGACTGAGTCAGCATGTTGTTGAAGTGAGTTGAGTGATTGTGAGCAGATTAGATGTGCGAGCCTCCCCTGTAGAGAAAAGCAAATCTTCTCCAGAGTTTCCCACCTCATGTTTTCCTGTGTCACAGCTGATTGTCAAATCCTGGCTGTCACTAAATGAGTGGTCCAAAGGTGGAAGGAGGAGCACAGTTAGATTGTTCACCTCCTAACCTGTGAAATCAATCAGCTGAATGAAAACACTGTGATCCTATGAGCTGCTATCAGGGCTGCTCCATTCTCAGGATTCTCATCTGGATGATTGAAGCAGATTATTGATGAAGTCAGCAAACAGCTTTCAAAATGGCTCTTTTCCAGGGGAACTCCTGAAATGTAACTCTCATGGAAATGAAGAAGAAGTCCAAAGGCGTGGTTAGGCCCAGACTTGTGGCTGTTTTCAATGTAAAGCCCATGTTGCAGGCAGCTGCTGCTCCTTACTGGCCCACAGTCTCCACTGATGGATGTGTCAGCTCACTTGTACTGTAGCCACGGGAGAGCGATGGAGAGATGAAGCTGACAACCAGAGGTGTAGTGCTATTTGTTGAAGTAGCCCAGCGCACCGTGTGCCATGTAAGCACAAGTTTCCAGAGATGATTGGACTCTGAAATGATCCATGTTGGACTGAATGTAAGAACAGATCATAAAGTCCTCTGTGTGCCCGTCTGTCTGAGCATCTTCATCAGTGTGCAGCTGATCTACAGCTAATGTGCTGATTGATGAGCAGCCTGTTCATGGTGATGATGAGAAACAGATTTGATTCAAAGCACAAATGAGTGAAAAGGAGCAGCAGCCATGATAGAGCGAGTCATCTGCTGACAGAAATAGTGGAGTGAAGGATTTGTGCAGCGTTTCTCTGTGAAAACAGCTGATTCAGATCAATGAGAGGAGGATGAAGGAGAAGCAGCATGTTTCTGATAGAAGGATCACTGCTGTGCTACAAACTGCTGGGACTGTGTGTGAATGTGTGTGTGTGACGGCTCAGCTGGAGGCAGGATTGGTCCAGAGGAGAGCTGCTTTATTCCAGACTAACTCTTCTAGAAAGCTGAAATCTGTGTGGAACAGCTGACCTGTACCATGTGGAAAAGAACAGCAACATGATTCAGCGTCAGATCCCGACACATCCACGGATTCATCCCGTTACAGGAACTGTGCCACACGTGGCCTCTGTTTGTTCTGCATGTGATGCTGCAGGGATTTCTTCAAGTCACTATAATATAGTGTCAGATGGACACATGAAGCTAACACGGCACATCTTTGTGAGTCTGCAGCATGTTGACACACATGTCAGTGTTGTACAGATCTGAGAGCAGCACAAACAAACTCCATCAAAGTGATTTGTGCTGTTGCAGAGCTGTGTGACTGCATTTGTCTTCATTATGGACACATTTCTACAAATGGGACTAAACATGGGACCCTCTGCACATCCATGGGCTCAGGCTCAACAGTGCACCCATTGGCTGGATGCAGCTTGTATTGTGGCTCCTCCCCCTTGACCTCCGTGTTAGTTTCAGGTCAGTTTAGCTGTGTTTCCTCCAAATCCCAGAATTCCTGAGGAGCAGGAATATGTGGGGCTGGGCTCTAAACACTCAGGGTGAGGACTGAGTGAAGAGCTACAGGACAGAGCCAAAGTTTCAGCACTGCGCTCACAGCTTTGAGACGTCCAATCAGCAACTGGTCCTGATAACATCTCCCTCTCATTCCACATACATGAAGACTGCTAGAAGCAGCTATCAGCCACATCAGGCTCACATCATGCTTGGTATTAAACATGCTGCAGTCTGCAGTAAACTCCCTGCCACAAAGCTTTGAGTGCTCTGAAAGGGAATCTCCTCCAAATCCACCTGTAACAAGGTCACCTGCAGAAATAACTGTGTCCACGGGCAGAGTCACTAACACTCTGCACCAGAGCTAAACCTGCTGTGGAGCTAAAAAGCTGCTGTCAGGGTTTCCTGCAGCGGTTCACAGTAAATGTGGAGACTGAAAGCTGTGGACAGTTTCTGTGGCTGGATTATTTCATATGTGTTTGTAGGAGTTTCACTTTCAAAGTTTGGAGTAAAGTGTTGAAATAAATCAGGTCTGTGACGCACACTTTACTGCAGATTGTTCTCAATGGAACACAAAAAGCAATCAAAATGTGATTGATCCTGATGTGGTTGTGATTGTTGCTTCTAGCAGTGTTCATGTATTTGCACAGAGAGGGGGAGATGTTATCAGAGTGTGTAACTGATCAGATCTGATGCTAAATCATGTTCATGTACAGTCAGCTGATCCTCACAGTTCACTTTGTAATCATGCAGCTCTCCTCTGATCAATCCTGAGCTCCACCTGAGTCTCAGTCCTCAGGACCTCACACAGTCCCAGCAGCTTCTATCAGCAGAGTTCTCCCTGATATCACAAACATATTGATCCTCCTTCAGCCTCCTCTCATTGACCTGAACTGTTTCCACAGAGAAACTCATCAGTGAAACCTGAGCTTACTGTGGATTATTCTGGTTGTTCCATCACTCTCTGCCTCACACTCCCTCATCTGCTGCTTTCCTCTGATTGGCTGCTCTGACAGAGTCATGATTGGCTGCATGTTTGTATATAAAGCAGGACGTTGCTGGTAGATCAGCCATCAGCTCATGTTTGTGACTGCAGCATGGCACCAGTTTGCTCCTCGTGTTTCAGTCCCAGACTGACCTGCAGCTCTTTAGTAAATTCAGACAGCAGCTTTTGAACTGTTAGTAAATCTGACCATGAATCTCATTATGACACCTCTGACCACTCATTCTGTCTTTATTGGCTTTCATACATGAAACACGCTTAAAGTCACCATTGAATTGAAACTGGATGAAAGCAGCTGTGAGTCACTGCAGCAGCTCTACACCTGTGCCAACAACCAACCAACACCTGGGTGGAGTCCCAGCTGAAGCTGAGAGATACTCAGAGATCAGAGACAGAAGCAGCTGTATGTAAGCGTTCTACAGGACGGCTCACACAAACCTGATGTTACTGATGTCTCCTAGATAGATCTCATGGACCAAAGGCTCTCTGTGTCATCTTGGCTCCAGCTGAACTCAACTGAGAGTGAATTTGGGCTTTTAGGGAGGGGTGAAAGCAGAGCGCTGTAAAGGAAAGGGCTGTGATTGGTTCATAACACATCAATGAGAAGAAAGGAAAGCTTCAGAGCAACATGAATGAAACAAAGTGTTTTGATGACGACTGAAAGCCAAAACTGTGACTGAAATCAGAATCCAGTTCATCTCCAGCCCTGTCAGCAGTTCCAGCTGTAGTGCTGTTACAATAATAGTCATCACTTCTAGTTTCACAGCAGGAAACTGGGAACATTCAGCGTCTCAAAGATTGACCTGTTAGCACCTGCAGACATTGTTGAGCTGGGTCTGCTGATCTTGTGGAGGTCTTCATTTCTCCACTATTTGGAGAAGCTTCAGCAGGATCCACAGTCAGAGTCAAAGTGGAGTTCTAGCATGGACGTAACGCTTCAAGAAGCTTCAGACAGACAGTGTTCTCCAAAAGTTCTGCTCTAAAAGGAAACTTGAGCTGGCTCTGTAATTGTTGTAGTCAGAAGGATGGAGGCTGGATCTTTGATGAGTGCTTGCACACAGGCTGTCTTTAAGTATTCTGGGACACAGCCAGAGGACAGACAAGTGTTCATTATTGGAAGCAGCCGAGGGCAGGGACATCCCAAACTTCACTCAGGAACTTTGGAGGAATCATATCTACACAGCTTGATGAGCGTTTCAGTTGTGCCACAGTCCTTCAAAGCTCCTCCACAGAGACTGGCAGAAAAGAAGATCAGATATTGTGGCTGGGGTCGGGGACATCAAGAAAAGAATCAGGAGCTGCTGCTTTGGATTTCCTCTCATTCATTTGATCTTTCAGAAAGTTTAGAAAGTGAAGACGTTCCTCACTCGATGCCGTAATCTGATGAAAACTTGCAGGATTTCAAAGACGCTCCACTGAGCTCCAAAGAGCTCTGGGCTGTGCTTATTAGAATGAATTAAAGGAGAGAAATAGCCGCCCTCGCGCCTCGTTCACCTGTTCATTGAAAGCAGTCGTTCATGCTTTCATTTCTTGATGACGGAGCTGAAGATTCACCTTCTTCCGTCTCCTTTCTGCCCTCCGGCATTGTCTTTTCAGACTGTGAATGTCTTTGTGAATCCAGGGCAGCGAGCGAGCACCACGTTTAGTCCTGATCTTAAAAGGTGCAGTTGAATCTAAAGTGGATGTACAAAGGAGGTTCAGATCATTCAGAGTGTTTGTGTGTGTGAGGAGGAGGAATACCAGTGGTGGTAGGAAACACTGATGAACATGTTTCTCCTGTTTCCTCATGAAAAGAGCATCAGCGTACTGACACAGCTTCTTTTGCTTGATCACTTGGAAAATGATCTCAAACAGAATCCATCAATGATCAGATAGAAACACATCAGCTCAAAGCCTGGAGTTCATACTGAAGCCCACAGTTATATGTAGGCCAACAACACGCTGTTTGAAACCAATGAATTTACTGTACTGAGGAACTCTGTGGCAAATGAGTCAGTAAGATCATCAACATGGATCTTAAAATCAGCAGCTCAGATCATGTGATCACACATAAGAACCATGGAGCAGGAAACATCTGAGAGTTCAGCTCCAACTCTGATGGAGTCTTAGGAGGGCGGAGATACCTGCACAGATAGCAGCTGTTTCACACTTTAACAAGCAGCACCTCCAAACTACACCCTTCATCCACCTTAATAGGGGAGCATTTGAAGCCAAAGCTCCACCCACCCAGCCACTTTCTCTGGGCTGACTGAAACAATCATATGTGGGGTCAGAGTTCACAGACTAGACAGTCCTCTCCAGATTTCATCATGTTTCTGTTCAAAACATCAAATCAAGCTGAGGGGAAGTTGTAAAATCCTTCAGAATAAAAGCCTGACTATTCAGAGCTCCAACATTAAGAAGAGCAAAGTGAACCAAGGTGGATGGAGGCAGCAGAGAAACTGTAGGGTGGAGCTGAATGCTTCATCAATGGGATGATGCAGCAGATTTTCTCCACCTTGCACAAACTGTCCTGTTAGTTATTATGACTGGAATATCCAAAATGTCTCCAGAGGCTCCGAGTCCAGCTGAACATGTATTAGTGTTTAGAGTGGAACTGAGATGATAGGGACTAGGACCTGGGGGACGTCAGTCAGTGACGGAGCGGTCAGCAGGTGTGGGCAGGTGTGGACAGGTACTTGATGGAGTGTTTCCTGCACGCTGGACTCCATATTATATATTAGCAGAGAGTATCTGGCTCCTGATTGGTTGAAGTGGAGCCCATCTGCTGCAGAAAGATGCCTCCTGTCCCAGAAAACATCGAAGTTGTCTCTAAAGCCCAGGCTGTGGGAGTCACACACAGAGGAGAGCCAGGTGTGGAGGCCGAGCAGCCGCCCAAACGCCCCACGGCCACAGGTGGGAGTGGGGCCGCAGATACAAACACTCCGGTGGGCTTGTTTCACAGCCTCACAAAGACACACAAAGTCCAGTTTGAGGAAGTGGGAGCGCTGTTTGGAATCCGGTTTGTGCCCATGTGGATAAGGATGGTGTCGGCCTCCGGACGGGATCGTATTCTGCCAGGAAACTTGTCTAAAATGTCCCAGAGCGTCGGGCCGGAAAAGACAGAGCGTCGCCTCCTTTATTGTGAAATTCCTCACCATGGTAACTGAACACATCAGCTGGTCTGCAGCAGGTTATGTTCAGAGTTTGAGGCTCAAATTGGCTCAAAGTGTCCCATTTTCACTGATTGTTTTCCCGACGACATGCTTCAAGTGTGATATGGATCCTCTGCTGAAGGAATCTGCTTTCTATCCACAACCTGTTGATCCGTATCTGACTAACAGCAGCGCAGGAAGCCCTGCAGTTATAGAGAAACTGTCTGAGTCGCATTGTTGCTGCAATTTACCTGCAACTGCTGATGAAGAAAAAGTCTCAATGTGTTTGTGTTTGGTCCTAATCTGCTGCCAAGTCTGTTTGACACTGCTGGATTTCCAGCTGATAGATGACAGATTAGAAACTGATCAGTCTATTGATCACACAATATTCCATCAATAGAATTGATTTGACTTTGATTTGTGTAACAAAGTGATTTCCACGTCTCCTTCATGATGTGACAGTGTCAGAGCTGAATGCACTTGTAGAGTATCATGTTTTATGGCTCACATTTAAAGTGTTCCAGCTCTAATGTACAGCTGTCATATTAGAAATAGAAGCAGCTCTGATTTTAGTGCTCAAATAAATCTATGAAGTGATGAATTCACACATGAACAGTTTTCTGCAGCGTTCCTCTCGGCCTTATTTGCAGCTCCACTCTTGTTTTTGCTCTAATAATTATTTCTCTCCATGAGCTGTTTCTCTGCCTGAAGGAGGCGCCACTCCATCGCTTCATTTAGTGCAGAACAAGAGTCACATGATGCTGCTCTGTCAACACCAATCACACGTTGTACAGCTCATGTTGTGTTTGTTGTCCTCTCAGTCTGTCAGGTGGAGGTGGAGGAGGGGGCGGAGTCTGTCCAGCTGCCCTTCAGAACCACACAAAACCTGCCTGAAGATGCTAAAGTGAGGTGGAGGGAAAATAAATTTTTAGGCAATATTCTCCACGTGTATAAGAACGGCTCTGACCAGCCTGACAAACAGCACCAGGTTTACAGAGACCGAACGAAGATGAATGAAGACCTGCTGAAAACTGGAGACCTCAGTCTGACCCTGAAACACCCCACAGAGAGAGACAGTGGGAGATACAGATGTTTATTTTTGAGGAAGGCAGACATCATCAGATGGAACACAGTGCTGCTCAAAGTTAAAGGTTTGTTTCTTTCTTTCTTTTGTTATTTGTTTCTCTGTGTGTGCATTCATTTTTGATGGTTAGGGTTAGGGTAAGGGGCTAGGGAAAGCATTATGTCAATGGGATGTCCCCACGAGGATAGCAAACCAGACATGTGTGTGTGTGTGTGTCTCTCTGACTGTCTTGTGTCTCCTCTGCAGGGAGAGTTCAGGTCCAGGATCAAACAGGGGACATCAGGAACAGAAGCAGCTCCATTGATCCGACTCCTCTGATGGCTGATCAATCAGTTTGATCTGTGTGTTCTTTGATTATTGATCAGTGATGTCAGAGTGGAGTCAGTGTGATGTTGTTGTTGTGTGTTTGAGACTTTTAGTGTCCATGAAGGTCTCTGCTGCCGTAGATCCTCTGAACTGTGACAGAGGTCTCACTCTGGAGGAAACTCTCAGCACTTTCCAGCAGCTCCTCCATCATGGAGGACGTTCCCTCACTGTAACAGGTGGAGGAGAGAGGAGAGGAAGCACAGGTGGATCCTCTGAGGAAGAGGAGCCTTCCTACAAACCACATGACCAGAGGACAAGCATGTGTAGAAACACATTAAAGTCAGCCTGTAAACACGTTTGCGTAAATTCTAAATTCGTGTTTTTTTTGTTACATTCAAATAAAAGCAGAGAAAGCAGAACAAATGCTGAAGCTGTCTGTGTGAAATAAAGGAGTTAAAGTACTCTCTCTCACACACACACACACACACACACACACACACACACACACACACACACACACACACACACACACATCTGTCTCCAGCAGCTGTCTGAGCTGCAGTCTGTATTGTGTGTGTAATATCTTCATATGTTTCTAATATTACAGTTTTATCTTCAGGTGTAAAATCAGCTGCTCTGCTGTCTTATCCCCTGATCCTGTGTGATTGATTAGATCCTGCAAACGCCACAAATTTCATTTCAGCTTTTATTTGAAAGCCAGCGAGTAAAAGGATCAGCGACAGTTTTCAGAGCGATGCCAAAGCTTGGGTTCCTCTCCTACAGCAGCTTTTCTTTTCTTTCTTTTCTCTCCCTGTGAAATACAGCAGCTGGACCTTTAGCTGCAACACACTGTGAGACAAACTGCACACAAACAGTTTGTGTGTTTGCTGATGTTTGTTGAGCTGATAGAAACGCTGCATTTGAAATTAGCTGACACTTCAAAAACGTTCCTCCCTTTATGCTCGCTCCTCTTCAGCAGGGCTAGCTAGATGCTAAAGTAGCGCTAACACAACTTACAGACACCTGCAGTCGTTCAGGTGTCGTCCCAAAAACATATCAAATAAAAACATGGCCCACTTTAAGCCCTGACTGTGACTCACAGTTTGACTCTTTGGTCTCTTTTTATGTGATTAATAAATGAACAGGATTTCCTTTCATGTGTTTCTGTTTAGGCTCAAATCACTTTGATGTTTGAAGACTCGCACTGATGAAATAATAACTCCCCTCAAATGTGTTAAACCTAAAGTAACCAGCCTGTTTGAACATGTAAGGAGTAGAAAGTACAGATACCTGAAAATCCTACTTAAGTACAGTAACAGAGTATTTGTACTTTGTTACTTCCACCTCTGGCCCCACCGTTTTATCCCATATGACTAAAGCCAGGTAGGGGCTGGCTGGATCAGCAGAGCAAACATCTAATGTAGTCGTGGGCTCACAAGTTTCTCTCTGGATGCTGTCATGTTGTAGTTGCCATGGTTACACAAGGTTTGGCCCTGACCAAAGCGCTCGGCACAGACATGGTAGAGAAGGCCGTCACTAAATGATGGAGGCGGGAAGCGAGACTCAGAGGGGTCAGGTATCCTGGTGTTACTGAGGAGAACTCTGCTCTCTCTTTCTAGTCCCTGTTATTTACTCACACTGTCCCATTTAAAGCAGCTGAATCCTCTGTGATGCTGATCACACAAATATGGTTGGATCACGCTGAGACTGAAGGAACTCTGACTGTCAGCTCACTCTTGAACACACTGAGTTTCTGGGAGTCTGGCAGATATAAGACCCTCTTCAGGAACTGACTCAAAGAAGAAAAAGTGTGGATTTTTTCATTTGTCCAGATTGTCATTTTTCACTGGCGCCCTAGGCAAGATTTTAGGTGGCGCCCCCCTACATCGGCAGTGTAGTGTATGTACTCACAAGAAACCGAATAGCTTTGTCTTTGACCTTTTTTTTTTACTTAAAGAAAGCAAAATCACAATCAGAATAATTAACAAGATAAAAAAATATATGAATAAATAAATGAATACAAAAAATAAAAAATGAATATATGAAATACAATAAATTTTACATACATAAACACAATAAAACGTATCAACAAGTTGGATAAAATAAATTAAAAATACAATATAAATAAGGCACTGCACAAAACAAGATATTAAATAAACCAGTATGACTTTAACAACTATATTACAAAAAGGGGATCCTACAGAGTTCTCTCGTTGTGCTTTTTAATACTGCATTAACTAGAATGACTTACAAATTACTGTACACCACCCCTCATCAACCTCACATCACCTGCTACAGCCTTACTCTCCTAGTCTTTCTTGCAGCAAAGTCATCTACAACATCATCATATGACAACTGATTTGAGACCACATGATTTATGCTTATGATGGAAAGTCCACTGAGACGTTCTTGCATCATAGTAGATCTCAGGTAGGTTTTAATGAGTTTGAGCTTAGAGAAGCTTCTTTCAGCAGCAGCCACTGTAACAGGAAGAGTGGCAAAGATTCTCAGAGCAACCCACATGTTGGGGTAAATTTCTGCCAGCTTCTCTCATGCAGGAAGGTCAAGAGTTCCATGTTTGTCATGTTCTTTGATGGCAATGGTGGGAAATTCTACATTTCCATTGCAAGTTCTGTGCCATTAATGTCCGGCTGGCTGTCATGGGTCAGAGTAGTACTCAGTGTTTGGCACTGCTGTAGCAGCTCTTCTTTTTGTAAGTTGTGGAAATTGAGGAGTACTCCAAACTTGTCATTCACCTCTCCAAGGTTCTGAAATCTCTCATCAAGTGAAGAGATGGCTGTATCCACTACCACATTAAAAATGTGGTTTCCATTTTTAAGTGCATCTTGTATGGGCTCATCTGGAGACTCATAACCAAGTGCCTTTTGGTGGTTCTCAATCGCTTTTGTTTGAGTTCAGCCTCCACATTCATTTCTTCACACATCTCCTTTGCCGTTGTCTGTGCATCAGAAAATCCAGTGTTTCTGTAGCTGGTGAGGGAATCTTTGGTTTTCTTCAGCAAGTCGACAGCCACATCTAGCTGCATGGAGGCGACTGCATGAGTTTACTCACATACTCACATGATTAAGAGTCTGTTAAAATAATCATGCTGACACCTTCGTCTGTCTTTCTGTTTCGGGAATGTGAAGTCACTATCAATTACAAATGGACCTCTGTGAACTAACTCTGTTCGTACCTTTTCAGTTAAAGCAGAAGGCCAGTCAGCAGGGTCTATTGGTGCAGCAGGAAGACCGCTTGATGCTGCTGCATCACTGCTGGGTTGTGCTGCAGAGGTGGAGGCAACAGAAAGACCGCTTGATGCTGCTGCATCATGGCTGGGTTGTGCTGCTGATGCTGCATCACTGGTGGGTTGTGCTGCTGAAGTGGAGGCAGCAGCGGTAGATGTGGTAGATGGCCCAGGGTGGGATTTAGAAACTTCAACAGTGCATCTGAAGAGAGGAGTATGTGACACCACTGAGTATTAAAGTCTAATAATAAAAACATATGATTCCAGGAATAAAATGAAATGATATAATATAAATGAAAAACCAAAGAGATATATGTATGATGTTAACTGATATGCAAATTAGATTAGATTCAATTTATTGTCATCATTACAGTGAAATGCTGAATAGCAGAATGCAAAGTAACAGTATAATGTCATATGAGAATGTTATGTTATGATTATCTTTGACCGAATCACAGCAGTGCTCATATTAAAAACAGCATTCCTCTCATGAGATATTGCTTAATTAACATTAATGATGTGCACTTTAACAATTAGGCTTACAACTATAATATATACAGGGGTGGAAAAGTGACTATTACCTGCAGGGTAAACGTTAGCTAACCAGAAGGCAATAACAATGTAAACAAAAAACACCTGCTTAAAAGATGAATACAAATGAGGAATGGTGGGAAAGGTGGGAGTACTGTAATTACCTAACGTTACATTATTATTTTCCATAACAATTTAGCCCCCTCCACAATATTAACTGCCGTTAAAACAGTTAACTAGCTATTTATTGATTAGCAATTAGCGAATCATGTAACATTAGCTTAATGCTAAAAATTTAGGTTACTATCACATTCAGACAAATAATTTCATGTAGGCTAACGTTACCTACCTCTGTCTTTTTCTCGTTTCTCCTCCTCTTCTTTTCTCTTTTTTCTTCCCTGGGCACCTGACAGTTTTGGCCGTTTTGACATCTTGTGTTGATTTTTTGATGTGGTGACGTCCAAAAGGAACCATGATACGGGAAGGAGAGGGGCACCGTACCGTGCGGGGGGCGTAATGTTGTAACAAATAATATTTCTATTAAATAAGCTTTACTTTGCATTTTAATTAACGTGGGATTATTTTTTGTATTTAGAAATAATAGTACCAACTTTTTTTTTTTTTTTTCAACATTTGTGGCACTGGCGTGGCGCCCCCTGATGGACGGCGCCCTTAGCATTTGCCTATACGGCCTATGCCACGGGCCGGCCCTGCATAAAGGATACATAAACTCACTGCCAAAAACTGATTGCGGCTTCTACCTTGTTACAGGAATGTTGTTTGTGGCTCAATATGACGTGATATCACTCATGAGGGAAACATTTGACATATGTTTCACATATAGCAGTTTAAATACAAGCAATCAGTTTTTGGCAAATACCGGAAATCAGTTTTTGGCAGACAATCACTTTTTGGCACAACACCGGCTACGAGCCAGTCATGGAACCTTCAAGTAACTGCCAGAGGTTTCCTTACTACGGTTCGGGACTGCGGATCTGGCGCGGTAACACAATGAAACCTTCGGTTGAAACAAACCCTGCTTTCTACATAGACAAAATAAAGAAGGGTATGTTGGGTTTTTTAGAAGTGTCGCAACAGTGTTTTATTTCTATAGGGTGAATATTACTTGCGGTATTCTGCTGCGTTTAAAAACTGACGTGCTCTGTCTCCCTCTTGGATCACCATTCTGAAATCCCGATTTTTTTAATAGAGATTGAAAATGTGACGTCATTCAGGGGTAAAACCGCAAAGGATTCTGGGAACTCATGGCAAGAGGTACTAGCGCACGCAGGCTTTCAATTGAAATCAGTCACACAGCGATAAAAAGAAACACAAAAAATGGCAAGAAGCTGTTGTATTATTAACTGCAAAAGCCGGTCGCATGACAGCAACAGGAAGCCAACGGGTAAAGAGATCGGTTGTTATCGGATTACGTCGTTGAAGAGAAATTGTTCGAGCCATGTTTCCGAAGTAACAAAGAGGCGATGGATGGCCTGGATTGCAGCCATTCAAAGACCAAATATAACGTCCCAGAACACTCCAGCTCACATGTTAGTCTGCTCCAAGCATTCCCACAAAGGTCAGTGTTTTGTAGTAGTTAATACGTCATTTTTCATAACATAATTGGTGATATAAGTTACAAGCAAGTCCGGCGCTGAACAGAAATTGTCGCGCTATGCTCCCGTGTTTATTGTGCATAAATAGTGAATTGTCCTGACAGAATATTGCGTTTCGCTTCTGTTATTGCCATGGTACATTGACAAAAACATATACTTTTATTCACAGGATAAAACAGTTGTTTTGTATCACATATTGCCCAGTACAATTACAGCATACAATATTATTGTCACTGCTACATTTCTGTAATGCCTACCAGAAATTATTTCCACTACTAATTAATTACCGTTGAGCTTAAAGGTCCTATTAATAAACGGTTAACGATTGTGTATTTATGAAGATGATTTGTGAGACTGGTAAATTTGCCTTTGTTTGTGCATGGTCTTTCGTTCTACATGGTGCATTTCAAGGTCCTGTACCCATCCGTCGGTAAACTGTACTTGGGCTTGTTGCAGTGAGCTGAAGTTACTAAACTTCATGAGTGTATGCACTCACTCCAAGAACCGTATAATTATAAATATGAGCGTGGTAAAAGTTGGGCAGCACGCTAACGTCCACTGTGTGTGCTCGTAAGGGTCTAACGCTTTCACTCGTTTGATTTTTTCCTCATATCTTTTCTTTGACTTTTCATCAAGTCTGTCTTTGTACGGACCGGCATTGTTTTCCTTCGTTTTGTACATAACTTTTTGGGGGGACAAAGAAAAAGCAAGAAGGTATTGGAACCGGAGAATGAACGTTTTGCGGTGCTGCAAATGCTTGCGTTTGATGCATTGCTTTGATTGTTTTGCCACGAGTACCTGGCATGCAATGTGCGAAAGTCACGTGATCTGTCAATCTCTATACAATGATCGGATCTCCTCGTGATGAGTAACGAATCCGTAAATGAGGTCTGATTAAATTAAACCCTTATGAACAGTCATGAATTTTCCCATAAAGAAGAAAATGTCACAGTCCTGGGTCTGTGACCCAGTGTTTTCTGTTCTGTATTGTTAATCTTTGATTTCTTGATGTATCTTTGTTTTTTCTTACGTTTTGGTTCCGTGTATCCCCTCTAGTGTAGTCAGGTCTGTGTTAAGCCCGCGTATCTGAGTCTGTGTCTTTGTGTGTGTGAGTTTCCCGTTTTACTTTGAAGGTCCGTGTCTGATGTCAGTGTGTCCAGGTTACGTTTCCCCTGGGCGTTTCTCAATATGCGTACTTGTGCGTACTTGCGTTCTCGTGTACTCGTGATACGTCATCAGTCGGAGACCAAGTACTGTTCCAATTCGAAGTACGCATCAAGCCGAGAACGCGAAAAAGTCCCGGATGTGTTCTCGCTCCGCCCGTTTTATCGAGCATGCATCGGTGTGGACTTGGTACAGCTAAATATCCCAGAATGCATTTCGTCCAAAACTCAACAGCGGACTCCCGGCACATCGTTTTCAACCCCCCCGCTCGCGGTCTTCTCACTACTCAGGTTAAAGAAACCCCAGCAGCTGTCTATCGTATTGTTACATGTTAACATGTTACTCACAGTTAAATTAAGAGGGGACGGCAGTAAAAACTCCGGACCTGTGACATCATCACGTACGCAGGTGTTCCAGTTGTACAAATCGCGAGTCCGTGCTCGCGTTCTCGGCGGGTACGTACTCACCGAGAACACGAGTACGTACTCGCGTACTTGAGAATTGAGAAACGGCCCCTGTCTCTTCATGTCTGATTACTCCCAGCTGTGCCCTCCTTCTGTGTCTCATTCCCTCGTTATTCCTCTGTGTCTGCCTCTGTTAGTTGCTGGTAGTGATGGCCAAATGAAGCTTTCTGAAGCACTGAAGCTTGTATTGAAAAACGGTTCATTACTCGAAGCTTTTCAACACAGTCCTCTCTGGTGACATCTGGTGGCAAAAATTATGAAGAGCAGCTTGAATCTACAAAATAAAATGGACTGCTTCATTATCACTGCTCACTCTACAGAGTGGAGTTCTGTTTGATATTGGGCCACCGTTGCGTTGCTTTGAACATGTAATTTGGGGGGGGGCTGAAAAAATTGTTATGTTTATTTGCTTAATACATAATTTTTATCAATATACTTTCCTTAATTAAACATGCACCATGGTGTGGTCTTTCTTTGCTTATGACTTCTTGATGTTGGTAAATACAATAAGTGAGAAGTATATATAATATACATATGATAATGTACATCACATTATGGAGTATGCTTCTGCTGTGAGGTCCTGCCTCCATGTACTTATGCAAATAATCACTGGACAGCTGGACAGGTATGTTTATGAAAAATATTATATTAGGCCAATTTTCCTATACATATTTTTGACCTAGGGGTAGGATTGATTGGGAACTGGAAAGTGAAAATGCTTAGGGGGGCTGAGTAGGGCTGGGTATCGTCACTGGTTTCTAGAATCATATTTATTCGATCCACAATTCGATTCAGTTCGATTTGAATCGGGAAAGTTTTGCCTCAGACAGTCAGAAATATTATAATTCTGATCATTTATCAGTATATATCCATATTTTTATATCTATAAAAAGAAAGCTGACACTTGTGAGACTTAATCAGAGGTGTAAACATCACAGCAGATGCCTTTGTTTCAAAGTAACTCAGAATAAAACAGAAAAACATGGCCTGGCTTTTCATAGCAAAGAAACCTCCTTAAAAATATTCTGCAGTAGAACCAAAAAAGAAGAAAACCATGAATCAACATGTGAACATTACCTGATGCTGCTGAAGTAAAGGAGAGCAAAGTTACAGAGGTTTAATTAGAGACACAGCTAAGCATTTTGCAGTTTCGCATGATTGTAAAAAGTTTAAATTTCTTCAGTATTGAACAGCAGAAATGAGACTTCGTTGTCGGATGTCAGTACATAACTGTAGACCGGTGGGTAATAAGCAAGCGAAAAATGCAGAAAACAGAGATTTGTAGATGGGAGACAGTTCTTGAAGTACACTGAGAGAGAGAGAGCTGTGCATGAAGTGTGATTTTTTCGTGGTGGAAGCAAAACAGAAAAGGTAAGAGGGAATTCATGACGATGTTTATCTGAAGCGAAATGTGAAATGTGGTTTGGATCTTCTTTTGCTGGAGGTTCAGTCAATTTTTTGGGAGAGTGATGAAACCTGCAGCTGCAGAATCTAGCGGGGAAAAAAAAGAGTTAAACACAGAGCGTAGACCCGCCGACGCATCAAAATCTGATTCTGATGCGTTGCTTTATATTACAACCGTAACGTAAACGCTCTGTGTTTACGTTTTTATGTAGAATCCGTAAACCTGCTCTCATTTACTGTTTTAGCTGTTTGGTGTTTGAGGAAATTTTGTGAGGTTTAACCTGAGATTGTAGCGTTTCAGGCAAAAATAAATTTATATTTCAAAATCGATTCAGGATTTTAATGAATCAATATGACTTTATTCAATTTAGAATCGAATCAGAAAGTCGATAATCAAAACCCTACTCATGAACTTGCAAAGTAAAAACATGATCCATTTAAGGTAGCCCTTTTTTCAGTTTATATTATTTAATAAGAGAATTTGTTTTACTGTGCGATGGCTTAGTCTGTTTTTTTTTCTTGGAGATAATTTCTCCTGCCTGAGAGAAAATCCTCTTGCATGGAACAGAAGAGGCTGGAGTGCAGAAACTGCACTGCAAGTTGGTAGATATGCAGGTATACAGTCTTCCTGGGTCCTACAGACTATCACCTAAAAAGAAACAAAATGATTTTCTAAAATGTGCAGCAATTTAATTTACGTATACTTTAAAATACATTTTTTTGTTTTTATTAGCTTTAAGTCAAATGGAAGTGTTTCTAAAGTCATTTACTGCAATGATATTTACATTATGAAAAGATGATTTTGGACATTTCAAGTTTTCCACTTCTTCAGATAAAATAAATTGACCAAAATCAACTCAAAATACTCCCACACACCACAAAACCTCCCATTTTCCTCCCTGGCTCTGTTTCTCTCAATAGAACGATCAGTGGTTTGCTATCTCTCACTGTAGGTTTGCTTATAATAATCAGTCTGCTGTAACTGTATGCCAGGCATTTATTAGCAGCCAACATGAACATTCGTACACTCGTAACAGGAAGTACACATAACCGAGAGAGAACCACAGCGACACCTGCTGGAACCCTCCGTAACAGCAGCAACGGCAGGCAGTATGGACAAAGATAACATTACTGTTATCTACACTCACCATCAAAACAATCCACAAATCCCATGAATGATTCACTTCCTTATATCTATTTGAATCAGGTGCCGAAGCAGTTACGTGCGAAATGAAGCTTCGGACATCACTGGTCACGTGACTTTGGCTAAACGAATCAAGCTTCGACACGGTGCTTCTGAACCAGTGTGTTGTTTTTTTCGACACACGCTCCGGAGCGTCAGCTTCAAGCGGGCCATCATTAGTTGCTGGTTTGTCTGCGTTATTCCCCTCCGTCATCCTGAGTGATTTCCCTACATCTGTCCCCGTCTCCCTTCATCTCCGTTTGTGTCTCTAGGTTTCAGTTTTGTTATATGCTTAGTTTTCCCAGTTTAGGTTTTCTCAGTTCTGTTTCTCGCCACCCTCGCCTTTTGTGTTTTCAACCTCCATAAATAAAGCTTCCTCACATCAGTAGTGCCTGCATCTTTGGTCCTTTAATAATTCCACATGGCTCGCCCCGCCAGCCTTGATAGAAAAGCCCGATTAGAGTCGTTTTTTTAAATAAAATGATCTAATCACCTAGAGATGGGAAAACCAATGTAGATCCGTAAAATGAGGTGTGATTAAATTAAGCTCTTATGAACAGTCATGAAACACAAATTTTCCCATACAGAAGAAAACCGGTTTAGAGCCGTTTTTTAAATAAAATGACTGGTGAGACGTCGTTAGAACCAGGATTTGTAAACACCTTTTTTCTGACCAGATGTGGATAAATTTAAAAAGCCGGTTCGCCATTTCAGGGTTGTCTGTGGTCACGAGGATCTTATCTTCCATCCCTGCTTCTGTTTCCTGCTCACAAACCTGCATCCATCTCAGTGTCTAAACTCAAAGTCAGCAGCAGCTTCTTAGCTGTCTCTGCCCTCATAGCCCTGATCTCAGGGACTCTTAGATTATTTCAGTATGTACATGGAAATCTGTCCTTGATGACTTCGCCCCTTTGAAGGTGAAACATCAGAAATATAATGTCCTCCATGGCTCAGTGATACAGCAGAGATATAAAAACACAAAGCAGAAGAGCTGAGAGGAACTGGGAGAAAGATGAACAACCCCAGGGTTTTATTCCAGATGATAAGACCTCCTGGATCCTGTCTAAGTCCATTTTTTATCTCAAACTTTGAAAAGTCTGCTGCTTCTCAGTTAATCCTTCACATGAACAGCAGAAATATTTCTAGAAATCTCTCTCAGGTTTGTTCCCCACAGCACAGAAACAGCTCTGATCTCTGCTGATTCTTCTGGATCTCAGTTCTAGAACTGATGTGGTCCACCATGATATCCATCCTGATTTCTCTCCTCATTATCAGTCAGTCTGTAGTAATGGAGGATCCTTCCCATCCCCAGCCTCCCTCTCATGTGGAGTTAATCAGGGCTCAGTTCTTAGCCCCATTTTATTCTTCGTCTCCTTACATCAGCTCAGATGTAAATAGTGTTATTTCCACTGTCATGTGGATGATACACAGCTGTATGTTGCACTGGTGGCAGATGCTAGATGTCACAAACTTCCTTCACCTCACTGATTTCAGTCCGTCCCAAATCTTTATTTTGGGAAAAATCTTGAAAATCTGTCCTTCAACATCAGGAGTTCCACTCAGAGCCTGGGTATGACCTTTGACCCCGATCTCTGTTTGAACACACAGATCTCAAAAGTCCTACAGTCATACTTTCTCCAGTTAAAGGGGACATGAAACCTTACGCACATAAAGGCTAATTTACAGCACTGAGCCCTGCTCATAGATGTAACCCTGTGTGCGAAGCTGGATTTAAGAAATAAGTCTTTAAAGTGAAGTTTTAGAACAGGGGTGCCCAATCCCAGTCCTCGAGAGCTACTGTCCTGCAGTTTTTAGATGCATCCCTACTCCAACACAGCTGAATCAAATAGTTGGATTACCTCTTCTGCATGCCATCAAGTCTGGCAAAGGCCTGATAACGAGGCATTCATTTGATTCAGGTGTGTTGGAACAAGGACGTATCTAAAAGCTGCAGGGCAGTAGCTCTCGAGGACTGGGATTGAGCACCCCTGTTTTAGAAACATGTTTAGCGCCATCTTGTGTCTGTACAGGATGTGACGTCGTGTAGTTGGTTGGTTGGTTGGTTGGGGCTAATAGACTTACGTTAGTTTATGTTAGCTAACTAGTGACTGGATCGAGACCTGTCTGCTCCAGCCAGCCAGAGAATCGCCCCGCCGCCCCGCCCTCTCCTCCCTGCGCTGCAAGTAGCAGGCGCACCCTGCAAACAGAGGGCGCCCCCAGCAAATGAGCGATAGAAAACCGATCGGTGCCTATGCCATCCCCAATATGCGCTGGCATGATGTCGGGGCAGCAATTTTTTTTTTTTATTTATTTATTTTTTTTTTATTTTATTTTTTTTTTGTTTTGTTTTTTTGTGTCGCCCGTATCTAAAACCGCTACTGCATGATTCCAAACATTTTTTACAAATAAATAACTCAAAAGTGGGGTGTGCGTAATTATTCAGCCCCCTTTGGTCTGAGTGCAGTCAGTTGCCCATAGACATTGCCTGATGAGTGCTAATGACTAAATAGAGTGCACCTGTGTGTAATCTAATGTCAGTACAAATACAGCTGCTCTGTGACGGCCTCAGAGGTTGTCTAAGAGAATATTGGGAGCAACAACACCATGAAGTCCAAAGAACACACCAGACAGGTCAGGGATAAAGTTATTGAGAAATTTAAAGCAGGCTTAGGCTACAAAAAGATTTCCCAAGCCTTGAACATCCCACGGAGCACTGTTCAAGCCATCATTCAGAAATGGAAGGAGTATGGCACAACTGTAAACCTACCAAGACAAGGCCGTCCACCTAAACTCACAGGCCGAACAAGGAGTGCACTGATCAGAAATGCAGCCAAGAGGCCCATGGTGACTCTGGACGAGCTGCAGAGATCTACAGCTCAGGTGGGGGAATCTGTCCATAGGGCAACTATTAGTCGTGCACTGCACAAAGTTGGCCTTTATGGAAGAGTGGCAAGAAGAAAGCCATTGTTAACAGAAAACCATAAGAAGTCCCGTTTGCAGTTTGCCACAAGCCATGTGGGGGACACAGCAAACATGTGGAAGAAGGTGCTCTGGTCAGATGAGACCAAAGTGGAACTTTTTGGCCAAAATGCAAAACGCTATGTGTGGCGGAAAACTACCACTGCACATCACTCTGAACACAGCATCCCCACTGTCAAATATGGTGGTGGCAGCATCATGCTCTGGGGGTGCTTCTCTTCAGCAGGGACAGGGAAGCTGGTCAGAGTTGATGGGAAGATGGATGGAGCCAAATACAGGGCAATCTTGGAAGAAAACCTCTTGGAGTCTGCAAAAGACTTGAGACTGGGGCGGAGGTTCACCTTCCAGCAGGACAACGACCCTAAACATAAAGCCAGGGCAACAATGGAATGGTTTAAAACAAAACATATCCATGTGTTAGAATGGCCCAGTCAAAGTCCAGATCTAAATCCAATCGAGAATCTGTGGCAAGATCTGAAAACTGCTGTTCACAAACACTGTCCATCTAATCTGACTGAGCTGGAGCTGTTTTGCAAAGAAGAATGGGCAAGAATTTCAGTCTCTAGATGTGCAAAGCTGGTAGAGACATACCCTAAAAGACTGGCAGCTGGAATTGCAGCAAAAGGTGGTTCTACAAAGTGTTGACTCAGGGGGCTGAATAATTACGCACACCCCACTTTGCAGTTATTTATTTGTAAAAAATTGTTTGGAATCATGTATGATTTTTGTTCCACTTCTCACGTGTACACCACTTTGTATTGGTCTTTCATGTGGAATTCCAATAAAATTGATTCATGTTTGTGGCTGTAATGTGACAAAATGTGGAAAAGTTCACATTTCACAGCTGAATACTTTTGCAAGCCACTGTATATATTGTCATATCGCACAGCCCTAATTCTTTGTATATTTATTCATTTTTCTACCTTAAACATAAACAACAGCAACAAAAAACAAACTTTTTAAAACGTCTTTTTGTTCCTCTTTTTTTTCCTCAGAATAAATTGCGACTAGTCTCAATGGCTGAGATGGAGGAGCGACACGTTAACCCCGACTGCTGCAGTTCTTGTAGTAACTGAACAACTGAGAACCAGTGAACAAGGAGAAAGTGTGCACACACAACGTGTCACTTTATGCTTGCTCTTCTCCAGCCTCTGGTGTCACTTTGTCATTTTCTGTTTGGAGCTACCTGGTTCTGCCTCATCTTCACTGGCCATGCTGGTATTTTCTGTGCCTTCATCCACGTGGTAACTGTAAGCGCCGTTTATAGTTACTTCATGTTTTTATTTGAGGTATTGTGGAATTCTTATATAGCTTGATAACATTAGCTTGCTGCATTATAAAACATTTGCAAAAGAATGTTGTTGCATTAAAGTATGAGAGGGTCCTCTTTAGGTCAGGCCTTTTTGTGAGGGTAAGTTTCTGTGTAGCTCGAAGAGAGAAGTAGTCAGGCAGAAAATAGCATTTACAAGAGAAGGGTGCAAAACAAGCATTAATAAGCAGAGGTGTGGACTCGAGTCACATGACTTGGACTCGAGTCAGACTCGAGTCATTAATTTTATGACTTTAGACTTGACTTGAAAAAATGTCCTAAGACTTGTGACTTGACTTGGACTTTTACACCAATGACCTGGGACTTGAATTGGACTTGAACCGGTTTACTTGAAAAGACTTGATATAAGTGTGCACCATTAATTCAATTCATTTATTCAAACCACACTCCGTACGTATGTGTGTGTGAGCTGTAGCACAGCCAATGAAATTAACCAGATTTTTTTTTTTTAAAAAAAAGAAAAAAAAAACGCTCAAAAATGCTGCAAGGAGTTATCTTTTTTCAGCTACATAAACTATGAAGTAGTCAACAAAAAACCGAAATGCAATATGCAAAACATGCAAGAAGAGAATCACAGACAGAGATGGAACAACTTCCAACTTTCTCCGACAGTTGAAGTTGCATAAAGAACAGTAGGTGGTGCTTCTCTTTTGCTACGATGAGATAGCGGACTTCATCTAACTAGCAAATGTTGTCCAGACTACATTGGTGATACTGTTTTTTTTAATGTGTATGATATTTTTGTCATGTGATTTTAAAGCCGGTCCTACAAGCACATCCAAGAATAACATGCAGCTTATCTCAGAACTGTCGGTGAAAATTATTCTTGGAGCTAAGTTTAATTGAGCTGCATTTTATACAGGTGCAATTTCACAATTTGTGTATATTTTCTAAGTTCACTATTTCGTCATGTGTTGAGAATAACAGATTTAAAAATTACATGGTCTAATATTTACATTTAGCATATAACTGCAACATTCTTTTTTCGTTTTTTTTTTTTTTTTTAAGACTCGAAAGGACTTGAAATTCAAAGTTTCAGACTTGTGACTTTACTCGGACTTTTACACCAATGACTTGAGACTTGACTCTGACTTGCCTGACATTACTTGAGACTTGACTTGTGACTTGAGGATAAAGACTTGAGACTTACTTGAGACTTGGAAAACAATGACTTGGTCCCACCTCTGTTAATAAGCATCTAACACCTCAGGAGAAACAGAGAAAGACAGACCAGCATAGTAGGGAAAGCAGAACTTAGCAGCAAAGCTTAAGGTGCACAGAGAGTTCATTCAGAGGCCACCCACACATAGAGGAAATGAGGGTATGTGCAGGGAAAATAGAAATAGAATTTGGGGCAGATAACTGTACAAGGAGGTGTTTTTATTGAAACTGTGCATGAAGAAGGGAGCAACAACACACTAAGAAAAACAGGATAATCTGATGCTGAATGAGGAACTCTGAAAGAAGTATAAATGTAACAGATCCAGGGACCGCCCCTCGGATCTGCTTAGGCTGTTATGCTGTGCACATCCCCTATGTACATGGTGAAATAAAGAATTGCTGAACTGAATTGTTCTGTTTCGAGTTTCTTGTACCAGGTCAGGATCAAAGGATCCAGGAGGGAATCTGAAATCCCAACAGAGGTCATTTGTTTGATGCATATTCTGAAATTTGATGTTTGAGAATAATGTATATCATTTCAGTTTATTTTGAAAAGTCCCAACAGGATCTTGAGCTTTATTGTGAAAGATTTATGTGGAAAATAAACAAGCGGATGGCGGAGCCACGCGATGGTTTTACCGTCGTTGTTGCTAACAAAACAGTCACTTGTCCGACCATAGTGTTGTCATTTTAAATATAAGAGAAAGAGAGAAGTTTAAGAAATTAATTAATATAGCCGCTACAGTGACCATCACAACCATGAAAAATATTGCTGTAAACAGTACAATCCTTTGTATTTTTATTCTTTTTTTTTTACCTTAAACATAAACAGCAACAAACAACAACCTTTTTAAAATGTCTCTTTGTTCCTCTTTTTTTCCTCAGAATAAATTGCGACTAGTCTCAATGGCTGATATGGAGGAGTAACACAGCTACATGTTAACCCCGACTGCTGAAGTTCCTGTAGGAACTGAACAACTCTGAAAATCCAAGTAAAAGCTGAGTGTATTTTATTTAAAGCTCAGATGGAACTTGATGGACTAACATGCTGCATTCAGGACTTTATGACACTGGTAATAAGAGTGCTAATGAGAGAGTGTGCACACACAGCGTGTCACTTTATGCTTGCTCTTCTCCAGCCTCTGGTGTCACTTTGTAGTCATTTGTCTTATTATTGTCTTATTTGTTGTGATTTAGGCTCTGTGGGCACAAGCAGAGGTTTTTGCTTGGGAAGTAACCATGAGCTGGTTTTCAGGGGCTTCTCTAATATTTAGTGGGCGTGAAATATGTCAAACTTTTTCTTCTACTTTAACAGCTGAGAGCATTTGAACATAGCGGAGAAAAAAGTGTGCATTAAGGATTTTGAACTATGATGTTTAAGTGTTGTCACTGCTGAGGATTTGTGGACACAGATCTTTATTCAGTACGCTGCTGTTTACATTTAACTCTTCATCAGAACAAGCTCTTCTAATTGTACTTTGCTCCTCACTGTCTTTGAAAAGCAAGAGCTGACAAAACAAGTCCAGTAAATGCACTTTTATCTTTAAGTTTGGAACAGTATTAATCCATTTGTGTTTTATTTATCATATGTGGAAAAGTCCTGTCAGCCCTGTGCTGAGAGGGCTGTGCTCATCCATCCGTCCTGTTCTAATAAACCCAAATTTCAGGAACACCTTCTTTAGGTCTGTTCAGCTTTATTCATGGAGCATCACTTAAACAGTCAACAAATCTTGACTCAAAGCACGTTATATTGTAAGGTAAAAAGCCCAAAGAGTTCATCTCAGACAAATGTTCACACAAATGTGAATTACATTCACTTCATTGATGAAGTAAATGTAATCCTTAATCAAATGTGTTTAGCTATAACTGACTACATGTGTATACTGTATCATAAGTGGACAGACATGGATGTAAACCATACCTTAACTGTTTGGCTGAGGCAAAACAACCACAAGGCAGTGATCTTGTTACTCCCCTCGAGTCTTTTTTTTTTTTTTTTTTTAACCTGTCCCGTTTGGTTCTTTTGCCATCAGAATTATTGTCTAAAGGCGAAGAAAGATGCCCAACGGATTTACTTTACCAAATGGACCATCCCAGCCTTGCCGTAATGGTCCATCTGATTCACCTTTTATTGTTTATTTTATTTTCACTTGCTGAATACGGGACAGACTTGACTGGTGGAAAGAAAGGGGAGAAAGAAAGAGGGAAAAAAAAAAAAACCTGAGAAGAGGGACGGGGAAAAAGGGCAAAAACAAAACCAACAGAATAAGCAGACAAAAAATACATATCGATCACCTGGATCACCTGTTGAGAAAGAAAAAGAAAGCAAGCAGAAGAAGACAAGAGTAATAAACAAGATCACAATGATATATGGGAATATGACAGTAAATACTAAATATTAAACATTATTGTGCAGCACGTAAGATCGACAGCGCACAGTGTGCTTTGAGGTAGGAGCCCAAAAGGGTGTAGTTTGTGTGTGTGATCACCCGTGTACACCTGTGAGCATGAACGCTTGTTTTAAAAAGGTTCCTTCATGTAATGATCTGCTAGAGGGTGTGGGGGCCACTGCCCCGACCTCCAGGGCATGAAGCAGGTATGGAGGAGATCAAAACTCCAGACATCCAGAGGCCCCCAGAACACAAGAGACCAAGGAAGACCAACAGAGGGGCAGCCGCGCCACTATCCCAGAAAGAGCTGAGGAGAGTCCCAGATGAGGGATCACTCAGCAGCCGCGAGCAGAAGCCAGGGGGTTGCAGTGACATGCCCGTGAGCTCCGCCGGCAGCCAGCTGTGCCTGAGTGACCGAGCCCGGGCCGAGGCCGAGGCACCCCATCCCCGGTGGCCCGAGCGAGCCCCAGGCTCCATGCCCCGATAAGCAGCCGCCAAGGAGTGAGCCGGTAGGTACCGGGCGCCCACCCCGGACACAAAGAACCACCAATGCACCGATGTCTGAGGCGTCTGCCACCGGCAGGGGAAGTGGTGGGGGAGATGGGCCTCAAACCTTGGAGGACCTGAGATGTCCCAAGAGAGGTGGGGTCTGATACCCAACCTGACATATAGACACAGACATACAGGCACACACAGATACAAACATCTATTCCCACCCTCATGCTCTCAACACTCACCCAACGTGGAGACAGACATAGAGAGACACTGTACACACAATCACACTCCCCAAGCGTACTCTAAGCCCCGGGTCTAGGTACCCTTGCCCCTGGAGGGGAAACTGCGCCCAGACCCAGGTGGTGTTACCCTTTTCCCTGCGGTGGGAGAAGCAGACCGCCCGACTCCGCAGCAGCAGGGAGCCCCACATTCCAGACCCCAGTCGGACGGCCAACTCCTCCTCCTAGCCCCCCGCAGCAGGCCGCAGAGAACGGGGTGTAGGAAGACTCAAACCTCCCTCCACCCGCTCATATGTAGTGTTGATGTATGTGTGTTCTAAGGTGCATTTAAAACCCAGGAGGGCATGGAGCTACCTGCCAGAGCAGCAGGTAAGCGTATAGCCCCTCCTGCTAGCCCTCAATGTCTACGTGTATTTAAAATTGAGAGGTGGGCAGCGGCGCCAGGGGTGAGGTGTACACCCTGATGGTGATTGGAATCCGTGTAGCGTGCCCACCCCAAGATCCTATATGTATGTGTAATAAGAGTGTGAGTAATGTGAATGTCTAAGTTGTGGGATAAAATTGAGGCAGAGGCAGCCAGAAGGGGACAGAGGGGGGGGATGTCTCCTCTGCACCCTGGTGACACACCCCTACCCCAAGGCCCTGCATGTGTGGGTGATTGTGGTGGAGCGGGAAGAGGGAGGCAGCTGGAGATGGGGAGGGAAGGAAGGGAGGGGCAAGTGACCCCTCCCTGGGGTCAGCGGGGGAGCTGACCCCAGTAGGCACCCCCATACTCTGCAACCCGCCAGGGAAAGGGGGGCCCAGGCCCATCCAGACCGGGGCCCAGTGCAGCAGCGCCGCCCAGCCCCACAGAGCCCGGGACAGTCCACCTGACCCCACCACAGAGAAAACTGCACCCACCCCATCATCCACTCATCTTCCAGACTACACAAGACAATAGACGCCCAGGCTGATATCTTCATCCACCTCTCCTGTATCTCCCCTCCTGCAGAGAGAGTTCCTGAAGAGAGGAAGGCTCCTGCAGGATGTGACAACCTCCCCACCAGTTGAAGAGCCCCCAGGTGGTTCGATGCACAGGCGGCACCCTGCGCCAGGACCGGGCCCCATACACCCACCCGCCCACAACCCCGGCAACACACCAACCAGGACCCAAGCCCCTGAGGCTTGGCCAGGGCCCCAGCCCAGAGGCGGAGTGCCCCAGAACCTCACGCCCATCCCGGACCCACCCAGGGCAGCCCGGCTACCAGGTCAGTAACCCACGTCCGTCAGCACAGACCCTCCCTAGCCCCTGCTGCACGCAGCCACGAGGAAACCGTCACCTAAGAGCCAACAGAGCCCCTAATTGGCCATGACCGCTACCCCGGGTTGAGCCCCCAAGGAAGATGCTCCCGGGGAACCCCCGATGCCCTAAGCCTGTCCCTACCCCACACAAATCACAACAGTGAAGGTGGGACCAAACTAGGACCCCCACCCCACTAGGTGATGGAGCTGATCAAAGGAGCCCAGAGCAATTGATCTGATGTGGTGGCAGAGGCTGTATCAAGACTAATGTGATCTAATGGATAATTTCTATATTGGTTAAAATTAAGATTATTTTTATTTTTCCAGTTCATGAGGACTGTTTTCTTGGCTATGCATAGGGCAGTGAAAACCATATGGGCTATATTCTTTTCGGAGTGACATTATCTAAGCTGCCCAACAAACATACTAAAGGGAAGTTGGAATGTTACATTTCAGACACTTTGATAAGTCTTCACATATCTCACGCCAAAACTTCTGAACTGGTGGACAGAACCAAAGTGCGTGGATATAATTGTCCGTGAATTGGTTTGGCAGTGTGAGCAGTTGTTGGTAGACGTAAAGCCCATCTTGAACATCCGATGACCTGTATAGTGCACTCTATGTAGTATTTTGTATTGAATTAATTGAAGACTGGGATTTCTAATTAGATGAAAAGTTTTTAAGCAAATCTGAGACCAGGAGTTTTGGTCAAAGTTAACTGATAAATCCGCTTCCCATTTTGCAATAGGAAGTGATATTGATTCATCTGTTTTAGAAAGCATTCTGTATATTTTGGATAGTAATTTGGGGTTTTAAGAGTAAGAAATTGAACCACACTTGGTGGTGTTTGTAGTTCAACTTGACCCGGTTTAAATCTCTTTTTTACTATGGATTTAATTTGTTGATATTCTAAAAATCTTTTCTTGTTGATCCCATATTGTGTAACTAGTCTGTCAAATGAAATAAATTCTGTTCCTTCTAGTATATGTTCTAAATATTTGATTCCTTTACTACTCCAACCTGAAAAGTTTATCATATTATTGTTTTGTAATATGTCAGGGTTGTTCCAGATAGGTGTACGTTTGCATGGGATTAATGAAGACTCAGTCAGCTTCAGAAACTCCCACCATGCTGTCAGAGAGGAGCTGATGTTGATGCTTTTGAAGCATTCATGTCGTTGGATGTTTGAGCTGATAAATGGTAGATCTGAAATCTCTAGATTATTGCAAAGTGCTTAACTTTGCAATTTTTAACTCCCCTCGAGTCTTAATAAAGCTCAACTTGCTCTTTGTGTTTAAACTGACATTTACAGGGAGTGCAGAATTATTAGGCAAATGAGTATTTTGTCCACATCATCCTCTTCATGCATGTTGTCTTACTCCAAGCTGTATAGGCTCGAAAGCCTACTACCAATTAAGCATATTAGGTGATGTGGATCTCTGTAATGAGAAGGGGTGTGGTCTAATGACATCAACACCCTATATCAGGTGTGCATAATTATTAGGCAACTTCCTTTCCTTTGGCAAAATGGGTCAAAAGAAGGCCTTGACAGGCTCAGAAAAGTCAAAAATAGTGAGATATCTTGCAGAGGGATGCAGCAGTGTTAAACTTGCAAAGCTTCTGAAGCGTGATCATCGAACAATCAAGCGTTTCATTCAAAATAGTCAACAGGGTCACAAGAAGCGTGTGGAAAAACCAAGGCGCAAAATAACTGCCCATGAACTGAGAAAAGTCAAGCGTGCAGCTGCCAAGATGCCACTTGCCACCAGTTTGGCCATATTTCAGAGCTGCAACATCAGAGTGCCCAAAAGCACAAGGTGTGCAATACTCAGAGACATGGCCAAGGTAAGAAAGGCTGAAAGACGACCACCACTGAACAAGACACACAAGCTGAAACGTCAAGACTGGGCCAAGAAATATCTCAAGACTGATTTTTCTAAGGTTTTATGGACTGATGAAATGAGAGTGAGTCTTGATGGGCCAGATGGATGGGCCCGTGGCTGGATTGGTAAAGGCCGACTCAGACGCCAGCAAGGTGGAGGTGGAGTACTGGTTTGGGCTGGTATCATCAAAGATGAGCTTGTGGGGCCTTTTCAGGTTGAGGATGGAGTCAAGCTCAACTCCCAGTCCTACTGCCAGTTTCTGGAAGACACCTTCTTCAAGCAGTGGTACAGGAAGAAGTCTGCATCCTTCAAGAAAAACATGATTTTCATGCAGGACAATGCTCCATCACACGCGTCCAAGTACTCCACAGCGTGGCTGGCAAGAAAGGGTATAAAAGAAGAAAAACTAATGACATGGCCTCCTTGTTCACCTGATCTGAACCCCATTGAGAACCTGTGGTCCATCATCAAATGTGAGATTTACAAGGAGGGAAAACAGTACACCTCTCTGAACAGTGTCTGGGAGGCTGTGGTTGCTGCTGCATGCAATGTTGATGGTGAACAGATCAAAACACTGACAGAATCCATGGATGGCAGGCTTTTGAGTGTCCTTGCAAAGAAAGGTGGCTATATTGGTCGCTGATTTGTTTTTGTTTTGAATGTCAGAAATGTATATTTGTGAATGGGGAGATGTTATATTGGTTTCACTGGTAAAAATAAATAATTGAAATGGGTATATATTTGTTTTTTGTTAAGTTGCCTAATAATTATGCACAGTAATAGTCACCTGCACACACAGATATCCCCCTAAAATAGCAAAAACTAAAAACAAACTAAAAACTACTTCCAAAAACATTCAGCTTTGATATTAATGAGTTTTTTGGGTTCATTGAGAACATGGTTGTTGTTCAATAATAAAATTATTCCTCAAAAATACAACTTGCCTAATAATTCTGCACTCCCTGTATTTCGGACAGGAGGATTCTTCGACATGCCTTAACATGTAATGATGTCCAACCACAACCGATACAATGCCATCAGAACTAAAAAGAAATACAAACTTAAATGAATATTCTTAATAAAGTCCTTAAGCATTATATATGACGAAACATTCCAACAAAAGGATCAATAAAATACACATTACACTTCACACTGCGGTAATTGCACTGAAATATCACGCAACACTCGCATATTTACATACAACGATAATAAACAAAATAAAACATTTACCTCATTGGCCTCACTCAAAGGGAATAAAACTTTCATCTTTACGTCGTGGGGTAGTCCAAAAAGGCACTCTTTTACAACTTTCTGTAGACGTGCAAACCTCGTGGCTTGTCTCTTAATTAGCTTGCTGAGTGTGTCAGCCAACAAAAATCTTAGACGGAACTATAGAAAAGGTTCCTATCTAATTGCACAGTTAGCACAAATAACACATTTAAACAAATAAATCTAATCAACAAACATGAATTACTGTTTATTTATTATTTCTTAATATTTCAACTACTAATTGTTTCAACCTTAACTCCAATAAAATGAACTTAAATGCGAGAGTTGCCTATGACGGCAGCTACACTCCCACCAAATCACTTGTGATTTCCACACATGAACTTATGAAATGTAAACTAATCTGCTTCTAATAGTGTCACAGTCTTGTGTATAGCTCTGTCAAGTAGAACTGGTTTACTCAGTCTCTCTCCATGGTCATCTAACAATGAGTCACTCATTAACAGTTGCACTTTGCGTATACATCCATCTTCACTTGGGTGTATGGCAACAACTTTGGCCAACGTCCAGTCGTTTCTTGATGCTTGGTCATCTTGTACGATCACTATGTCATTGACCTTTGCATTTGTTTGTTTTGTGCCACTTTTGTCTTTGTTGTAGGCTCAGTAAATACTCTTTCTTCCATCTGTGCCAAAATTCATTGGCCAAGTACTGGACTCTACGCCATCTTTTCGAAGATACAAATCTTCCTTTACAAAGTCTCCTGGTGGTGGCAGTATTACTGACGACTTCATGGTCAACAGAAGATTAGGTGTAAGTGGCTGAGGTCCAGTAGGATCGTTGAGTAAATGTGGGGTGATAGGTCTCCTGTTAACTATCGCCATCACTTCATAAAGATAGGTTCTTAGAGATGAACTGTCCAATGATCTGGATGACTGATCCAGAATGGTTGTCAATACACTTCGGATCATACGAATTTGTCTTTCCCAGGCTCCACCCATATGACTGGCAGAGGGAGGATTCATCACAAACTCGCAGCCTAGCTGTCTCAGACTTTCCTGATCCATTTCCTTTACTGCTTCCAGAAACTCACGTCTGGCTCCAACAAAATTGGTGCCTTGATCTGATTGCAACTGACGTACATTCCCACGCAAAGCGATGAAAGAACGCAATGAGTTTAGAAAAGCATCGGTTGACATATCATCGAGTAGCTCTATGTGCACCGCATGAGAGCATAGACAGGTAAACAGAAGCCCGTAACGCTTCAGTTCTTTTCTTCCTTCTTTAATGTAGAACGGGCCGAAACAATCCATCCCACAATACGTGAAGGGAGGAGTTGTCTCCGTTCTCTCACTTGGTAGGTTTGCCATCTTTTGCTCTTCTGGATGATACTGCTTGACTGCATCCTAGTATCCATATTCCATTTGATCTCAGCTCATTTATCGTCATGCCCAGTCCTTGATGATTCACTCGCTGATGATAGTGATCACTCAGAAACTTTGCGATATGGCAAGTCTTTGGTAAGATGACTGGGTGCTTGACGTGTGGCTGCAATGTAGAACGTTCTAATCTACCTCCCACTCTAAGAACACCCTTCTCATCCAGGAAGGGATCGAGTCGATAGAGTCTATTTGTTCTGTCCTTGGGTAGATCCTTTCGCGTTTGAAGTGCTTTGATTTCCTTGCAGAAGACTGATCTTTGTACAATGGATATGATTTTAAGCTCAGCTTCTTTCCTTTCTTCAAGGTTAGTGGCTTTATTGCTTCTCCTTTCTAAGCCCTTAAACTCTTTCACAAATCTGAGAAGTCTTGCCATAGCTTTGACCAACCTTGACCAACTGGAGAGTTTCAGAAAATGTTCTGCCAAAGAATCTGTTTCCGTAGTTGTATGGAGTACACCAGCTTTGCGTACTTCTGGATCCTCTGCATCAAGTTTTCCCACCTTGACTTCTCCGTGGGGAAGTTTCTCTTGCCAAAGAAAACTTGGACCGCTAAACCAGTTGGAGGTAATGAGGTCTTTGGCCTTCAGTCTGCGTGACGCATGGTCAGCTGGATTGAGATCTGATGCCACAAACTTCCATTGCATCGGTTGAGTGCTTTCCTTAATACGCTGAATGTGATTTGCAACGAAAACATGGAAACGTCTTGCATCGTTGTTGATATATCCCAAGACAACTTGAGAATCTGTCCAGAAGAATTCTTGGGCATCTTCTAGCTCCAACTCTGCTTTGAGCATGTCACTAATCCGCACTACTACAACTGCTGCAGACAGCTCCAATCTTGGCACCGTAGTAACCTTCGTGGGTGCTACTCTGGACTTGGCAAAGACAAGAGAGCAGTGGACTTGTCCTGCTTCACTGACAGCTCTTAGGTACGTACAAACACCATACTCTGAAACACTTGCATCTGAGAAATGGTGAAGCTCGTACTTCTGAACTGTTGAAAATCTCTTGGCACGTAACATCTGTCAATTTTGACATCTGCTAGATTTTTTAGATCCAACAACCAGGACTCCCACCGTGACTTCAGATCGCTTGTGAGTGGTTCGTCCCAATCTGCTTTCTCACGACACATCTGCTGTAGTATCTTCTTCCCAAGTAGAACAAAAGGTGCCACAAAGCCAAGTGGATCGTAAATAGAGGCTACCGTGGACAACACTCCTCTTCTGGACAGTGGCTGCTCGTTCACAACTACTCGAAACTGGAAATGATCCGAGTCGATGGACCATTTGACACCTAGGGCTCTTTCAATTTGTTGCTCGCCCAGTGACAAGTCTTTTCTTACTGTTTCTGCACAATCTTCTTCCGGCAGCGAATTAAGCACTTACTGTTTGAAACGAACTTGTGAAGTCGCAAGCCTCCTGTGCTGCAAAGTTCCTTTGCTTCCTTTACCAAACGAATTGCCTCTTCTTCTGAGTGGAAACTGATAAGACCATTGTCCACATAAATATTTCGCTCAATGAACCTTATGGTAGCTTCACTGAACTTGCCTTGACCTTGTGCAGCAATATACTTGAGACCAAAGTTTGCACAGGCAGGGGAAGAAGCAGCTCCAAACAGGTGTATGCGCATGCGATAGACAGATGGAGTAGAGTTGAAGTCTCCATTGTCCCACCACAAGAAGCGAAAGTAATCTTGATCTTCTTCTCTGACTCTGAATTGATGAAACATGCACTCAATGTCGCACATCACTGCAACTGGACCTTTCCGAAATCGACACAGGACCCCCACCAGAGAGTTGGTTAACTCTGGCCCTGTAAGCAGGTAGTCATTCAAGGACGCTCCTTCGTACTTTGCTGAACAATCAAACACCACTCTTATTTTGCCAGGCTTTTGTGGATGATACACTCCATGGTGTGGAATGTACCAGGCAGGGCTTTTGTCCAGGTCTATAGAGGGAACTCTTTCTGCATCACCACGCTCTAGAGTCTCTCTCATGAACTCTGTGTAGTCTTTGTGGTATTGGTTGTCCTTCTCAAATCTTCTCTTCAAATATTTGAGTCTGTGTTCTGCACAGCTCCGGTTGTTTGCCAGACTTGGTCTGTCTTCCATAAATGGCAAAGGTAACTCACAGTGTCCATCTGCTTTCATCTTCACTCCTTCTTCCATTATGGAGATGAACCTTAAATCTTCTTGTGAGAAGTGTGAGTCTTCCAACTTTCTTTCATTGAAGTCGGACTCGAGCACTTTAATTACATCTGCGGATGTGACCACCTCTTTGACTTGTGTGCGACAGATGTATCGCACTTCTCTGACCAACTGCTCAGCTGGCTGATTGGGTGTCACTTCCTTGACAAGGATCTTGTGGCTACATCCTATGGCGTCCCCATAGTCAACACATGGATTAGTTCCTCCAACTATTGTCCAGCCAAGGTCTGTTCTTTGGGCAAAAGGTTCATTATCTTTTCCTGCCACAACTTCTCTGGGTACCAACGCTTGTGAGCAATTGTATCCAATGAGCAGGCCTACTTCACATTCAATCAGTGGAGCAATTTCTTCAGCCAGGTGCTCTAAGTGTGGCCACGCTCTTGCTGTCCTTTGTGTGGGAACATGACTCAAATTCGCAGGAATAAACTCTCTTGTGTATGTCACAGGAAGAGGAATTCTCCTTGAAGAATAGAAACCTCTGACCTGTAATCCAGACAACCTTTGACTTGGTACTAAAGTATCTTTAGAAGACATTGTCGAGAGCTTTAACTGCACACATTTCTTCTCTACATCCAGAGCATCTGCCTTTTCTTTCAAGATGAATGTCGTGTCACTTTGGCTATCAAGACGAGCATAGAGAAGAATCTCATGTTCAGGATTGCTTGTTGTGGATAACCAAACTGGAATGATTGTAGATGTGAGATTACTTCTGTCACTTTGAATCACACGGTTTGATATTGCTTCACTTGGTGCTTCCTTGGGTTTGGTTTCTCTACTCTCTTTATTGACTTCCATCTCTTTCATTTGTGGTTCCTTGTCACTTTCTTTTTCTTTCCTTTTCCTTGAGGTTTTATCTTGTTCTTCATGCAAACATGTCGGGTGTTTCCCTTTACATGTGTCACACATCTTTCTCTTTTCACATTTCTTTGTTGGTGTCCAAAGCCTAGACATCCAAAGCACAGTCCCTTGGTTTGCACAAACTTGACTCTTTCAGTCAAGACCTTGTCCATAAACTTCTACATGTGTGAATGCTATGATTTGAGTTTTCACAAAACACACATTTTTTTGTGTTGGACGTCTCTTCTGCAGCACTCACTAGCACCTTTGCTCCAACACTTCTTGTCTTGGATGATTTCGTTTTCTCTGAGTCACCTGCTTTGAGTGCATGAAGCGATGTTACTGGATTGCACGCAATCTTGGCTTCTCTTGCAATGAAGTCAACAAAGTGGCTAAACGTTGGGAAAGAACCATCTTGCTCTTCAATTTCAATGACCTTCCGATTCCACCTTGCTGTCAACCAATCAGGTAGCTTGCTTAGCATTCTCTGATTCTCATTGCAGTCATTCAAAACTTCAAGACCTTTAACCTGAAGCATGGCCGCTTCACATCCTCTGAGAAAATCTGAAAATTCTCAAAGTTCAACGCTATCCTTGTTACCAATCCTTGGCCATGATGTCAACTTATCTCTGAAAGCTTTGGCGATTACAAATGAACTTCCGTATCTTTCCTCCAAAGTGTTCCCTGCTGAGTAATAAGCAAGCTCTGTTTCCAACAGAAAATAACTCTCAACAGCCTTTCTCGCCGGTCCTCCAACATACTTGCGAAGATAGTAAATCTTTTCATTCACTGGGATGTTCTTTCTGTCTATCACCATTTGAAACGACAATTTCCAATCCTTGTACTTGAGAGGATCTCCGTTGAAGATTGTAGGTTCTGGTACTGGTAGGCGACTTATATGAATGGACTCAGCTAGAGCTTGGGCCAATGTTGTGGTACTATCTTCCTGTTTGCTTTCTCTTGGTTGTGACCTTGAGGTGGCTTGTGGCATATCAAACGGCTCTACATTTGCATTAAGTTGCGAATGTGCAAACTGATTCATCAGTTTAGATGTGGCATTTCTCCATTTGCTCCTTTCATGCAGAAGGTCTGATATTTCTTCATCTGAGTTTCCTCCTTCATTGTACACTTTCAGACGTGCTTTAGCAGCATTCATTCTCTTTACTGTTTCTAGCCTTTCAAACTCTCTTCGCTTTTGCTCTAAGGCCTTCTGTTTCTCAGCATTCTCTTCTTCAAGGATTTCAAGTGCCTTTCTTTCACTTTCCATTTCCTCCATAATCTTCAGAGTTGCTTCAGTAGCCGCAAGCTCTGCAGCTGCTTCTTGCCTCTTTACAGACAACTTACTTGAGCATCTTAGAATAATCCTTTAATTGTCCCACAAGGGGAAATTTGGTAAAATTTTGGTAAAATTGAGAGGTGGCAGAATTGAATGCTGATTCTATATCACTCCAGTGAACAAATCTCTCAGAAAGTTCTTCGTCTTCTTCTGCTGCTAATTTTTCTTGAGCTAGCCTTATCATCTTCTGAGAAACCGCATCACAGGTGTCCACTCTGCGGCGAGTGTCTGCATCAGGAGTTTCGTGATTGCGCAGTTCATTATAAACATGTTTAACTTCTGCTGAGGTATGTTCAACTCTGTCAATAAGCTCTTTAAATTTTGCACTAACAGGTTCTTCAAGTGCTTTTTTGCCTTGTTTTGCAACAACTTTCCACTTTTCATAACTGACTTTAAAGCGAGCTTGAAGCTTGTTCACCTTTTCATCATGTAGTGCTTGGCCCCTTTCAGTGAACTTCTTAACTCTTTGACTTTTCCTCAAACTTCCTTCTATAGCAGCTTTACTTGTGCATGGTTCTTGCAAACTTTCTTGCTCTTCAAAAGCTTCTTGCTGCTCCACAGCTTCAGTGTCACAGCCTTTTTGCTCCATGTCACAGACAGTCAAAGGTATTATACTACACTCAAGTCACCTAGGTCAACTTAAATACGTGAATAGTCACCTTATGAAGCACCTAGGAACTTAAATTGCTTTACTTTAAAGAGTCAGCTTAAATATATGTCACCATCACTTAAACCAAAATAATAAATTGTTCTTCACTTGTAGTTAAACAGAAAATAACCTTCAATGTCAAACAAAATACTATAATGTGACCTTTAAATATCTAATGCAGTCTTAAAAATAAGTAAAAAACCCTTATAATCAACTTAAACTTACCTTAATTACAGTTACTTAGCATAAACACCTAATAACATGAACTTAAACTTTTACTCCAAAACCACCACACTTCCCCTTTCATTGCTTGACAGAGTCCCTTTAAGATGAGCTAAGGAAATCTACTCTCCACATTTAACTTGTATAAACGTGTTACTTATTTGTAGCTTAAGTAAGCTGCACCACTGGACTCTGGTTGCCTTATGGGATGTCTGTGTGTGTGTTTGGGTGTCTTTGATGCTTGAGAGAGACGCGAGTTTAACCACGTGACCCAGCGCGCTGTCGGCTCAGCTCCGCTTCCACTCGGCTCCACTGCGGCAGACCTCTTTCTCCTTCCCCCCCTCCAGCACGAAGCAGGCTGAGTTCTGACTGTTACTCCCCTCGCGTCTTAATAAAGCTCAACTTGTTCTTTGTGTTTAAACTGACATTTATTTCGGACAGGAGGATTCTTCGACATGCCTTAACATGTAATATTGTCCAACCACAGCCGATACAATGCCGTCAGAACTAAAAAGAAATACAAACTTAAATGACTATTCTTAATAAAGTCCTTAAGCATTATATATGACGAAACATTCCAACAAAAGGATCAATAAAATACACATTACACTTCACACTGCGGTAATTGCACTGAAATATCACGCAACACTAGCGTATTTACATACAACGATAATAAACAAAATAAAACATTTACCTCATTGGCCTCACTCAAAGGGAATAAAACTTTCATCTTTACGTCGTGGGGCATTCCAAAAAGGCACTCTTTTACAACTTTCTGTAGACGTGCAAACCTCGTGGCTCGTCTCTTAATTAGCTTGCTGAGTGTGTCAGCCAACAAAAAATGCCCTCTTAGCAACAACAGACGGAACTATAGAAAAGGTTCCTATCTAATTGCACAGTTAGCACAAATAACACATTTAAACAAATAAATCTAATCAACAAACATGAATTACTGTTTATTTATTATTTCTTAATATTTCAACTACTAATTGTTTCAACCTTAACTTAAATGCGAGAGTTGCCTATGACGGCAGCTACAGATCTGGATATTATTAAATGTGAACATATCGTTAAATATTACATTTTTTGTTTGTCAGGTGTCCTGTTTGAAGAAAACACTTTGGAGCCACTTGAATGAATGTAAATAAACACATTTACATGAGGGCAACCTGATTTCAAGGAAATAAAAATGCACAAATTTAAAAGTTTGTGAGTTTCTTTGTTCATTTATTAGATGTTTAGTTGTTTTATGATGAGATGGATGCTGTTGTTATATTTTAGTTTAGTTTTTGAGTTGAGGAGAATAAAAGAATATTTAACATTAATTGTACCAATGTTGTTGTGTATGAAGCACAAATTAATTTAAAAAAGTTTTATGAGTTTTTGAGCAAATGGTTGTAATTGCATTGAAATGTACGTTTAAGGATATAAACAACAATATTTAATCAGTTACAGTGAAAAGAAGTGCTTAGAAATAGTAATATAAACACAAATTTCAATTTTTCTATTAACAAAAAAAATTATCTGTTAATGATACAGAAAATATCCTGTGAATAAACTGAATTTTCTGTTTTATAGCTGAAGGAAATGTCTGTAAATAGTACAGAGAGTATGCTGTAAATCTACAGACATTTCCATTTTATCATTTACAGAAAAGTCCGTCAACTTAAAAAAAAATAGAAAATGTACCAGCAGAAAATTACCAGGACATTTTCCGTTTTTCTACAGTTTTTTTTTCAGTGCTCATACACACACTCACAGTCTCTCTTTCTCAAAGTCTCTCACACTCACACATCTATTAAATACACACTTTCTGTCAAGCAGCTTTTTGTTTTTCACAAATAAAATATATGTGCAAACCTTCTTTCGAATTAAAATTAACATTCAAATAAAATTAATCACAAAATTAATTGATCCATACATTAGAATCAGAATCTGATTCTGATCATTAATATGTGTATTTAAAGATTTGGCCTCTGTTACTTTAGCTTGCTTAGACTTTTACTGCTTAAATATACTAAAAGTATTTTGTGGGTTTGAAGATTGAAACTCAGACATCAAACAAAACTTTAACTTCTACATTTGCAAAGTTCTTTATCAGAAGCAGAGAGCTTACAAATGTGCAGGAAATATTTTCTACGTCTCTCAGGACTGTACCAAAGAAATCACACTGTAAACACAGTTTGAATAATCAGTATTATAATTCTATATAAAAAGTAACTACAACAGACATTGGTCACCATCTGAAAGGGCAGAAACACCAGTTGTACCACTTAGTGGTGGGTTTTTATTATGAATTTTCCGATTAAAATCAATTCTAGTTTGAATAAATCGAAATGATTCATTAAAATCCTGAATTGATTTTTAAATATAAATTTATTCATTGCCTGAAATTCCAGAATCTCAGGTTAAACCTCACAAAACTACTTTAACGACCACCAAACCGCTGAAACAAGCAAATGAGAGCAGGTAAACAGTTTCACACAAAGATGAAAACACAAAGAGCGGACCCGACACATCAGAATCAGTAAGATGCTGGCTTTCTCACCCGACACGAACATGGACACACCGTCAGGACTGAAAGCCGACATCCAACCAAATTCCCTGAACCAGCAGCAAAAGAAGATCCAAACTACGCTTCACATTTTGCTTCACATAAACATTGTCTCAAATTTACCATTCTGCCATTTATTCACTCTCACATCCACACACTGGTGGAGGCAAGCTACACCAGTGCTTGTAATAAAAAAAAAAGGACTTTCTATTGCTTGTAACCTATAGAGTACCGTGCAAAGAATTTCATACAGGCCGCCCACTCATCTCCTTGTATGTGTAAAAATAATCCTGAGTAAAAAAAAAAAAAAAGAAAAAAAGCACCGCGCCCATATTCAGAACTCGGTCCTATTTAGCGTCCCAAATAATTTTATTAAAGCAATTTCACCCCCCTGTGGGAAAGAGTTTTCTTTTTTGTAGAGTCGCTTTTACAACAGGAAAGTGGGTTTTCTTATTAGCAAGAAGGAGTCAGACGCCCGTCGCCCATAAAGCAAGCAAATAACCCCTCTCTAAGCGATATTATTACCGTCGGAGATGCGAAAAGCAGACAACCGCTGCAAGAAGGCAGCCCTAAAAGAAAATTACTGTGAGCAAGGTATCTTCTTTTTTTTATTATGTCACTTATTTATGTGCAAATGTTTAATAATAAAGAACACTAAAACATTACTGTTGGCCACATGTCGGCAACTTATGTGATATTAGTGACGTTTGTACTAACTTGGTTTAAAAGCCTTTACTTTAAAATATACGCCGTTCAGTAGTCGACCTTAATCTTACAGAGAATGTGATGATTTTATGGATAATTAAAGTCAGTGATATATCCACAAACACAACAAGCTGAAAGTCAGTGATGCTGCTCGGTTTGCAGTCCTGAATATGACGGCACAAGCAGGATTCACTGCACTGTTAATGTTAGCTATGTTATATTGCTGCCTCTGTTCGGTGGTGTCGAGCCAAACGGACTTTAACGTGTGTTTGAACGAGCTGACGGTTCACTCGTTAAGCTGAAAGAAAGATGCTTTAATCACATGAGTCACACATGTGTCCACTGTACCATCTGTACCAGCCTCCCAGGGCACATGTGGCTACAACCGTAGCTTGTCTCCACCAGTGTGTGAATGTGAGAGTGAATGAATAGTGGAATTGTAAAGCGCTTTGGGTGCCTTGAATAGACAGACTGTTCCCTGTTTGTGAAGGACTGCTAGAAAAGTTTAAGATATCTAATTGTTTGTCCTGAATCAGTCTCATTAGGTAATGTTCAAAAAATTTCATAATTCCAGTGTTTTCAGTGTGGGAGAAAGTACTCAGGGCCTTCAAGTTACTTTCTGCCCAGTTTGACCCATTTAGCAGAAGTCAGCCTGTTTAAGGCTCTGATATCTATTCTGTATGACTTAAAGCAGTTATGACATGGTCTGATTTTCTCACCCAATAAAGGAATATTTCATATATCAGTCTGATCTTCATTCTATCAGAAACAGTTATCACAGCTCATACATTTTCTTTTTACACATATATGTAAGTATTCAGACAGATTTAGTAATGCATATTAAAAGAACAATATTTGTGTCTAATGTATAAAATATCTAATAGAGCACTCTCAAAGATACTTGTCTTTGAGTGAAGGTGATAGGAAATATAAATAACTGCAACTTGACACAGATTTCAAGCTCACTGCTGTAATATATCCTGTAATATATATATATATATATATATACATATATATATATATATATATATATATATATGTATATATGTATATGTATATATGTATATATGTATATGTGTATGTATATATGTATATGTATATATGTATATGTGACAATACTATAATATCGGCCATATTATATTAACATTACCACGGTGAGATGATTTTAGTCTCATGAACAACATGAGCTAATTGTTATTTACTAACTAATCTTGAAATGACTGTTCAGTACAGAAATGAAGCCCAACAATCATGTTTTACAGTCCTGTGGTCTCAGCCTCAGATACTCAACTAATCAAAGTAATGTCATGAAAAAAAACGAACCAACGAAAAAACATTTTTCTCCTTCATTTCTGTCAAACAATGCTGTGTGAAACGGTTCTCGCGGTTAGTTAGTGAGCAGCGCAACGGAGGCTAGACTGTCCCATTCACAAGGCTCTCACTTCCGCCTTTGTTGCACTTCGGAGTACCCGCCCCACTTAGTTGGAGATGCTACACAAGGAGACTTCTTGTTAACGCATAAAGCTTGCTTTCGGTTTAACACATGAGTTGCTGTGTCCAGGTGTGGGATCGAGGACTTAACGGGACTTTGTGTGGGTTTGAGTTGTTTTTAAAGGAGGATGAAGACGCTGGTGGTGTTCCTGCTCTTCGTGAACGGTAAGAAAGTCTCTGCCTGTGTCCCAATTGAGGGTTTACAGCTTGAAGTACATATATATATATATATATGTGTATATATATATATGTGTGTGTGTGTGTGTGTATATATATATATGTGTGTGTGTGTGTGTATATATATATATATATGTGTGTGTGTGTGTATATATATATATATATATATGTGTGTGTGTGTATATATATATATATATATGTGTGTGTGTGTACATATATATATATGTGTGTGTGTGTACATATATATATATGTGTGTGTGTGTACATATATATATATGTATATATATGTATAACAGCAGTGAGCTTGAACTGTGGGTCAAAGATTCAAGTTGCAGTTATTTATATTTCCTACCACCTTAAATCATCACTCAAAGACAAGTATCTTGACAGTGTATATATAGATGTATTATACATAAGAGACAAATATTGTTCGTTTAATATGTTGGCATTACTAAATTTGGCTCAATGCTTACATATATGTCTAAAAAGCAAATGTACGAGCTGTGATAACTGTTTCTGATAGAATGAAGATCAGACTGATATATGAAATATTCCTTTATTGGGTGAGAAAATCAGACCATGTCATAACTGCTTTAAGTCATACAGAATAGATATCAGAGCCTTAAACAGGCTGACTTCTGCTAAATGGGTCAAACTGGGCAGAAAGTCTACAAACACATAACATCCTTATAGAATATGCAGTGGCGGTCCTAGCCTGTTTGGCGCCCTGGGCGAACACTCCCTCTGCCCCCCCCTCCCCTCCCCCCCCCCTCACACACACACACACACACACACATATGAAGAGAGAGTATGCATAGTATGGAAACGGCTACTAAACAGACATAATTCGTCATACAATTACAACAGGACAAATCAACAATTGACACTGACTAATTAATATTATATTATTGTATATATTGTTTGGAGTTCAGTCTGTTACTGTTACTATTTTTACCATATTTTCTTGGAGGAACTGTAACCCACAGGGATTAATAAGGTATTCTGATTCTTAATGTTTTAGGATACATGACCTGCCATTATCCAATGACACATCTGCTTACCTGTATCTTTTGCTCGTTTCTCCTTCTAGGAGCCATAATTAAATGTATTGAATTTTAATGATCACTGGGTTTTCATTTGTTTGGTTGCTATGGTGATGTGTAACAGGAGTCACGTGGGTGCTAGCGGTGACATTAAGAGGGTGTTGTCAGTCTGTCTTTCACTGGTTTGATATTGACAGAGATGAGAGCTGGGTAGCCGTAGTTTTTGTTGACCTGATTAGAGCCTGTGATGTTTTAAGAGTGTGAATCGCGAGCCGATCACATTGCTCTGTAAACTTTTCAAGCACTTTAATAAACAAGCAACCAATTCCACCTCTCGCATTATTGCGTAAAGTTGACAGCGCGTCAGGCAAATAGGCAGGCTCAGTCCCCGGCCTCTAATGACTGTGGAAGTCGCTACACTCCTCCTCTTCTTTCTCTTTTTTTAAACTTTAAAAACCGGTTGTGTGTGAGACTTTAAATCAACAAAATATAAAATATACATTTTAAATTATTATTGATCCCTTTACCCCGAGTCCTAAAGTGTATATTAATGTTTTTACTCTTAACTATTTATTGTTCGTTTACTTGCACTGCTGTAACTGGAGCCTCGTCGTCTCGTCTCTCTATGTACTGGACTGTATGTAACGGAGATGACAATAAAGTTTACTTTGACTTCAGCAGCGAGCAGGCACACCGAGGGCTCTCGCGCTCACTTTTCGTGTATAGAAAAACATCGATGCAAATTATAAGTCTGGATCATAATGTCTGGTGTTTTCGTGTTTGTTGGTTTGTTTTTATTTTGTTTTATTTTGCGAGTTGGTTATTAGATGCTGCTCCAGCCGGTCAGAGAATCAACCGCCGCCCCGCCCTCTCCTCCCTGTGCTGCAAGTAGCAGGCGCACCTCGCAAACGGAGGGCGCCCCCAGCAAATGGGCGATAGAAAACCGATCGGTGCCTATGCCATCCCCAATATGCGCTGGAATGATGTCGGGGCAGCAAATTTTATTTATTTATTTTTTTTGCCGATGCCCGTGATGCCGCCCCTCCACCTCGATGCTGGTCCGGGCAACCGCCCGTATCTAAAACCGCTACTGAGAATATGATGTAACACTATAGATCAACTTACCTCAGAATATATAAAGCATATAAACAATTACAGCAATATGATGCAACAAACACAGCAGTGCTACTAATCCAAAATACTCAAAGCTTCATAGAACTGAAACAAACATTTATCTTTAGCTCCATTCTGCTGCTGAGTTTTGGTTCTTCAGAGAACTATTGTTTGAAAGGTTCTTTGTGGCACCAAAAAAGGTTCTTCTATGGCATCAGTCTAAAGAACCACTTTTGGTTCCAGTTGGCACCTTTATTTTTCTGAGTGTAGAGGCTTTAAAACCAAGTTAACGCTGAAAGTACAAACATCACTAATGTCACATAACTTTGCCGACATGTGGCCAACAGTAATGTTTTAATGTTCTTCATTATTAAACATTCACACATAAATAAGTGACATCATATTCAGTACTTACTTTTGACAGTTCAATCTTCGGCCGCTCCCTTCTGCCGTATTTTGGAGAAGGGTCTGGCTGCAGCCACTGGGGAGCGCCATTCTCGTGGGGTATTTTGCGGCAAAATTGTCCACACCCACCGCCGCGCTATGAATTTTGGGATATATGGGACCACGAAGCGTGCACCGGACCACGCTTGATATTTGGGGAAATCGACGGCGCATTTGGAGTATGCATTTGAAGTACACTTCGAATTGGGACAGCCGTCATCGCGTGGCGGTGACGTAATCGCACTCAAAATGCGTACTTCAAGCGTGCAGACCCTGAATTGGGACACAGCCTCTGTTTAACCTGCAGCAGCTCCGCAGACAGTCCTCTGTAAGCGGAAGTGCTACACTCAGGTGCAGCTCGTGCCTCTGACGTCATGGAAATTCACACAGTGTTGGAAATACAGATTTAATGATGAGGCTTTAATAGTAAAAGTATGAGGGAAGGTTAGAAACAGACCAGACTAACAGACTGGGGACTTTGTAGTCAGACATGGGTAGGGATGGGTATCGAAAACCGGTTCTTGTTGAGAACCGGTTCCCACTGTTTCAATTCCTTGGAATCGTTTGCCATTTTTGCAAACGATTCCCTTATCGATTCCAGTCGCCCCGAATGACGTCACCACGTTGCGGCGCGTCGGAGCTTACCTGGCAGGAAACACGGCGCCTAAGCGGCTCAAACGCTGAAAAGTTTGGTTATACTTTACTGGAATGGATGACAACAGGGCAACTTGCAATACTTGCAAAGTAGATATTTCATTTAAGGGAGGAAACACTACGAATATGCAAAAGCATTTGCTCACAAAACACGCGATGAACTTAAATGAATGTCGTGTTTTTAATTCTGCTCTGGAGTCGTGAATCTCAACCCAGCAGCAGCGGTTTGCACGTCCTCTCCCGTTAATGCAGCAGGTAAATAATCAACTAACAGTGCATATTACGTTAGCGCGATCTGCTTTATTATAAAACCTGCCATTGTGCATTTAGGTGACCGTGATGAGAGAGACAGACAGAGTCTGGCTGGCGCTCGCTGGCAGTTGTCGCTGCAGTCTACCGGTAGCGTCTCTTTTCAGGCCCGCATGTCACCGAGCAGTGACTAAGTTTGTGGTAAAAGCCTTGCAGCCATTTGCCACAGCAGATGGTAAGTGAATGTGTTTAATTGTAGGCAGGGACATTACTGAATATTCTTGTGTAATTGCTACAGAATAATTTATGTTATACTTTGTTATTGCTACAGAAGAATATTTATTTTATTATTTTACATTTACAATTTTCCCCGGGGACCCTGTGACACCCCATTGAAGAGCCATAGGCTGGATCTCTTAAGATCTCACTGTTGGGTTTATAAGGCCATGTTACTCCTAAATTTCTATCTTGTTCAAAGAGAAGATATAAAACAAAATTCTAAGCTAATCGACCTTAGTGTTCTCCTTTTTAAAAATAAGAATCGATAAGAGAATCGATAAAGAATCGAATCGTTAAACAGAATCGAAAATGGAATCGGAATCGTTAAAATCTTATCAATACCCATCCCTAGACATGGGTCACTTCCGGTATGGCAGAGCTAACCATGCTAAAGTAGCCTCGTGTTTGCGCTGTTTCCGGTCGGGGCCGAGCAAATTCAGCCCTTTGAGCTCTGGCCGTTTCTCAATACTAAAGTACGCGAGTCCGTACTCGCGCTTTCGGTAGTCCGTACTTCGTAAGTTCACACTTCCCGATAACGCGAGAAATCACCACCGATCATTCTACAGTTGGAAGGGCCGTGTACTTGGTGACGTCTCATCTCCAGCGTTTTACTGCCAGCCCCCATTAATTTAACTGTGATTAATATTTGCAATGGAAATTACACGATACAAATAAATAAATAAATAAATAAATAAATAAATAAACATGATGTAGTAGATTTCATTAAGAAAAAAAACACAATTCAAAAAAGTATTTTAAGCACTTTTATTTTTTTATTTTAACCACAAAATTAGCTTTTTACATATTGGCTGTGTAATAATGTCTAATAAGCCTCATTGTGTTAAGCACAATCACTATATGACAGAAACACAAGCTTAATCTCTCTATTAACAAAAATACTGTGTACTTCATTTTCGGAGCATTTTTGGAGCAGCCTTCAGGATCTCCCACATTAACATGCTGTTTTTGCTCCTGAGTTAAAATATTTTTAATGTTAGATTTAATTCAGAGTCAGCTGTCTAAATAAGAACAGCACATTTTACATCAGAAGATATGACAGGTGAAATATTCCGTTCAAAATATAGTGACAGCTCTCCACGTAAGACTTTAAAATCCAATAAAACCGTTCACTTATGAAGCTTAGCTTTAGCTAAACCGATTTACTCAGGAACAAATAAAATACTAAAAAAAAGCCAAACAATAACATTTTTAAGTTATCTAAGTGACTTATCATGTTTAACTTGAGTAGCGAAAGTCAGCGGTGAGTTTGAAAACGATTTGCCGGGAGTTCCCTGGAAATTAATATATTCAGCCAATATAGTCAATTCATCAACATGGCTGGAGAGTTGGTAGTTATATAAGTGTTGTTAATCTAATAAACATTTGTAAGGAGGTGGCAGTTACTGTGAAGTTACAGCAGTTACACAGTGATACAGAGCCAGTGAGAGTGAGTGGATTTAAGAAAGTCAGTGATTCAGGTGCGTCGATTGGTTTGTCATCTGTTTTTGAGTCTGGAGGAGACGTAGAAATCTTTTGTTTTAAATCTAAGTTAGGAAGATTCCTGTTTTAAAACAAGCACTTTTTGTGAGAAATGCAAGAAGTACATCTGCAGAAAGCACACAGTTACATTCTGTCCATCATGTGGACAAAATTGAAAATGTTGAACATTGAAAAACTGAGAACGTTGGGCAAGTTCAAAAGAAATGTGTTTGTAAGAACGAAAAACCTTTACCAAATTGCTCCTAAAATAGTTATGGAAAGTCTAACTGTTGTATGTCTGTGTTCTACATGTTTATCTAATGGAAAATAAAGTTGCTATTGTTTTATTGCAGTTTTTTGACAATTCTGAGTGGATTTACACAGTACGGGTCAAAATGACCCGCAACAAAATCAATGTCATTTTTTTGTTTTTCAACATAATACAAGGGTTAATTTCCAAAACTTGCATATGATCTTCAATTTGTAGCAGATCCACTACCACATAGCAGCTGGAGCAGTCTCCAATGGAGGTCAGTCCACTGCTGCCACCTGTGGCCAAACACCATAGCCTACTACTAGATTAACTTGTGACACATCTGCACCTACTGCTAGGATCACATTGAGTAGAGGCTGAGTGGCTGCACTTACCCCTGGTACATCCAAATCTACCCACAAACATGTTGAAAGATGCAATGCCAGCAATGTGGATTGTCAACACTAAAAACAATCAGTAAGCAAAGACAACAGGGATCAATTTTTTCTGTTTATTTAGCACCCACAACATTTGTAGCCACCTTCTGCACAGGGGAAGTCCACACACACTGTGTGGTACCACTTTCCGCAGAAGGTGCATTCAGTCTGCAAGACTGAATGAGATTGTCAGGGTCATTGTCTGACTGTTTATTACTAATCACCTGCTGTACATTCACAGTAACTGCCGTATCCTTACAAATGTTCATTAGATTGACCACACTTATACAGACTGTATATAACAACCAACTCTAAAATGTTCGTTCGCAGAGAAAAGACACAGGCAGACTACGCTAACGAGATGTGATGTTATAACACTAGTGAAATATTAGTGTCATATATTTGTTCAAGATGTTTTTCTTATGGGCAAAAATATTAAAATCATGATGAACAGGGGTGGTGATTCCTATGACTTTGTGTATATAATTTGGAATTTTGTACAAATGTAGGCCAATAATAAATACATGATATAATTTCATTCAGTTCAAAGGTTTATTTGCATGACGCACAAACAGACACAATTGAAAGGTACAAATGTGTTGTGCATGAAACGAATTCAAACGTGGTGCAGATGTGTGTCACAAGTTGATCTGGCTGTAGGCTGTGGCACTTGGCCAGAGGTGGCGCTGGTCTATTCGAGTCCATGTTAGTGCACACAAATAAACTGCACGCTTTAGTTGTGAAGCAAAAACGCTGAAATCGGAGTAATAAAACATAGGAGGGGAACGATAATGACGACTAGATTCTCCCGATCGTTTACTCTTGCTGTCCTGTGAACAACATCGGCGTGGTGTTAATTGTTTGCTGTTTTCGCGATCGCGTTGCGCATGAGGATATCACCAGGTAAACTCGCGACATTTTTAAACACTTTGTTGTTCAACAGCATCAAGACTGACAGAGTGTGTTTGAGATAACCTCACAAGTGTCACAGATGACTCACTTGGCGTTTTTTTGCTGGTTTGTCGGTAGCAGCTCCTGAAATGCAAGTCTGCCACACATCTGTTCGACCAACGCCAGTTGATCTAAACGCCAGTTAATATGGAACACCGGCTCTAGTGAGCCTTCAACCCCGGCTAGCTATCGAGCTGGTGGGTAACAGACATCTCCGAAAACGTCGGAGCGCTTTTGAAAATATGTGGTGTCTTGATAAATTGAGCAGATATTTGAGGTTTACACAGCTACATTCTCGCCTGAAAATATGTTAAACGTTTATTTGAGTAATACTAAAACTAAGTAGCTGCCGCCATTGTTGGAAACTGGGCCGCGCTATGAATTCTGGGACACAGCGGCTTCTTCTGCGAGGTTTAACGGCATCTGGCATCCTTGTACATGCAGTGCTGCCATCTTCTGTTTCAGTCCGTTATTACACTCTTAACTACTACTTATTCCTGAATGAGCAGTCCTTCCCTTTAAATATAAGCTCTCTTCTTCCTCTACTGTCCTCTTTCTTATTTTTTAGTGCAGTTAGCTTTCTTTTCTCTCCCAATACAGCAGCTGGACCTTTAGCTGCAACACACTGTGAGACAAACTGCACACAAACAGTTTGTGTGTTTGCTGATGTTTGTTGTTCGGAGGTTGATGGCTCCATGTCAGAGCACTGGCTATGAATTTCAGACAAATCAGGCCTTAAAAGTTATCAATAGTTCTTTTAATCTTTTCTCATTACCCACATCTACATCCACTTCTGTAGGGCCTAGGCTACTCACTATGGCTGGGTATGGTCACTGATTTTTACTTTATTTTTATTTATATAGCACATTTAATAACAACAAAATGTTGGCCAAAGTGCTGTACAAAGATTTAAAAAAATGCACAGTAACAAATAACATCAATAACAAATACCTGGTAACAGATGAGTATATAGATAGACAACTCATGCAGTGTTAAAAGCCAATGAGCAAAAATGTGTTTTACAATGTGATTTGAAAAGATTGACAGTCGGGGCCTTTCTAATGTGGAGAGGTAAATCATTGCACATTTTCGGCGCCACAACCGCAAATGCCCGGTCACATCTGTGAACCAGCCTCGATTTAGATGTGGCCAGGAGCAAGAGATCACTTGATCTAAGAGCTCTAGGGGGCCTATAAGGCTGCAGTAAGTCAGACAGATATTCTGGAGCCTGACCAGAGTAAGTCATCAATCAAATTTTGTATTTAATTCTAAAGCGGACTGGGATCCAGTGAAGAGAGGCAAGCACAGGAGAAAAATGTTCATGTCTCTTTCTATAATCCATATGATTCCGATTTACTTCAATTTTGCCTCAGACAGAAATTTGTAATAAAGATCATTTGTCAGTGCTGATACATGTGAGACTTCATCAGAGGTGTGAGCATCACAGCAGATGCCTTTGTGTCAAAGTAACTGAGGATAAAACACAGAAAAACATGAAGGAGATTTTCCTGGCCTGGGATTTTATAGCAGATGACCTTAAAAATATTCTGCAATAAACAGCAGAAATTAAGCTTTGTTGTTGGAGGTCATTTTTGGAGGAAAAAAACAAAACAGCGGCCAACAGTGCTGTACATGACTGGTGGGTAATAAGCAAATGAATAATGCAGAAAACAGATTTGAGATGGGAACTGTTGTTGAAGTACACTGACAGAGAGAGAGAGAGAGAGAGAGAGAGAGAGAGAGCTGTGCATGAAGTGTGATTTTATTATGGTGGAAGCAAAACAGCAAAACTAATTTGGAAGTCGTGACGATGTTTACCAAATGTGAAGCTTAGTTTTGATCTTTTGCTGCTGGTTCTGTCAATTTTGGTTGGAGAAAGAAAAAACCTGCAGCTCAGAATCTAGCACAAAAAAGGTGTAAACACTCAGCGCGGACCTGCACGGACGGAGCAGAATCAGTGAGCTGTCGGCTTTCAGCCCCAACGGTGTGTCCTTTATTAAATCCGGTTCTTTAGATTCTTTACGGCGAAAAAGACACGGCTCAAAAGTGGTCTTTTACTTTAAAATGATCTTTAATTTTACATATTCTGGAATATGGAGACCCAAGCACAACAAACACAACCTCAGGTCTCAAGAACAAACAGGAAGCCTAGTTATATTTGTAGCGACTTCCACAGTCGCTAGAGGCCGGGGATGGAGCTTGCCTCTTTGCCTGACACGCTGTCAACTTATGCAATAATGCGAAAGGTGGAATTGTTTGCTTATTTATTAAAGTGCTTTGAGAGTTTACAGAGTAATGTGATCATCTCACGATTTGTATTCTTACAACGTCACAGGCTCTAATGTAACAAAGCAAAACATGTTGTGCAGCGGTCAACAAAAACTACGGCTACCCAGCCCACCTCTGTGTCAAAATCAAACCCAGTGAATGACAGACTGACAACGCCCATTTATGTCACCGCTAGCACCCACGTGACTCCCATAACAACCAAACAAATGAAAACCCAGTGATCATCAAAATTCTATATATTTAGTTATGGCTCCTACAATATTTATATACTCCATCTTGACGTCACACACACTTTACGTTTTGATCAAACACTCTGTTTAGTTTCACTTTGGCCTGCAAAAGCATGCTTCTGCAAAGGCATGCGTTTCCTGTCAGCACTTTTTGGCACAGAGTTAGACCTTTCTTCTATAAAGCAATATGACCAGCAAATACGCATTCAGATTATAAATTTAAACCTCAACACTTCCCCCTCTTTAACTAATTCTATTAGTTAAACTAATTAACTGACCCCCTCAATAACTACTGTTTACTAACAACAGATGTAATTCGCTTTTTCCTGGTAAAAGGGCCTACTTACATTTATCACTCTTTGGAAACAGCTTCTATAGAGTTAAGTTTTCACCCCCTCTATGGGTAACATAAATCCAGTCTTAACACTATTTCTTGGACAATTTACATAACATATCAATCCTGCAAACTATTCCTAAAATCCCTCTCATTACTCTTTATTACTTTTATGCTCACATTTAACCTTAATAAGCTTTTAATCTCCTAAACAACACATTTTCTAGAATTTTAGTTCTCTGTGGACAAATTGTCACAGGTACAATACATGCATAAATTTCAAAACCACAAATCTTCTGTTGACAACTTTTGACACATTTAAAAACATCATTTTCTCCGTCTCCACGCCAGGTGCTCCCTGTTGAACTTCCCACTTTCGCTTATGTCTGGAACAGCAGACGCACGTCCTAGAACAAAGTGTCACTTATGCAAGCACAAAATGCAGTTACAAGCAAAATATGTTTGAACTCTTACCTAGAAATGAGTCTATCTACTGTGTGTGTGTGCGTGTGCGTGTGTATGTGTCGACCTCAGATGCACTCAGTTTCACCTCTCACCTCTTCAGCTAAAACTTGTAACCTATCCCCCAGACAGAAGGCCAGCACGTACACAACTGAAACTATATGTGTAATATATTGAATAAATGTTTTACTTAAATGCCACTACTCAAAGCTTAATAAAAAGGATATAAACAAAAAGGTTAATATGTGATTATGATAACACCTGTACTACAAGTTTTAACGTAATGCCAACAGCTTCAATAAATGCTTTGATGAAATCCTGGTTAATGCAATGGTAATCATGATGGTTATGAGTAGTAGCAGTAAAATATTTCTTTGATCTCCACAACAACCTATCATGTTCTAGGGTCTATCATTTAATCTTCAATTTTATTCATTTGAGTCAGCTACACTTTTAACAACCTTTGACACCCTTTTAAGAAACTCTCTTCTTCTCTTATCTGATCATCTCGAGCACGTCCTGTACTCAGGGCCTGCTTATCTATCACACCATCACTGCTTGCTAAGCAAAAACAAAGCGAATTGTTTTTCACCTCTACCCCACAAATCAATCTACGTAATATTTATATCCGTAAGCGTGCATTAAAAAAACTGTTGCAAGTGCAAAAGTTTCCAAGCAAAATGTGTCTTAACTCTCACCTACAAATGGACCTTCATGTTATGTATGTCTACAAGCTTTTTGTTTTGACCTTTGTGTCACCTTTCACAATAGATCTCAATAAAATCATTATGACCACTTATTCTACTAAAACATCAAACAGAAAACAAACATTTTTATATCAATTAAGTTTAAGCATAGAAGCAATTACTTATGCCTAAATTTTATCATAACCAAAACAACTCTCCAAAAGTTGAATCTGTTCATCTGGACGTAGCGTTTTGTGGGAGAAACGTTTCGTCACTCATCCAAGTGACTTCTTCAGTATCAGCTGACTGCAGGTTTCCCCAAACCTTATAAACAGTACATTTGCATAATGACTGAAACCAGCCCACTGAAGGAACAATGGACTGTGAGGTCAGTTCCTTAATCATAATTATGCAAATTCCCATGACCATTGATCAACCATCACTGACCAAAACCCACTGATCAAAGAACACTGATCAATGGCCATGAGTACCATTCACAGAGAGTTGGGGAATGGCTGCAATCACAGCATTGTAAGATGTCCAGTATGACAGAGACTTCCAGCCATCAACACAGCACCACAATATATGAACAGCAATGAAACTGAGGAAAGACGAGTGAGAAATGTGTTTACCAAGTTTCCTGGACCCCTGAATGATTCTGTTATTTTTTTATTTTTTTTTATTTTGGAAGATAATGCCACAAAATGCTGTTTGTCATTCACAATAACATTTTTTTGACTTGGTATGAAAAGCATTAGCATAATAAAGAATTGTGACTGTGATAATATACTACACACATTATATACTCAAGTCAAAAATTAGTGAGCAAAATATTGTTAGGATGAACTTGAGCATGTGTGATTGACCTTTACTTCCTGATTGTTCTATGTACAATTTGCTGTGAACATGAAACTATATCTAAATTGTTATGCCACTAGAAATTGTTAATTCAGTCCTGTAACAACCATATCCTAACTGTATGAAGAAATACACAGAATAACTAATTAAACTGTATTTGGTTAATAGACATTCGTCATTTATTGTGAACTTTATCTCTGATGGACATCACCATATGCAGCAGAGGCAAATAAATACTTATTGTTGACGTTTTATTATTTAAAAATACACTTTTTAGCTATATGTGAAACTATAACCTATATGTGAAATATAAACATCTGTCAGAAAACAACAAGAAAAGAACAAGGGGCATTACCATAAATGGCCATAAAACAGCTTTACCACAGAGATAATGTTGTACCCATTGGTTACAAGACAGGCTGAAACTTGACAATAACCAAGAAATGCTCTGTTTAACATGCAATCGGCATTTATTGTGTCGGAGTAAAGATACCCAGTGTATGAAAACGGACGATTGTCTTCAGGGCGCTCTGGTGTAGTTTGTCTGGTTGCTGTAGAAGAGGGGGCAGAGGATACAACTGGAGCATAGAAATAACCATGCTGTTGAGGTTGTGTCCTGTGCTGTGATAGTCGTGGCACAGCTGCAGCAAATGGAGTCTGGGCCATTGATTGTCTCATTAGAAGAAATACCTCCGTAACTGAATTTGTGAGCTTTTTAATGTTCGAGGTCAATCTGCCAATGTTCTCTGAAAACTCTGTTTGCAGCTTCCATTCTGTCGAAGAGATGGAACCGAAGTACTGGGCGAAGGAGAAGTGCTTTCATGTGAGCCTGACCGCGAACAACTGCTATCGGTGGTGCTGCTGTGGTCGTGTATATCGCTCGTTTCGATGCCACCGTTTATGGCAGCGACAGCTGGAGAACCACCCCAGATCTGCTCACAGAGTTCTAAGCACAGCAGTACTACTCTTCCAGGCCCGCTTCTTTTTCTGGAGTCTACTGCGTGTCTGTACTTGAGTCGAATAGTCTTCAATTTTGTCGTAATTACTAGTTAGTAATTACGGCAGAGGGAAATGACGCAGGTCAAATCATCTTGCGTTTCACGCATGTGTAACGGAGTTAAAAAGACATCTGAAAAACATGCACTTACCTGGTCTTAATTATTATTTTAAGTGTGAATTTTATCATTTTTGTTGTATTTTATTTTGAAAACCCAGAAACCGGATCTCACTCTAGCGTTTGGAAGCTGCTAAGGCTCACTCTCCTCACAGCCAGCGTTTGCACTGTGAGGGTAAGTTCTGTAATGAAAGGCTCTGGCATTTTTATGGTTTCTGGTGTGAATGTTGTTACATAAGTTGTACATGTCGATGTATATAGGTTTATATTGATGTTAGAATGTTACTGTGTAACCGAAACAAAGGCTGGTTGCTGTTAAACAGTGTTTCTGCCGTATTTATGCTCTTTGGCAGTAAGCTTTTGTCGGCCCCCTAGTGGTTGCTGCGCATAGCAGGAAATGTGTTTGGATTTACTGTTTTTCTGTGCTTTTTGTGATGTTGTTTTACATTGTAGGAGCTACAATTGCTGGTACCATGACACCTGTTGAGTGTGTTTTGTCTTCTGCATGTACGTGAGCTTGTTAACAGTCATTTTGTCTGCAAAGCACAAGCAAGTGAAAATGTAATGCGCTACTGTTAATTTGTCCACTAGAGGGAAATGTTTAGCCGGTGATACTTCTGTTATCCTGTTATTTTGTTTTATACGGTTGTGAAATGTATTGTGGCGAGCTCAGACAAGGAGGAGACAGAGGTTTCGTTTGGTCTTGCTTCCCGTGAGCTAGCCAGGGAGCACAGCCGTTTATTTACTTTCAATAACAAAACCCCGAACAGCCCTGGCCCGCTACATAGCCCCCACCTAAGGGGTCAGTCGTCCCCGACAACCCCATTACCCAACACAAAGTCCTGCAAATGTCCATGTGTCTTCCTTCGGCGCGCAGGCCGATCTCGACCAGCAGGGGAAGAGTTACTCGGATGAGAACCTGGGATGCCACCAGCATCCCCTGCCCCGGCGGCTGCTGGAGTGGGCGGGCGCTACAGTGAGAGCCTGTCCAGGTGCAACACCGCCACGTGCCCTGGGCCCGGCATGTGGATCTGGTACACCACTTCTGTCAGCCGCCCCACGACTTCCGCCGGCCCTTGCCAGTGACCGCACAGCCTGGGGGACACCCCTCTCTTGCGAACCGGGCAGTACACCCAAACCTTGTCACCAGGCACGAAAGCTCCCCCTCGGCACCTGGTGTCGCAGGCTCTTTTCTGTCGTACTGCGGCACTGACCTGGGCCTGGCGGGTGTATTCATGAACCACTCGCGGCCGCCCCCTCAGCCTCCTGGAGCAGTCCCCGGCCACCGACACGCGCCGGTTCCTTGCCTCGGGGACGGGGAAAGGCCCTAGGATGTCTCCTCGCACTCTCTCCATCGGGGCCCCCACCCGATGCCGCTGTAGGGGGACCGTGGAGCATTGAGTGGGGCCCTTCCGTGCCGTACAGGTGTCACAGCAGTGTGCATGAAGTTCCACTTCCCGTCGACAACCAGGCCAGTAGAACTGTCCCCTGAGACGGCGGAGAGTTTTAGCATTTCCATAGTGGCTGGCCCCCACCGAGCCGTGGACAAGCTTGAGCACCTGCGACTGTAGCGACCGAGGCACCAACAGCTGCAGGAGATCCTTGCCCTGTCCAAGGGCCCGCCATCTCCGGTACAGGAGGCCGCCGTGGGTCTCCAGATTGTTGTACTGGGAGTAGTAGGCCTTCACTTCGGGCCCCTGTCCTGACACCCCTGTCCAGCCTGGGCGTCGTGCTACCTCCAGCCAGGCCCCCACCTGAACCAACATCGCATCAGCCTCCTGCTCCTGCTTCAGCTGCTGCATGGTCAATGAGAGCCATCCCCCTCCGCCAGCTGTGGCCTGAGCAGTAGCCACGCCCCGTGCCTCCTGGGCCCGCTCTCCCTGCCGTTTTGAGAGGGGCAGCTGGCGTGGGCGCAGACAGATGGGTTGAGCAGAGCCGGTGTCGATGGTGTGCTGAACCAGCCGCGTCTGCCTGCAGTCTCTGGTTCCTTGCTTTTGACCGCACTGGAGGGCCAGAGTCTCTGTACCAAGAGTGATAGCCAGCTTCGCGGTGTCAACGCAGGCCCCCCAGCGGGTCAGCAGATCAAGGCCGATGATGCACTGATCTTGGATGTCAGCAAGCCACAAGTCGTGCACCAGCTCCAGATCCTTCACTCGGATCCGCAACGGTTTCTTCCCCCACATGTCAGTTCTCTCCCCCGTCACTGTCATCAGCTGGGTGTTGATGGGCGACCAACCCATCACAAGCAGCCCGGATGTTCCAGGAAACACACCAGGTCATATTAGGGAAATGGTGGACCCCGGGTCCACCAGGGCCTGGCAGGGCTGGTCCTCAACACAGCAGCTCAGGTAGAGTCCCTTGAGGTGCCTGACTAGGCCCGCCACCGTGCATCGTTCTTGGAGGGGGGCAGGAAGCTGGAGCGGTGGTCCCCTCGCTGTGACACTCCCCCTCTCATCCCCCTGAGGCCACATAGTTCTGGCCTTCGGGGCGGGCGCCAGGCAGTCGCGCGCCACATGGCCAGGCTCATCGCACCGGTAGCAGCAGTCGGTCGGTCGACGGGGACGCCTCCAGGGCACCGAGGGCTGCAGCTGGCATACCTCCGGGACCTCCCCCTCCCTGTCGTAGTCTGCGGCTCTGATTTGAGGGTAGTTTGGGGGGGGCAACTGCTGGTTAGGTCGCGAAGTGAGCACAAGCTCGGCCCTTTCAGCCTCAAGGAGCGCCTCACGGAGAGTCTGAGGCATGGCCAGGCGGACGTGTTGGCGTAGTCGCTCTGGGAAAAGTCCTCGCAGAAAAGCATGCAGGCTAAGCTCCTCACGGGCTGCTGCTGGGAACTCTGGGTATCCACGACGAGCATACAGCAACACATCTGCTGCAAAGGTGCCCAGGCTCTCCCCTGGCCGACGGCTCCGGTTGGTCAGCTGCTCCCTGCTCTGATCAGTGGAGTGCCGCTGCCCAAACCGCCTCTCGAGTGCTATGGTGAGGGCCTGGAGCTCATGCTGCTCTGACGGGGCTAGGTCAAGGAGTACCTGCAGTGCATCTCCTTCCAATGCTAGCGCTAGGTGTGTAGCAGCCTCTTCGTCACTCCAGCCACTATGCCCCGCGGCTAGCCGTACTTGTGAGAGATAGGGCTCTAGCGGGGTTAGCCCATTGTATTTCGGTACCTTAGCTGGCGTTGCAGGCATCACTGCTCGCTGTTGGGGGCCCGGCGTGTCGGTCGACAGAGGCAGCCCATGAAGCATTGTCCTAGCGTCGGCCGTGACGGGCCGCTGCCGCGGTGCGCTCGCGCCGTCGGGACGGCTTGCTCCAGCCTCTGAGTGTCTCTCTCCATTCCGGCGAGGGTGAGCTATCCCACTTCTGACACCAATGTGGCGAGCTCAGACAAGGAGGAGACAGAGGTTTCGTTTGGTCTTGCTTCCCGTGAGCTAGCCAGGGAGCACAGCCGTTTATTAGCCTTAGGCCGAAGAGCACACACAGCTAACACCACCGCTCGGCGCAGCTCCAGCGCAACGACAACAACAACACAAAAATGGCGCTCTCTCACCCGGAAACACACAGTCGTAGAGAGAGCGTCACCTGTAACCATGGCAACAGAACATAACTGTCAATAACAAAACCCCGAACAGCCCTGGCCCGCTACAGTATTTTTATAAGTGATAAGATTTCTTTTTGTATACAAGTACGGTGTGACAGACTGTAAAATGGGAGAAATGATTGTTTTCCATCTTTTCTTTATAAAAAAGTTAATTGTAAGTCTGTTAAGACAGCGCGCGTTTGCACTGTGAGGGAGCTACAATTGCTGGTACCATCAGAAGACACCTGTTGAGTGTGTTTTGTCTTCTGCAGAATAAACCGTGAAAAGCCAACCTTTCTGAGCATCTGTGATTCATGAAGAACGGAAGCTTTACACATGCGCGGAACTGCAACGTAACCGTTTTCGGCCGTTTTAATGTGGACGTGCAGCTCTTTGAAAACCATTGAAAACGCTAGTGTGGACGCGGAGTGTTTTCAGACGAAAACCCCATTTTCAAATCTATCAGGGCTAGTGTGGAGGTAGCCTGAGACAAACACATGCATGCAGATAATTTGTTTGTATCCTCAGTTTCCCAGCATGCCCTGGCTGTGGTGGTGGAGGTGAATGAGGGGGAAAGATCTGTCCTGCTTCCCTGTCAATACTCAGGTTTTATACCTGAGGATGACCCCACAGTGATGTGGACTCGCTCTGATCTTGATTCCAAATCTGTCCACCTACGACAAGAAGGGGGAGAAGATCTTACAGGACAAAACCAGCATTACAGCGGGCGCACATCGATGAGGTCTGATGCTCTGGACAATGGAGACTTCAGCCTCACTCTGAGAAAACCAACAAAGACTGACAGTGGCAACTACACCTGCTCCATCAGCGATGGGAGAGAAGAACTGAGACTGAGAGATGTACAGCTGCAGGTCAAAGGTCAGTCACAACTCTTGGTGGGTAAGAGACTCCACATGGAGTCTGTACTCTGTGACATCTCAGAGTAAGAGGTCAAACTTAAGGTTTTCTAAATTGGTGTGACTAACCTGAAGAAACCAGCAGCAACATGTAGCTCAGAGCTAACCTCAGTGGAAACAGGACCTCACTGCTACAACAGCTGGAGTCTTTACTGCATGTGGAGGTTTACACTCACAACATTTACACACTGTACACAGTGAGAACATGAGCTCTCTAACTGCAGCTCACAGAGCAGCAGGAAGTGTCCTGATGTTGTACAGACTCAGAGTGGAGGAGCTGCTATTGAACACAGACAGAGCTTTTAGAAATGCAGCAGAGATCATCATGTTTCATGGCTGCTCCTGATGTTAGTGAGACTCTCAGGTTAATAAATGCCGTGTTAGGATATGTAGTGTTAATCATAGTGTGGTTCAGGTAACAGTGAGGGGACTGCAGAGTTAGTGACTATAAAATGTAGGATGTTTATGTTTTGATATTTTTTGCTGCTGTGAATTTAAGCTTTTATCTCTTACATTTATCAAACATCATCTGTCCTGTAAGTTCATTATACACACCACGCAGTATTTACTCCTTTCAGAGACCTTTGTAAAAAATAAATAAATAGAAAGGATGTCTTTCAGATGTTTTTTTTTTCTCTGGCTGTGCCAGAGAAAGATTCGGTGAATGTTTTATGAAACCATTCAGGAGGATGAGCAAAAGATCCCAGACACCCTCTCTACTTCTAAGACTAGACTCCAAACTTTCCTGTTTTGATAGAGATTATAGTTTTACGCTTATAGGGCTGGATTAGGAGACCCTGGTGATCCACCCCATAACTATAGGCTCATGCTGCTGGATGACTTCTTTACTCATGTGTTGACACAGCACTGCTGCACATTCTGTGTGCTCTCCTGTTTCTCTTCTATTCCCTGTTCACCCACAGCCAGTCTCTCAGACAGCTGCTCCTCCCTGATCCTGGTTCTGTTGGTTCAGTTTGCCACATAGCTGATATGCTATGATGACTGTTACAGGACAGAGTCAGAGGCCAGGACTGTAGATACTCAGCTATGCTTCAGTTACCATCAGTAACTGATACTGTGGTTTATTGCCCTCTCAGACCAGAAGGTGGAGGTGAAAGTCATTGAAGGGTCACAGTTTGTCATCCTGCCCTGCAACACAACACCTGACCTGCCTGAGGACACCAGAGTGGAGTGGGCTCGCTCTGATCCTGAACGGATGGTGGTCCACGTGTATCCAAACAGAAGTAACCACCTTGATGACCAGGAGAGTTTTTACAGAGACCGAACGATGATGAACAAAGACCTGCTGAAAACTGGAGACCTCAGTCTGACCCTGAAATACCCCACAGAGAGAGACAGTGGAGGATACATCTGCACCATCTACAGGGACGAAGACATCCTGAGACAGAAAGTAGTGCTGCACTATGTCCGAGGTCAGGCATGAAGACAAATGAGGTCAGTACAGGATGTTTGGTCAACATTCAAAAGTTTTTTGGGTTTTTTGTTTTTTTATTTCTCCACAGAACCATTTCCATCCTGGGCCACAGCTCTCCTGGTTCTTCTTGTGGTTTCTGGAGGTCTTTTATTTCATTTCCGGCACTATTTCATGTCAGGTGAGTGTCTCCTACTACACTACCCATAATGCCGATGGTTAGCAGGTGTCCTCTGTTGGCTCCTTGATGGTGGCTCACACAAACTTGTTCCAGAAGCCAAAAGAGTTGAGAGTTACTGTTACGACCTGGCTCAAAAGCCGCAACATAAAAAAGGAGATGAATACCAGAGTGTTAGTGTGAAGAGATTTTATCTTAAAATGGCATAGCAGGTTGGCTAAAATGGCTGGTGCCACCAAGGCAAAGACAAGTGAGCTTTCTGAAAGCCTGCCTCAAGTATGCTTTTATCCACACCTGACTAGGTGTGGCCAATTAGCACCAGCTGAACATACTGAGGAGATTAGGGGCTGCAGAGGGACGTAACAGTTACAAACAGCTGATACAGAGAGCTGAAGAGAAACTTCCAGGTTTGTTCCTGTCAGTCAGAAAACCTCCTTCAGACTCAGTCATTGATCAGTGAAACAGCTCCACAACATGACTTTACTAAACAGTGTGTGTGCTTCACTGCATTGATCTGACACAAAGGCTGCATGTGGACAAGCTGTTCTTCTTCTGTGGTGGTAAACAGCAGGCTGACATGGAAACATGTGCTGACAGTCAATGTTCCTCCTTTTGTGTCAGTCATTGATCACCATGTTTCTCAGGTTTTAATGGTCGAGAACAAGAACCTCAATTATGTATGAATTTAAAAAAACACTGGAGGTCATCAAGGTTGTTGACTTTAAGACATGCTGGTACTTTAACTCTTCTCTTTTATCATAGATTAATAAAGCTGGGTTTCATCTGCATATCAGTGAAAATAGTGTTACAGTGTTTTCTTATATTATGCCTAAGAGAAAGATTTATAATGTGAATAGAGCTGGTCCCAGTACAGAACCTTTTGGAACTCCACGACTAACTTTTGTAAGTGAGGAAGGATCCTCATGAATCTCTGAGATGGATATGACAGAAACCACAACAGCAGCATAATTACTTTACTGTCAACATTTTCTGGTGTATCAAATGCAGCACTGAGGCAAAGTACAGAGATAAGTTTACTGTAACAGGTCATAAGGAGACCATTAGTAACCTTCACTACAGCTCATGTTGTGCTTTGTTGTCCTCTCAGTCCCCTGGGTGGGGGTGGATTCAGGGGTGGAGTCTGTCCAGCTGATCTGCAAAACCACAGTTTGTCTGCCTAAAGATGCTAAAGTGGAGTGGAAGGACAGAAACAACAGGAAGGTCCACGTGTATGAGAACGGCTCTGACCAGCCTGAAGAACAGGACGATAAATACAAGAACCGAACAAAGATGAAGAGAAACTTACTGGAACCTGGAGACCTCAGTCTGACCCTGAAACACCCCACAGATGGAGACAACTCCACCTACACCTGCACCGTCTACAGCAGGGAGGGAAACATGCTGATGGAGAAACAAGTGGAGCTAAAAGTCAGAGGTCAGTGCTGTAGATACAAGTCAAAGGTCAGAGGTCAGACTCATGATGGTGGCTCAGTCTCAGTGGGCTCCATCCAATAATGTTACAGTGTTAGCATGTCTGATGTTTGTGGCTGTTTTGGTTTTTATTTGATTTCCAGCCAAATGTAAAAGCTTCAGCAGATGAACTGTAGGAGCAAAGTTCATGTGTGAGACTTCATCTGAAAGGTAACATCTTCTAGTTTCTGAACATGTGTTTGTTTAGCATGTGGCTAAAACACAGGCTAAGCTAAGTCAGTTCAAATCTCAGTAAAAACCTTCTTTGGTCCTCGTCTATATCAGTCATATCTGAGTCACAATAACTAGAAGATGATTTCTAGCAGAACTGTGAAAATCTCCACATCCTTTCTCCATGTTATCATCCAAAGCTGTGTGAAGTTTCAGAGCTCTGCAGCTAACAGAGACTTTCAGTTTGCTGCTCTCTTCCTCTGACAGCTCCATTCTTAGGGAGCGTTAGTTCTCTGTTTCACTTTATTCCACTTATTCAGTCTGATGTTCTCTGATCTGTTTCTCTTGTTGATCTAAGTATGTGTAGCTCCCAGTGAAGCAGCAGCATTCAGCCTGTTAAAGTCAACACAAATGTCTCCATCCAAGCTCATGTTGTGCTTTGTTGTCCTCTCAGTCCCCCAGGTGGAGGTGGATTCAGGGGCGGAGTCTGTCCAGCTGCCCTTCAACACCACACTTCACCTGCCTGAAGAGGCTAAAGTGGAGTGGAAGGACAATTATGATGATAAGGTCCACGTGTATGAGAACAGCTCTGACCAGCCTGAAGAACAGCACCAGGTTTACAGAGACCGAACGAAGATGAATGAAGACCTGCTGAAAACTGGAGACCTCAGTCTGACCCTGAAATACCCCACAGATGGAGACAACAGGACCTACACCTGCACCGTCTACAGCAGGGAGGGAAACATCCTGCTGAAGAGACAAGTGGAGCTGAAAGTCAGAGGTCAGTGCTGTAGATACAGGTCAAAGGTCAGAGGTCATGTAGGAGTTTATTCTCTAAAAGCTTTTAGTTTGAATCTATTTTCAGTTCATTCAAATAAAATAAATTCTTTGATGTTTTGATCTAAAAGCCAAAAATGTCAGACGGAGCAACTGTGTGTTTAAATGAACAGACTAAGAAGACCATTAAAAATGATCCTAACTTCAAAATAAAAGCCTCTGGCATGATTTGAGTTTGGATCAAATCAATAGTTTTGTTAGTTTAGTCCAAATCAATGTAAATGTATAAATATCAATAGTTTTAAAGCTGCTGAGATCATTCAAACACTTTGATCCAGTCATTTGGATGTTGTCACATGTCAGGGTGGAGCAGCCATAAATATGAGGCTTTTATTGTGAAAACGATGAGTGTGATGATCCAGAGGAGCCCATGGGGTGTTTGTGGCTGGATGCAAAGGTTTGTAGCTCTCCTTGTAAAGAGAAACAGCTTGAAGCTACAGAGGAGCGTCTGCAGAAGAAAACAGGGGAAAGAGGAAGAAGCTGAGGCCGCTGGAGAAAAGACAGGAAAAGAAAATCAGCTTTATTTGTTGGAGGCCGTTTGTTCATCACACTGAAATATTCCCACTTTAGAGACATGAAACAAAGTGAAGTGTGGATTGATGTTTGTCTCAATGATTTGGGCCCTGGAATCATTTCTTCATCTCCCACTTTAAGACATATTAATGTCAGCCTCACATGTCCCACAGTGGACAGATTTCTATTTCTAGATGATATTTGGAGGATTTTCATGTGTTTCTCTGCTGTCACAGCTCTTTGTGATATTTGAGCGCAGCTGTAATGTTTGTGTGGTTAAAGCCACCAGACTCCGCTGACAAAAACTCTCATTTTAGCCGGAGAACACGGGGCTGCTGTGGGACTTTGTGTTTGCAAAGATTTCTATTGGAGGCATTTTTGCCTTTATTATATAGGTGCAGAGAGTAGACAGGAAAGTGGGGAGAGAGTGAGGGACACACAGGCACCTGTAGTAAGCCCCGCCTTCAGTCCACCTGCTCAGCCAGGTGAGCTATAGCGCTGCTTTAACATGTTAGTGTGATTGAGAGTGAATGAAAGTGAGTGATGGAGGCAGCAGGAAACTAACAGCTGTTTGTTCTGAGAGGTCACATGACTGTTTTTCTCAGCAGAGTCTGATGGATTTGATGAGACCATGAGAGCGGCTTCAGTTCCTCATCAGAAAGAGTCTGACAGAAGCTCCTCCCTCTATACCCCAGTAGACTTCTATTAGACTGCTCCAGATTCCTGAGAGTTCACACAGAAAACTTTACAAACAGCCAAAGAAAAACTATTGAAAAGGCTTCAAGATGACAAAGAGCTCTTTCACAGCACATATGAGCCATTAAGAAGTGCACATTTGTGTTTTCCATAGTCCATCATCCAATAATATCACAGGACAAACTGTGAGGTAAAAGCCTTCAGCTCTTTGTGAATGAAGCAAAAAGACTTTGGTCCTGAGAGATGGTTCAAAACACAATTCAGACCTACCAAAGTATTATTGGTGCCAAACACATGAAGCCTTCAACTTTGTATTTGTCCAGTCAGTGTGGCAATAGAAGTCACTGTGAGGATTTTCAATGTGCTATCAAAGAGCATCCAAACAATCAGGTGAGAATGAAGAGAATTAGTGTGGATGGACAGAAAATCCATATCCAGTGTGATTCAGGAGCCGTTCATATATAATGAGTGAAATGAAAGAAGAGCACAGACAGTAAGAACATGAGTGAGCAGACATTTTGGAGCTGCTGATCCACACAGGGCTGGATGGAAGGAGTGGGAGTCCATGATGGCTCAAAGTCTCTGATCCTAACTGTTCCTGAGCCTCTCCCCTGCCTCCTCTTTGGATCTTCTCCTCCTCTTCTTCCTTATCTGCCTCCTCCACCACTGCTCTCTCCTCCCTCATCTCCTCCTCAGCTGAACTGAAGTCAGGGCTGTAACATGAGGAAACGTGCAGAAATGACTGAGTCAGCATGTTGTTGAAGTGAGTTGAGTGATTGTGAGCAGATTAGATGTGCGAGCCTCCCCTGTAGAGAAAAAGCAAATCTTCTCCAGAGTTTCCCACCTCATGTTTTCCTGTGTCACAGCTGATTGTCAAATCCTGGCTGTCACTAAATGAGTGGTCCAAAGGTGGAAGGAGGAGCACAGTTAGATTGTTCACCTCCTAACCTGTGAAATCAATCAGCTGAATGAAAACACTGTGATCCTATGAGCTGCTATCAGGGCTGCTCCATTCTCAGGATTCTCATCTGGATGATTGAAGCAGATTATTGATGAAGTCAGCAAACAGCTTTCAAAATGGCTCTTTTCCAGGGAACTCCCTGAAATGTAAATCTCATGGAAATGAAGAAGAAGTCCAAAGGCGTGGTTAGGCCCAGACTTGTGGCTGTTTTCAATGTAAAGCCCATGTTGCAGGCAGCTGCTGCTCCTTACTGGCCCACAGTCTCCACTGATGGATGTGTCAGCTCACTTGTACTGTAGCCACGGGAGAGCGATGGAGAGATGAAGCTGACAACCAGAGGTGTAGTGCTATTTGTTGAAGTAGCCCAGCGCACCGTGTGCCATGTAAGCACAAGTTTCCAGAGATGATTGGACTCTGAAATGATCCATGTTGGACTGAATTTAAGAACAGATCATAAAGTCCTCTGTGTGCCCGTCTGTCTGAGCATCTTCATCAGTGTGCAGCTGATCTACAGCTAATGTGCTGATTGATGAGCAGCCTGTTCATGGTGATGATGAGAAACAGATTTGATTCAAAGCACAAATGAGTGAAAAAGGAGCAGCAGCCATGATAGAGCGAGTCATCTGCTGACAGAAATAGTGGAGTGAAGGATTTGTGCAGCGTTTCTCTGTGAAAACAGCTGATTCAGATCAATGAGAGGAGGATGAAGGAGAAGCAGCATGTTTCTGATAGAAGGATCACTGCTGTGCTACAAACTGCTGGGACTGTGTGTGAATGTGTGTGTGTGACGGCTCAGCTGGAGGCAGGATTGGTCCAGAGGAGAGCTGCTTTATTCCAGACTAACTCTTCTAGAAAGCTGAAATCTGTGTGGAACAGCTGACCTGTACCATGTGGAAAAGAACAGCAACATGATTCAGCGTCAGATCCCGACACATCCACGGATTCATCCCGTTACAGGAACTGTGCCACACGTGGCCTCTGTTTGTTCTGCATGTGATGCTGCAGGGATTTCTTCAAGTCACTATAATATAGTGTCAGATGGACACATGAAGCTAACACGGCACATCTTTGTGAGTCTGCAGCATGTTGACACACATGTCAGTGTTGTACAGATCTGAGAGCAGCACAAACAAACTCCATCAAAGTGATTTGTGCTGTTGCAGAGCTGTGTGACTGCATTTGTCTTCATTACGGACACATTCCTACAAATGGGACTAAACATGTGACCCTCTGCACATCCATGGGCTCAGGCTCAACAGTGCGCCCATTGGCTGGATGCAGCTTGTATTGTGGCTCCTCCCCCTTGACCTCCGTGTTAGCTTCAGGTCAGTTTAGCTGTGTTTCCTCCAAATCCCAGAATTCCTGAGGAGCAGGAATATGTGGGGCTGGGCTCTAAACACTCAGGGTGAGGACTGAGTGAAGAGCTACAGGACAGAGCCAAAGTTTCAGCACTGCGCTCACAGCTTTGAGACGTCCAATCAGCAACTGGTCCTGATAACATCTCCCCTCTCATTCCACATACATGAAGACTGCTAGAAGCAGCTATCAGCCACATCAGGCTCACATCATGCTTGGTATTAAACATGCTGCAGTCTGCAGTAAACTCCCTGCCACAAAGCTTTGAGTGCTCTGAAAGGGAATCTCCTCCAAATCCACCTGTAACAAGGTCACCTGCAGAAATAACTGTGTCCACGGGCAGAGTCACTAACACTCTGCACCAGAGCTAAACCTGCTTTGGAGCTAAAAAGCTGCTGTCAGGGTTTCCTGCAGAGCTTCACAGTAAATGTGGAGACTGAAAGCTGTGGACAGTTTCTGTGGCTGGATTATTTCATATGTGTTTGTAGGAGTTTCACTTTCAAAGTTTGGAGTAAAGTGTTGAAATAAATCAGGTCTGTGACGCACACTTTACTGCAGATTGTTCTCAATGGAACACAAAAAGCAATCAAAATGTGATTGATCCTGATGTGGGTGTGATTGTTGCTTCTAGCAGTGTTCATGTATTTGCACAGAGAGGGGGAGATGTTATCAGAGTGTGTAACTGATCAGATCTGATGCTAAATCATGTTCATGTACAGTCAGCTGATCCTCACAGTTCACTTTGTAATCATGCAGCTCTCCTCTGATCAATCCTGAGCTCCACCTGAGTCTCAGTCCTCAGGACCTCACACAGTCCCAGCAGCTTCTATCAGCAGAGTTCTCCTGATATCACAAACATATTGATCCTCCTTCAGCCTCCTCTCATTGATCTGAACTGTTTCCACAGAGAAACTCATCAGTGAAACCTGAGCTTACTGTGGATTATTCTGGTTGCTCCATCACTCTCTGCCTCACACTCCCTCATCTGCTGCTTTCCTCTGATTGGCTGCTCTGACAGAGTCATGATTGGCTGCATGTTTGTATAGAAAGCAGCACGTTGCTGGTAGATCAGCCATCAGCTCATGTTTGTGACTGCAGCATGGCACCAGTTTGCTCCTCGTGTTTCAGTCCCAGACTGACCTGCAGCTCTTTAGTAAATTCAGACAGCAGCTTTTGAACTGTTAGTAAATCTGACCATGAATCTCATTATGACACCTCTGACCACTCATTCTGTCTTTATTGGCTTTCATACATGAAACACGCTTAAAGTCACCATTGAATTTAAACTGGATGAAAGCAGCTGTGAGTCACTGCAGCAGCTCTACACCTGTGCCAACAACCAACCAACACCTGGGTGGAGTCCCAGCTGAAGCTGAGAGATACTCAGAGATCAGAGACGGAAGCAGCTGTATGTAAGCGTTCTACAGGACGGCTCACACAAACCTGATGTTACTGATGTCTCCTAGATAGATCTCATGGACCAAAGGCTCTCTGTGTCATCTTGGCTCCAGCTGAACTCAACTGAGAGTGAATTTGGGCTTTTAGGGAGGGGTGAAAGCAGAGCGCTGTAAAGGAAAGGGCTGTGATTGGTTCATAACACGTCAATGAGAAGAAAGGAAAGCTTCAGAGCAACATGAATGAAACAAAGTGTTTTGATGACGACTGAAAGCCAAAACTGTGACTGAAATCAGAATCCAGTTCATCTCCAGCCCTGTCAGCAGTTCCAGCTGTAGTGCTGTTACAATAATAGTCATCACTTCTAGTTTCACAGCAGGAAACTGGGAACATTCAGCGTCTCAAAGATTGACCTGTTAGCACCTGCAGACATTGTTGAGCTGGGTCTGCTGATCTTGTGGAGGTCTTCATTTCTCCACTATTTGGAGAAGCTTCAGCAGGATCCACAGTCAGAGTCAAAGTGGAGTTCTAGCATGGACGTAACGCTTCAAGAAGCTTCAGACAGACAGTGTTCTCCAAAAGTTCTGCTCTAAAAGGAAACTTTGAGCTGGCTCTGTAATTGTTGTAGTCAGAAGGATGGAGGCTGGATCTTTGATGAGTGCTTGCACTTTAAGTATTCTGGGACACAGCCAGAGGACAGACAAGTGTTCATTATTGGAAGCAGCCGAGGGGCAGGGACATCCCAAACTTCACTCAGGAACTTTGGAGGAATCATATCTACACAGCTTGATGAGCGTTTCAGTTGTGCCACAGTCCTTCAAAGCTCCTCCACAGAGACTGGCAGAAAAGAAGATCAGATATTGTGGCTGGGGTCGGGGACATCAAGAAAAGAATCAGGAGCTGCTGGTTTGGATTTCCTCTCATTCATTTGATCCTTCAGAAAGTTTAGAAAGTGAAGACGTTCCTCACTCGATGCCGTAATCTGATGAAAACTTGCAGGATGTCAAAGACGCTCCACTGAGCTCCAAAGAGCTCTGGGCTGTGCTTATTAGAATGAATTAAAGGAGAGAAATAGCCGGCCCTCGCCTCGTTCACCTGTTCATTGAAAGCAGTCGTTCATGCTTTCATTTCTTGATGACGGAGCTGAAGATTCACCTTCTTCCGTCTCCTTTCTGCCCTCCGGCATTGTCTTTTCAGACTGTGAATGTCTTTGTGAATCCAGGGCAGCGAGCGAGCACCACGCTTAGTCCTGATCTTAAAAGGTGCAGTTGAATCTAAAGTGGATGTACGAAGGAGGTTCAGATCATTCAGAGTGTTTGTGTGTGTGAGGGAGGAGGAATACCAGTGGTGGTAGGAAACACTGATGAACATGTTTCTCCTGTTTCCTCATGAAAAGAGCATCAGCGTACTGACACAGCTTCTTTTGCTTGATCACTTGGAAAAATGATCTCAAACAGAATCCATCAATGATCAGATAGAAACACATCAGCTCAAAGCCTGGAGTTCATACTGAAGCCCACAGTTATATGTAGGCCAACAACACGCTGTTTGAAACCAATGAATTTACTGTACTGAGGAACTCTGTGGCAAATGAGTCAGTAAGATCATCAACATGGATCTTAAACTCAGCAGCTCAGATCATGTGATCACACATAAGAACCATGGAGCAGGAAACATCTGAGAGTTCAGCTCCAACTCTGATGGAGTCTTAGGAGGGCGGAGATACCTGCACAGATAGGAGCTGTTTCACACTTTACTTTAACAAGCAGCACCTCCAAACTACACCACTATAACAAATGATTATACAAATGCCAGTAAGTATCATTTTCACTCCAATTACATTAAACAAACCTCCCAATAATAACTATGATTTTCAAAATTAAAAAGAAAACCTCAGATGTACAGTTCCACATTATTATAACAGAGTTTCAAAGGATTTCATTGGTTGTAAAGAACTCAACAGGTTATTTGTTGAATTTGCAGCAATAGGAGGTCATATTTACTGAAACCAAAAACTATTTCAATTAAAAATGAATGAACACAAAAGATAATGAAATATCTAATGTTTTCATACATTATCCAAGGCATTGCATTCTTTTGCACTTTTCTGCAGCAAAGATCCTTTTTCTTTCCTTATTGCTTGAACCTGTGGTGTGCTTAATAATGTGGAACATCCTTCTTAAATAGTTTTCCTTTAACTGGGCTCACCTGACAAACTAAGTATGACAGGGGTCTGAGATTGATCCAAAGAGCTCTGAGACACAAAACCATCCATGGGTTTAACTGAAAACAAAACAATTAATATTTATGACACTAAAATCTTGTTTTCGTAATGATTTGGAACACGGTGCATATCACTCTGCATTCCTCACCCAGCAACGACTCAACAATAAGTAGTTTTTATTCCAGCAGTGTGATGTTCAGATTTCAGCTGTGGGTTAAATATAAATGTATTTAAATATATCAGCAGGTTCAGGCATGAAATAAAAAATGGAGTAGAATTGACATTTACATGATCTGTGCCACTTTGTTTATTATGTTGATGTTGTGTTTGTTGTCCTCTCAGTCTGTCAGGTGGAGGTGGAGGAGGGGGCGGAGTCTGTCCAGCTGCCCTGCAAAACAACAGAAAACCTGCCTCAAGATGGTAAAGTGGAGTGGGAGCGCATTGAACCTGAACCATTAATAATGGTCCACCAGTATAAGAACGGCTCTGACCAGCCTCACAAACAGCACCAGGTTTACAGAGACCGAACGAAGATGAACAAAGACCTGCTGAAAACTGGAGACCTCAGTTTGACCCTGAAACACCCCACAGAGAGAGACAGTGGGAGATACAGATGTGATGTTGTGAGGAATCGGTTTGTGATTAGAAGGAAAACAGTGCAGCTCACAGTCAGAGGTTTGTGTGTCTGTATGTTTATTCAAGTGTGTGTCTTACTGTACCGTTTTTTCGTATCTTTGTGGGGACAAAAATTTGAAATTTACCATAGTTATGGGGACCAACAGCCCTCATGGGGACCTGGATTTTGGTCCCCACGAATCTGAAGACATTTTTTAGACTCAAAATGTGGTTTTAGTGTCAGGGTTACAATTGAGTCATAGGTAGGTTTAGGGTAAGGGTCAGGGTTAGGCACTCATTTTTGATGGTTAGGATAAGTAGCTAGGGAAAGCATTATGTCAATTAGATGTCCCCACGAAGATAGCAACACCCAACATTTGTGTGTGTGTGTGTGTGTGTGTGTGTGTGTGTGTGTGTGTGTCTGACTGTCTTGTGTCTCCTCTGCAGGGAGAGCTCAGGTCCAGGATCAAACAGGGGACATCAGGAACAGAAGCAGCTCCATTGATCCGACTCCTCTGATGGCTGATCAATCAGTTTGATCTGTGTGTTCTTTGATTATTGATCAGTGATGTCAGAGTGGAGTCAGTGTGATGTTGTTGTTGTGTGTTTGAGACTTTTAGTGTCCATGAAGGTCTCTGCTGCCGTAGATCCTCTGAACTGTGACAGAGGTCTCACTCTGGAGGAAACTCTCAGCACTTTCCAGCAGCTCCTCCATCATGGAGGACGTTCCCTCACTGTAACAGGTGGAGGAGAGAGGAGAGGAAGCACAGGTGGATCCTCTGAGGAAGAGGAGCGTTCCTACAAACCACATGATCACATGACCAGAGGGGCGTGGCCTTCAGTGGTAGTAATAAAGGAACAGTCCACATGTTCCACTTTGAAGGCTCATCTCCAACAAAGCAGACCTGTGATCACTTTAACTCAGTATGATGGATTGTTTGGATTTGTCTTTGTTTCTCTGGCTTTTCTTGTGTGTCTGTGTGTCTTTGTATGTTGGATAGAGTCATGTGACCTGCCCAGGGACTACACATGGAAATGAGCAGTTTAGCTCAAATCTGGCAGGTTTCCATCTTCTGTTTTTATCCTGATGTCCATGAACATGAACACTGTCCCTGTCAAATAAATCCAGATACAAAGATCAGATCTACTGAGCATCATCAGCGTGTCAGCCGCTAACTGCATCTTCAAATAAATAAATGTGTCTGATCAGCGGTGATAAGAGGAGAGACGCTGAGCGAGTCAAACTTTAGAAACTGACTGAAAAAATTCTTCTTGGGCTCATTTTTTCCTTCCAGTCTGAAAATGAACTTAAATTTAATGATTTTAGAGAAATATGAGACATTTGAAGACCTTCATTTATTTGAATTTCAGAGTTTTTAATGAGCCACAGCAAACCTGAATAAACACTTGAATTACTGTCTGAGCTGCTGCAGTTTCCTGCTGCGTCCACTGGGTGTCAGTAAAGCTGCAGGTGTCTCACCTGTGAGTCCAGCTGTGGGGAAACAGTCCAGCTGCTGGTTCTGCCTCGAGCTGAGGAAACACTTCATTCCTTTTATTGCTGATCTCTCTTTATGAATCCACCTGAACTCGTCTGATCCTGGAAACCTTTCACTTTCCTTCCTTGCTGTCTCCGTCTGTCTCTCACTTTCACATTGGTTGGTTCCTCTCTGAATCTCTCCTCTTATCTGTGAACATTCATGAGGAAAAAGCAGAATCAGTTCAGGCTTCGCTCTCACAGGATTTTAATGTTTGTGCTCAGAGTCTTTTCAATGAGCTCCATCTTTTTCCTGGAATCATCTCCAGAAGGAGCTGAAAGGATCCGTGTTACACAACGTGGCCACTTTAAGTCCATGAAAAGGATCCAGGAAATAGTCAGAGCCCAAAAGAACTGCGGGGGAAGTGAAGGGTGTGTTTTCTTTGATGAAGTCACCAAAATGAGAGCTTTGTACAAACGGGAGAAAGAAATGTGCCAGTTTATTAAACACGTCTCATTTCAACTTCCCGATGAAAGTGTCGCTTTGAAGTCAAAATCTGAATCCAAGACTGAGCTGTGTTTTTGTTTCTGCAAAGTTCTTCCACAAACTCAGGTTTGCAAACAGCTGTGACAGCTGCCTCTGTGTGTCAGTAAGTCTTTGAGCTTCTTTATCATAATATCAGCAGCCTTAAAAATAAAGACGCACTGATGTGGACGATTATCAGTAATCAATGAGACCGATCACTGATATCTGGAGCTGACAGAGATTTAGAAACAAATCAAATCCAGCAAAGAAAATGTATTTTTCTGTTGTGGCAGAAACGGTTGGTTTCAAATATCTGCTGATGTTTAAGTGTTCATGCAGCTGTTACACATCTGTACTCACAGCCAGCTGTAGTGCTCAGGCCTGCTTAGCCTCTAATCTGCTGGCAGAGAGCTAATAATCTACTAATAATCTCACTCATACGTTACAGGATGGCTGACAGTGAACATCACAGCAGTTGTGTTACTGAGGTATAACAGGGCAGCACTAACCATGAATGTGCATCAGACCAACTCACCAGAGGAGTTTGTGTGATCACAATAACTCCTGGACACAGCTTCAAAGTGACTCACTCTGACAGCACATTACACTCATCAGTTTCACTCACACACATTTTTATAAACTCATCATAACTACTTTGAAACAAAGTTCCAGCACACAGAGGAAAATCCACAGCTGCAGTGTGTGGCTGCCACGCCCACATCAACATCACCGTGGCGTGTTCACTGACCATTAAACAGTAGGAAATGTCACTCAGCAATGAGACCTGGGTCACGCTGACATCATGGTTGTGTTCTGTGTCCATATGAGTTTGAATCTGCTTCAGTGAGGAGAACATCACAGTCCACGCTTCCTTCAAACAGTCCACAGACCCGTCAGGTCTGAGCGTCGGGGACATTTCACGCTTTTTGAAATCAGCTCTCAGGATTACAGCAGCTCATGGATGTCATCAGTTTCCTGTTCTGGTGAGTTCACAGCAAACAAAGTTCCTCCTCGTGTTCCTCTGTGAATCCAGTCGTGCTGGAAGATTTGACAATATTCCCACAGTAATGATGTCATTTCTACAGGAATTGGTTTTATAGAAACATCCTGATATCTGACAGCTCATGGGAAGGACCAAAGGGAGGAGGCCAGATATGATAGCTGAGCAAAAATGTTCTATAACAAAAGTAAAATAAGCAAACTCATGTAGCTCAGTGAAGTCAGCGGGATGTGCAGTGTCTGGATCTGTGACATGGACTGAAAGAAACCATAACACAAAGCAAACAGCCAAAATCAAACTCCAAGTAGAGACAGAAATCCTGCTGCCACCATTCATTTCTGTTTGAAGCAGACATAAAGTCCTCGTGCTGTCAAATCCAGAACCACTCGAGCCTTTTGGAGCCGTTTACATCTGTGAAAAAGGTGGAAACATGTCAAACATGTGAGGAAGAACCAGCAGCAGCTCACACGCTTACCACAACCACACACAGTCCTCTGAGAGCAGCGTGGCCTCCATCTTTGAAACAAAGTTCACAGTGAAAATCAAACAAACTCGCTGATTGATTATTGATTGATTGATTTTCAGAGATGATGTCAGATCGGGGCTGCTCAGGGTGCTGTGGCTGTAAAACGCCAATCATATCCACTCAGAGAGCCTCACTAAGCCCCGCCCCTCTTCATACACCTGCTCGTCCCGGTCGGGCTCACGGGGCTGCGGTCTCAGCGCACACGCACACCCTCTTTCCACGTCCTCCAGCTCTTCTGGGACGCTGAGGCGTTCCCGATGAGTCGACAGACTGAATCTCTCCAGCGTGTCCTGGGTCCGCCCCGGGGTCTCCTCCCAGTCGGACGCCTCACCCAGACGCCCTTCAGAGGAAGCTCACGGATGGCGTTCGTACCTTCAGCCTGATCCTTTCAGTCACAGCTCGTGCAGTCACAACACTGCTGCCAATAAAGTGACACAAAGCATCTTAAAGCCATTTCAATAAACGCACACACAGAGTTATCACAGCACTCATGAAACATGCACACTGGGCACAAACTAACTTCTAACATGTTGAACTTTGCTCCAGTTTGTTCTGATTGGCTGAAGCTTGGTAGTCACATGGCTGCCTGTGAGTGTGTTTAAACACAGAGAGAAGCTGAAGCTTCACATGTTGTGTTCTTCACACAGTCGGATCAAACGTGTAAACTTTGTGACACAGCCTGGTCTTCATGTGTGTGTGTGCACGGTCTGAGGAGCTCTCAAGCTTTTCATAGAGGACACACACACTGATGCAGGAACAGATGGATGCACATGAAAGCTTCACACACTCCTGATGAGTGAGGACACACACACTCACAACATGAGCAGCCAGCAGGCTTTAAATGCTCAGTGTGAAGAAGTTTCCACACTTACCTTAATATCATCAAGCAGCCTTCTTCTTCTACTGGTTCCCACAGTTCCCAGTGTTAATAAATGCACAGCCACATGTGCTCTCTGTCATCACCTACAGATCTGAGATCAGCAGCTTGTCCACTGTAGGCTTTATCTTTTCCATGTAACTGTGCTGCTTCACAGAGAACTGCAGCGCTTTGTTTGGTTGTGAACAATATGTGCATGTTAAATATGAACAGCTGCTCCAGCATGTGTTAGTGTGACAGACTGAAATGTTGCTCCTTTTAAAGCTTCTGCAGGAACTTCATTTGAACAGGCAGGAATTAGTTGTTCAATAAAGGCATGAATTGGACCTTAAAGGTGGCCAATCGATACCAACGCTGGTATTGGTGTCGGATCAATACTAGTGTGATGGGACTGAGACTTTGTTTCTATGCTCTAAGTTCATTATACAGACACTGGACTGTGTTACATCAATATTTTGGGGAAAACAAAGTAGGTCAAACATGCACAATGAAAACTGTCTGAAGCTTTTGGTGTGACTATCACACCTATTTTATTTGTAGCCTGCAGCACATTGTGTTTTACTGAGACGCACATTTATATTCAAGGTGTCCAAAAAGCTCAAAGCTGTGTTTTTTTATTGTGTTAACTAATTATTGCAGAATGTGAACATCACAGTGATTTAGTGTCATTAAAATGTGTTCAGAACATTGATGATGGTTCATCTCATAAATGCTGACACACTGCTCTCCCTACATATACATACATATACTGCCATTAGAAGTGACACAGAGCAGTGTTAGTATTGATATGAGCAACACTGCTCATGGATTTACTTGGTAGTGCACAGCACTGCTGGCCTTTCATCACAACTTGGTCCTTTGATACAGCGAGTTCAAAAAGTTGTTGAATGGACTCATTTCATGTCAGTGATTGTAAAGATTGTTTTTCTTCTTTCAGCCCTTAGAACTGCAGATATTTGTGTTGATGTTCTTTCCACACAGATGATCCTTCTGCTCAGCCCTGCTGTGTCAAACCAAACAGCTCGTCCACTTACAGAAACACAAACAGCAAAAACAAAGAGTTGATCTTTATTAACCTTGGAGCAGATTCCAGTCATGAGACATTCTGCTGAGTTCATTTGGTAAAACTCCTCCCAGCAGCTTATAGAGACCTTTTCTAGTGGAAGTTCAAGATTTGCTGTCATTGCAGTTTGTCTGATGCACATCACGTCATGGCTGCCTGCGGCTAAATCTGCACACCTTCTTTCTTGCTGCAGTGCTGAAGACACGAGTGCATTTACAGCAATATTTGTTAGCCTGCAACAAACAGCTCCAACCACAGTAACAAATGTGTGACATCAATGATTCATTGTTCAGCTGCTCAATGTTCAACCGTTTATTTGAACTAAACGTGACGCTCCCCCCATGTTCTTCTCTAATTGTCTTCTATGTCCTCCCTCCTCATCCAAGCCGTGCCAGCCCACAGACCATAATCACCCCACACACTGAACTCACACATGTCTAAGTGTCACTAACTGTAACTGATGCATGTTATGTCATCTGCTTACGCATGAAGGGGCGTGAACCCTGACATATAAAACTGTGTATCTACGTGCTTCCTCTTTGAGATCTACGCGGATGGTGGCATTGTGTACATCTCCCACATATATGTGCTTAATAAAGAAGTGTTGTTAACTGGACCTCCTCTGAGCATTTGGTTGTTTTTTCTCAGCCCAACATTAAAGAGTTTGGAACACTCCCCTCAAATGTGTTAAACCTAAAGTAACCAGCCTGTTTGAACATGTAAGGAGTAGAAAGTACAGATACCTGTAAATTCTACTTAAGTACAGTAACAGAGTATTTGTACTTTGTTACTTCCACCTCTGGCCCTACCGTTTTATCCCATATGACTAAAGCCAGGTAGGGGCTGGCTGGATTCAGCAGAGCAAACATCTTTTTTGATGAAGCCGCGTTGGAGGTAAGTGACGGAAGTGACGGGCAAGGTAAGGGACTCATGTTGTAACTGACGTCAGACGCCGGAGATTTTGGCGGAAAATTAAAGCGAATGGTAGTTTAGATTTGAATAAATTCCTTTAAGCTTCAATCTTACCAAATACACTTATCAATTGTCTTACAACTAACGTTATTTGTCTAAATAATCTCCAACACCCTGGAGAACAACGGGGAGAGTTTAGAGGCTCTCCAAGATTATATTGATCAGTGCTTTCAGGATCTAGTGATGAAGAAGGCCCAGTGTGCAGCTTCCCGGCTAAATCTGAGACGCGTCGTCGAAAAGACTTCGCCCGGCAGATTCCCCCGGCACAACATCGCCAGCCGGCAAAGATATTGCCGACATACTGGAGTCAATCGACAAGCGATTGTCCACTTTCGACGCAAGGCTGTCCTTGGTGGAGCTTCTTCACCGGGAATTTCCTTTTCCTCCTCTTGTTTTTATGCTGCTCACACTTGTCCTTGGTTTCTTTCTTTCTTCTTTCTTTCTTTCACTGCTTCGATCACCTGCTTCCACACTCATCCACAAACAACATCCTTTATTTCGACACATACGCACAGCACGATCACGCACAGTCATGCGCTCAACGGCAGCACATTTACATCAGTCAGACAGCGCACACAGTCGTATAGGATACACACACTTAAGCCAAGCGTACTCATATTAGTAACTATGCACACACATAGTCAGACTCAGGGAGCATCTCGCCACACATTTCTTCTCTCTCTCCTTCTCTTTATTTATGAACAAGTGATGTATTCTCTCCACCTGTCTAAGCGACACACACAGCGCACACCCCTAGTTATACACAGACATCTATGGGTGCACTAAGATTTGTTACATGGAATGTAAATGGAGCTGGCTCCAGAGAAAAGAGGTTAAAAATATTTAACCAACTCAAAAACTACAGGCAGATGTTGTCCTTTTACAAGAGACCCACAGACCTCTTAGAGGTTCGAATGAACTTAAAACACCTGAGTTTCCTAATGTGTTCTCAGCTTGTTATAATTCTAGACAAAGGGAGTAGCAATTTTAATACATAAAATATTAATTTCACAGTACTCGATACAGTTATAGATCCAGAAGGCAGATTCTTAATCATTAAACTATCTATACTTGATAAAAAGCTATGTATTGTAAGTGTATATGGTCCAAATGTTGATGATCCCTCATTCTTTCACAGTTTTTTTCAGTGCACTCTCTGAACACTTAGATGGCACACTTGTTCTTGGAGGCGACCTCAACCTTGGACTAAATGAAGAAATGGATAGGCTCAGTACAGCAGGAACTCAGCGTAATTGGCAGTCCACAAATATAATCAAACAGTATATGAGCGACTTTGGTCTTTGCGATGCATGGCGCTCCCTTCACCCCACCAGTAAGGAATATACTTTTTTCTCACATGTTCATCACTCCTACTCTCGTCTGGATTATTTTTGGTCAGCAGCTCACTGCTGAGTGACATTTCAGACACTGAGATTCACCCTATAGCTGTCAGCGATCATGCTCCTGTATCTTTAACACTAATGCACAAGAATAATATTATGCCAAGTAAAACTGGAGATTTAATACATCTCTGCTTAAAGATGAAGACTTTATTAAATATTTTAAAAAGAGTGGACTTCATATTTAGACTTTAATGACACTCCCGAACATCAGCTTCTGTTCTATGGGAAGCAGGAAAGCTGTGATGAGAGGTAAAATAATTTCTTTCTCATCACATAAAAAGAAAAAAGAAACAAAAATATTCAGGAATTAGAAAAACCATCAAATCACTAGAAGAAGCCTACGCGTCCCACCAAGATCAGGAAACACTGAACAAAATACGCAAAACAAAACTAGAATTAAATGAGATAATTGATAAAAAAACAAAATTCTTAGTACAAAGACTACGCTTACAAAATTATGAACATAGTAATAAATCCGGTCAATTTCTAGCAAACCAGCTAAAAATAAATAAAGAAAAAACAACTATATGTGCTGTTCAAGATTCATCTGGGAACACAATATACGAACCGAAACAAATAAACAACATTTTCAGGGATTTCTATAAAACGTTGTATTCACCACAAATAAACCCATCTAAAAAGGAAATTGATCAGTTTTTAGACAACATAACTCTCCCAAAATTATTAGACTCTCAAGCAATGGCACTGGATTCGCCACTGACATCAGGTGAACTCCAGGAAGCCCTGATAAGTATGCCCAATAATAAGGCTCCAGGTCCAGACGGCTTTCCTGCAGAATTCTACAAAGAATTCTGGACGATTCTAGCACCAGTTTTTTACAGAATGTTGCAGGAAATCAAAGAAAATGGCAGACTTCCATCAAATATGAACTCTGCAAATATCAGTCTCTTACTAAAACCAGGCAAAGACCCTGTATATCCTTCAAGCTATCGTCCAATATCCCTTATTAATGTAGACCTTAAAATAATCTGCAAAGCTCTCTCGAAGAGACTAGAGAAAATAACCCCCCTCTTAATTCATCCTGACCAAACTGGTTTCATAAAAGGTAGGCACTCATCAACAAATACACGTAGATTACTTAATTTGATAGACTACTCATACAGTAAAAATCTTGAAACTACAATATTTTCTTTAGATGCAGAAAAAGCGTTTGACAGAGTTAACTGGAAATTTCTATTTGCAACTTTACATAAATTTGGTTTTGGATCTTCTTTCATCAACTGGTTAAAAATATTATATAATTCCCCAACAGCTTGTGTCAGAACAAATGACCAGACATCCTCCAGCTTCTGTCTCCTGAGGGGCACCAGGCAGGATGCCCACTCTCCCTTCACTGTTTGCAATTTTATCGAACCACTAGCAGCAGCAATTAGACAGAATTCAGTAATTAAGGGCATAAAATGCAAGAACGTGGAACATAAAATCAGCCTTTATGCGGATGATGTGTTACTCTTTCTCCAAAATTCACAAACCAATATCTCTGGGGTGATTGAACTGATAAACTCTTTTGCAAGAATATCAGATTACTCAATTAACTGGTCAAAATCTACAGTCCTTCCGATTAATTGCTCCTTCCATAATTCCTCTTCTACTCCACTGCAATCGGAAATATAAAATATTTAGGTATTAATGTTTCTCCCAAGCTTGCAGATCTAACTAAATTAAACCATATCCCACTTTTAAAGAAAGTAGAAGGTGATCTGGCTAGGTGGAAATGTCTACCCATATCACTCATGGGAAGGGTTGCCGCTATAAAAATGATGGTATTACCAAAAATAAATTATTTATTCTCAATGATCCCAACTAAACCGCCATAAGATTGGTTCAGATCTCTAGATTCATATATGTCCAAATTCCTTTGGAAAAATAAGCCCCACGTATAAGCTTAAAAACACTACAAAAGACCAAGGATAAAGGAGGATTAGAACTACCTAACTTTCAGCACTACTTCTTAGCCAACAGGCTTCAGTTTATCTCAGGATGGCAAAAACATACCCTCTTAGATGAACCTTGGCTAGATGTAGAACAAGCACTTTGCAATAATCTAGAGATTTCAGATCTACCATTTATCAGCTCAAACATCCAACGACATGAATGCTTCAAAAGCATCAACATCAGCTCCTCTCTGACAGCATGGTGGGAGTTTCTGAAGTTGACAGAGTCTTCATTAATCCCATGCAAACGTACACCTATCTGGAACAACCCTGACATATTACAAAACAATAATATGATAAACTTTTCAGATTGGAGTAGTAAAGGAATCAAATATTTAGAACATATACTAGAAGGAACAGAATTTATTTCATTTGACAGACTAGTTACACAATATGGGATCAACAAGAAAAGATTTTTAGAATATCAATAAATTAAATCCATAGTAAAAAGAGATTTAAACCGGGTCAAGTTGAACTACAAACACCACCAAGTGTGGTTCAATTTCTTACTCTTAAAACCCCAAATTACTTTCCAAAATATACAGAATGCTTTCTAAAACAGATGAATCAATATCACTTCCTATTGCAAAATGGGAAGCGGATTTATCAGTTAACTTTGACCAAAACTTCTGGTCTCAGATTTGCTTAAAAACTTTTCATCTAATTAGAAATCCCAGTCTTCAATTAATTCAATACAAAATACTACATAGAGTGCACTATACAGGTCATCGGATGTTCAAGATGGGCTTTACGTCTACCAACAACTGCTCACACTGCCAAACCAATTCACGGACAATTATATCCACGCACTTTGGTTCTGTCCACCAGTTCAGAAGTTTTGGCGTGAGATATGTGAAGACTTATCAAAGTGTCTGAAATGTAACATTCCAACTTCCCTTTAGTATGTTTGTTGGGCAGCTTAGATAATGTCACTACGAAAAGAATATAGCCCATATGGTTTTCACTGCCCTATGCATAGCCAAGAAAACAGTCCTCATGAACTGGAAAAATAAAAATAATCTTAATTCTAACCAATATAGAAATTATCTATTAGATTACATTAGTCTTGATACAGCCTCTGCCACCACATCAGATCAATTGCTCTGGGCTCCTTTGATCAGCTCCATCACCTAGTGGGGGTGGGGGTCTTAGTTTGGTCCCACCTTCACTGTTGTGATTGGTGTGGGGTAGGGACAGGCTTAGGGCATCGGGGTTCCCGGGAGCATCTTCCTTGGGGGCTCAACCCGGGTAGCGGTCATGGCCAATTAGGGGCTCTGTTGGCTCTTAGGTGACGGTTTCCTCGTGGCTGCGTGCAGCAGGGCTAGGGAGGGTCTGTGCTGACGGACGTGGGTTACTGACCTGGTAGCCTGGCTGCCCCTGGGTGGGTCCGGGATGGGCGTGAGGTTCTGGGGCACTCTGTCTCTGGGCTGGGGCCCTGGCCAAGCCTCAAGGGCTTGGGTCCTGGTTGGTGTGTTGCCGGGGTTGTGGGCGGGTGGGTGTATGGGGCCCCAGTCCTGGCGCAGGGTGCCACCTGTGCATCGAACCACCTGGGGGCTCTTCAACTGGTGGGGAGGTTGTCACATCCTGCAGGAGCCTTCCTCTCTTCAGGAACTCTCTCTGCAGGAGGGGAGATACAGGAGAGGTGGAGGAAGATCTCAGCCTGGGCGTCTATGGTCTTGTGTAGTCTGGAAGATGAGTGGATGATGGGGTGGGTGCAGTTTTCTGTGGTGGGGTCAGGTGGACTGTCCCGGGCTCTGTGGGGCCGGGAGGCGCTGCTCCACTGGGCCCCGGTCTGGATGGGCCTGGGCCCCCTTTCCCTGGCGGGTTGCAGAGTATGGGGGTGCCTACTGGGGTCAGCGGGGAGCTGACCCCAGGAGGGGTCACTGCCCTCCCTTCCTTCCCTCCATCTCCAGCTGCCTCCCTCTACCCGCTCCACCACAATCACCCACACATGTAGGGCCTTGGGGTAGGGATGTGTCACCAGGGTGCAGAGGAGACATCCCCCCCCTCTGTCCCCTTCTGGTTGCCTGTGCCTCAATTTTATCCCACAACTTAGACATTCACATTACTCACACTCTCATTACACATACATATAGGATCTTGGGGTGGGCATGCTACACGGATTCCAATCACCATCAGGGTGTACACCTCACCCCTGGCGCCGCTGCCCACCTCTCAATTTTAAATACACGTAGACATTGAGGGCTAGCAGGAGGGGCTATACGCTTACCTGCTGCTCTGGCAGGTAGCTCCATGCCCTCCTGGGTTTTAAATGCACCTTAGAACACACATACATCAACACTACATATGAGCGGGTGGAGGGAGGTTTGAGTCTTCCTACACCCCTTCTCTCTGCGGCCTGCTGCGGGGGGCTAGGAGGAGGAGTTGGCCGTCCGACTGGGGTCTGGAATGTGAGGCCTCCTGCTGCTGCGGAGTCGGGCGGTCTGCTTCTCCCACACCGCAGGGAAAAGGGTAACACCACCTGGGTCTGGGCGCAGTTTCCCCTCCAGGGCAAGGGTACCTAGACCCGGGCTTAGAGTACGCTTGGGGAGTGTGATTGTGTGTACAGTGCCTCTCTATGTCTGTCTCCACGTTGGGTGAGTGTTGAGAGCATGAGGGGTGGGAATAGATGTTTGTATCTGTGTGTGCCTGTTTGTCTGTGTCTATATGTCAGGTTGGGTATCAGACGCCACCTCTCTGGGGACATCTCAGGCCCTCCAAGGTTTGGAGGCCCATCTCCCCACCACTTCCCCTGCCGGTGGCGGACGCCTCAGACATCGGTGCATTGGTGGTTCTCTGTGTCCGGGGTGGGCGGCCAGGTACCCACCGGCTCACTCCTTGGCGGCTGCTTATCGGGGCCTGGAGCCTGGGGCTCGCTCGGGCCACTGGGATGGGGTGCCTCGGCCTCGGCCCGGGGCTCGGTCACTCAGGCACTGGCTGCCGGGCGGAGCTCACGGGCACGCCACTGCAACCCCCATGGCTTCTGCTCGCGGCTGCTGAGTGACCCCTCATCTGGGACTCTCCTCAGCTCTTTCTGGGACAGTGGTGCGGCTGCCCTCTGTTGGTCTTCCTTGGTCTCTTGTGTTCTGGGGCCTCTGGATGTCTGGAGTTTTGTTCTCCTCCATACCTGCTTCATGCCCTGGAGGTCGGGGCAGTGGCCCCCACACCCTCTAGCAGATCATTACATGAAGGAACCTCTTAAAAACAAGCGCGTTCATGCTCACAGGTGTACACACGGGTGATCACACACACAAACTACACCCTTTTGGGCTCCTACCTCAAAGCACACTGTGCGCTGTCGATCTCACGTGCTGCACCATAATGTTTAATATTTAGTATTTACTGTCATATTCCCATATATCATTGTGATCTTGTTTATTACTCTTGTCTTCTTCTGCTTGCTTTCTTTTTTCTTTCTCAACAGGTGATCGATATGTATTTTTTTTTTTTGTCTGCTTATTCTGTTGGTGTTTGTTTTTTGCCCTTTTTCCCCGTCCCTCTTCTCAGCTGTTTTTTTTTTCTTTCCCTCTTTCTTTCTCCCCTTTCTTTCCACCAGTCAAGTCTGTCCCGTATTCAGCAAGTGAAAATAAAATAAACAATAAAAGGTGAATCAGATGGACCATTACGGCAAGGCTGGGATGGTCCATTTGGTAAAGTAAATCCGTTGGGCATCTTTCTTCGCCTTTAGACAATAATTCTGATGGCAAAAGAACCAAACGGGACAGGTTAAAAAAAAAGAAGAAGAAAAAAAAAAAAAAAAAAAGCAGAGCAAACATCTAATGTAGTCGTGGGCTCACAAGTTTCTCTCTGGATGCTGTCATGTTGTAGTTGCCATGGTTACACAAGGTCTGGCCCTGACCAAAGCGCTCGGCACAGACATGGTAGAGAAGGCCGTCACTAAATGATGAAGGCGGGGAAGCGAGACTCAGAGGGGGTCAGGTATCCTGGTGTTACTGAGGAGAACTCTGCTCTCTCTTTCTAGTCCCTGTTATTTACTCACACTGTCCCATTTAAAGCAGCTGAATCCTCTGTGATGCTGTTCACACAAATATGGTTGGATCACGCTGAGACTGAAGGAACTCTGACTGTCAGCTCACTCTTGAACACACTGAGTTTCTGGGAGTCTGGCAGATATAAGACCCTCTTCAGGAACTGACTCAAAGAAGAAAAAGTGTGGATTTTTTCATTTGTCCAGATTGTCATTTTTCACTGGACGTGGGTAAAACTCCTGGATATCAAAGACATTCTGAGGATCACTGAAGTTAAACGGCTGTTGCTGAAAGTTTAAAGAGAATTGTAAAATGATAAGATAATGATTGACTAATAAGATTACCTGACAGGTCCTTAAAGTGGCCCCTTGGTGGAGCTCAGCAGGACGACGGTGGCTGTGAGCTCATTTTAAAATAATCATAGAATAAACAGAAACATTAGCAGATGACGTTTGAAGGCTTTACATGTGTTGGATATGAATGTTTGGAGCCCAGATCATCATTTGTCTTGTTTCAGTGGGAATGTTTTTCTCCATGTTGGCCTGAGGGTGGTGCTGTTTAGCCTGTACTGAGTTTTGTCACTATGCTGAGTTGTGGGTGGAGTCAGTGATTGGCTGAAGGTGCCTTCTTTAAAGCGGGAACACTGGCTCAGCTTTCCTACCTCCTTACTCCCAGCTGGACCACGCTGCATCAACAAGTGATTGTCTGTGTGTGGAAGAGTGATGCCATTGTACACACTGTAAATATCTTCTTCTTCTTCAGCTGTGTGGGTGGAGAAGCTTTTCTGTTAGGGAGACGGTGTCCTTCTCACCTTCAGACATGAGATTAGAAAGAGAGGAGAGAGTTCAGATTACAGTGCAGATATGAATGAATGAGTCCGTGCTCGTCCTCACGGCTCCTGCATGCTTTTAAAAAGTGTGTGTTCAGCTCTGATCTCCAATCTGTTCTTTTCTCTCTTTGTTTCTTTCCTGGGTTCATGATCATCATCACACCGCCTGAGGCTCCTAAATATCCATGTTTGCTTGTTTCACTTTCACAGTTGAACTCTGGGAGTCAAAGATGTTTCAGCTCCAAACTCACTGAGAGCTCCTCGTGCCCACCACGTGACCAAAAACATCTTTGTGCTCACGTGCTGCACGTGTCTGAGACACTTTAGTTTGAAGGAGACAAACTGCAGACGCAGCATTTCCTGTTCCTGAGTGTAAACCTGAGCATTTGAAATGAGCTCCACAGGGAAGCTGTAGGTGACAGAGATACTCACAGACTCACTGACGTTACAGTCTGTTAGCATCACGCAGTATCACAGACACACGGCAAGATTTAGTGCAAGTGCTGAGAGACACACAGCAGACATGTTGACTGGAAACATCTCAGACTGAAATAAAGCAGAAGCACATGTTAGCACATGCTAATATGATGTGGATGTGTTTAGTGTGGGAGCAGGACTCACCTGAGACACACCTGTGTGGATGATGCTGCTTCCTGCTCTGCTCTTTCTGCTGATTCAGCTTCTTCATCACGTCTGAGGCTCTGTCACAGTTTGTTTGTTAACATCATCATGGAGACAACACAAGCACATTTATTTGACATTTTCTATGATTGTGATTGAAGTGGATGTAGAACATGTCACTATTTCATTGTTTAATAAAGTAAATGTTCCATTAGAAACAAAGACAGTAGAATTATAAACAGAGTTTGAAACATGAGACATTTGATGGAAGTTTGACCTTATTTGACCTTGAAAAAGAGCTCAGAGCTCCAAAATGGCTCTAAAGAGCATTATTATCACTTTGACCTTCAGATCCATCTGTTGACCTTGAAAGTGAGGTCAGAGGTCAGATGTGAGCTGATATTTGAAATCTTCATGTGCTCCTTTCTACATGTTGATGATCCACAGCACACTTGTTCCAATCCTAGTTTCTAAGTTTGAGGCTTTTTCTCAGTTTCCATCAATAAATCATGAAGTCGACCTTGAAGACTTGGGTGGATGTGAGCCAGATTTGAATAGATTGTTAACATGAGCCCGCTCTACACCCCTACAAAGTTTGATCAGAGTTCATTCACAACTATTCGAGCTCTCGTGTTCACACACAGAACGACACGCACACACACGCTACCAAAAACATAACCTCTGTTTTCAAGGTGAGCTAAAGCTCCAGGTGTCACATCAAACACTCACAGGGAAAACACCAATCACAGCACGCACACATATACTGAACATTACAGAGAGAATTATTAGAGATCAGCTTTTATCAGATTTATTCTTCCTCAAAGTTCCAACAGAGCCAAACAACCCAGAGGGAAATGTCCGGGTCCTCCCAACAGCCAGTGAGCTTCTGTAGAGAGGACACGTGAATAAAGCCGCAGTGATCCACTCCAAAAACACACAAACAGCTCTTTGCTGCCTTTGACTTGATGCAACAGCTGATGCTGTCAAATAAAAACAAACTTCATGTTGACAATCAAACTGATCTTTATTGTCTTTCTTGCAGAAAGCTTTCATTATTTCATGGGCAGCTGAAAGAAGTAAGAAGTGCAGAATATGACAGGAAATAAGTGGAAGAACAAAATCTTCATTTCCTCCAAGTCTTCTGGGCCTGGATGTGATGGAAACACTCACTGAGTCCACTGCTGTGCTCATTACTGAAGCTCATAATGCAGCAGGTAGTATTGCACATTTCCAGGACTGAAACATGTTTGAAACCTTGGAGGATTTCCTGCGTTCTTCTCCAGGTCATTGAAGCAAACTGCTGGGCCTGAGCGGGCAGTTTCCCATCGAGTGTCCAAAAACTCTTTAACATGGTGGAGATTTCATAGCCACGCTGTAACCACGCTGTAAGAACATGAGGATGATCCCACCGTCACCGTTCTCATAGGGGGTCGCCTGATTGTTGGAGTTTCTCTCTGTTATTGTCGAGTCTTTACTTTACAGTAGAAACTCCTGGAGGTGACTGTTGTTGTCATTTGCTGCTGTAGAAATAAAACTGAAGGAATTTTGCAGGTAGAAGATATTTGATTTACAGCTTCTCACACACGAGACCAGGCCTGCAGCTATCCATTATTTTACTGTGTAAACAGACTCCGCCTCTCTGTGTAAACAGACTCCGCCTCCACGTTAAACTGTGACATCATCATCACTGCTGCTGTTATCAGTGTTTGTGTTTAACACTGGAGGCTGTGTGGGCTTAATGTGCTCAGACTTTTATTCACACGCTGCTCATAAACACGTTTCTATTGGAGGTCTGTGAAACATGGAAGCAAAGAATTTTATAATCGAATTATTGGAATTACTCGATGAATCGTTGCAGCTCTACACGAGACACTTTCTTTAAAAATCATCAGACTGCTTTCATACATGTTAACGCTTAAATACAGAAAACTTCAGCCTGATATTCCCGACGTATGAAACTATGTTCAAATCCAGATGAACTTTTTTAGAAAGACCTGTTTCTCAACTTGGGTGTCTATTGTCTTGTGTAGTCTGGGAGATGATTGAATGTTGGGGTGGGTACAGTTTCCTCTGCGGTGGGATCGGGCGGGCTGCCCTGGGTCCTGTGGGGCTTAGCGGTGCTGCTGCCGGTCTGGATGGGCCTGGGCCCCCTTGCCTTGGTGGGTGTCACAACACATCAACACATGACAGCAACACATCATGCCGCTGTCACAGTCCTGGGTCTGTGGCCCAGTCTGTGTAATTCTGGTTTAACTTATATTCTTTGACGACTCATCAGGAGGTCACAAAAAAAACAGAACAACATTAAAGAAAAAAAGAAAAGAACAAAAAGGCTCGTCTCACATTTGCCAAAAACATCTTGACTGAGGGGACAAAAGCTGAACTTTGTGAAGGCGTGTGTCCCATTACATCTGGTGTAAAAGTTACCAGCAGGCATCAGACCAGCAGTAAGACTTGGTGGTGGTAGAGTGATGGTCTGGGGCTGTTTTGGTGCCTCAGGACCTCAAAGACTCGCTGTGGTAAACAGAACCATGAATTCTGCCGTCTACCAAAACATCCTGAAGGAGAACGTCCGGCCATCAGTTCATGACATCAAGCTGAAGACCACTTGGGTTCTGCAGCAGGACAATGATCCAAACACAGCAGCAAGTCCACCTCTCAATGGCTCAACCCTTTAAGACCTACCACAGAACCAAGTCCACCAGAGCTTATCTTTATATATATACATGCTGTAGTGACATTTTTGGGAGCATTTCAAGTTGTTGTACATCAATACAACCGTTATATCCAAAATTTTAATAATATATATGCATGAAGTCCATAGTAATTACATAAATTGCATCTTTGTCTAACATTTAAATTTGTTTGATCTGAAACATTGAAGTGTGGCAAACATACATAAAATAGGAAAGAGGTCAAACATTTTCACACTTTGTTTCACACCTAAGAATGAAGCTCAGTCCTCTCACTGTCCTCAGATTCATGCTTCAGCAGACTGCAGCTCATTCTGAGCTCTGCACATAAAATTATTAAATAAAACTGAACACAAGAGCAGCTCACTCCGGTTTGGCTCCCAGGAAGAAACAATCTTTTATTTCTGACTTTCTCTTGAGTCCAAACTCAGAGATCCTCCACTCACAAACTTTGGATCAGCCGACCACAAAGTAATTCACACCGAAGTATTTAAAGTTAATAAATACTGTAAGATTACAACAGAGTAGCTCTACGGGACATTTATCTATGGCCTCACCTACTGAGTATCCATCTGATAACAAACAGGGTGTTGTGCTCAGAATCCTGTTCTAATCTAATCTACTTTGTGTGTGTGTGTGTGTGTGTGTGTGTGTGTGTGTGTGTGTGTGTGTGTGTGTGTGTGTGTGTGTGTGTGTGTGTGTGTGTGTGTGTGTGTGTGTGTGTGTGTGTGTGTGTGCGTGTGTGTGTGTGTGTGTAAATCATTCAGCTGAAGGATAACTGAATCTATACTTTGGTATAACTGAGGCACAAATTCAGTCCAACATGTTATAGTTATTACTGTACGTACTGCTTCAAAGGTCAAAGGTCAAATTGGGTTTACAGTGTACACGATGGGCTCCTGGGATGAGACACAGAGCAGAGCTTTGAGAAGTTGAAGACTGTGCGGTCAGAGTGACTCAGATAAACGTAGTAACCAGAAACCTGCAGAGCTTCTGTAGCTGAAGCTGCCAGCAGGAAGGTCACGAGTGCTTGGACCCCGACAGCCCGGTGTACCCGCCTGTGACAGGGTCTGATTCTGTTTGTCTACAGATGAACCCCCCAGCAGTGCTCTGTTATTATATTTATTATTTATTTGTTTTTTTGCTTAGTTTTGTCTGAGCTTCTCCACTTTCTCCAAGCTGTCTTTTAATAAACTATTTTCTGCACTTTGAAGCTGCATCTCCAGCATTTTTCTGCATGTGTTGAACCAACCTGACTACATTATTAAGAGTTTTGTGAGTTTGGCTCAGAGATCGTAAAACTCTGTGGACGCTCTTAGAGACAGTTTTTAATGGCACTAACATTTGTTTCTACTTAATAATAAGAACAGTCTGACTCGTTCTCTGTACAGATGCACTAAGCTGTAGTTACAGAGCAGATGCACAGTTTCTTCATCAGCCTTTTTATTATGTTTTATGGCCATGAGCACGTTTGAATCTAGAGTCACAATATTATCCATTCACTTCTGCATTAAAACATTAAAAACACACGTCGATTTCTAAACCGCGCCCCTGTGTCTGTGGTTATTTTGTCTCAGGGCCGTGCAGAGATGTTTCAAGGAGCAGGTGCTCAAAGTTAAAAATGGGCACATAGAACCAGGCTGAATAACAACAACTCACATTCATCAAGAATCTAATATGGAATCACATCATACTATATCACTGTCATCAGGTGAGGACAATGCAAAGCAATCTGCAGGCCTTATAGTTTAATACATCCTCTGTTTTATACTCACTCAATAACCACTTTAATGTTTCCATGGTAACCTGTGATCAATCATAGCAGCTGAAATAAATAAACTCTTTCAGTTTGAATGTTTCACATTTTTCCTTCAGTTTCTTTTTAATGTATAAAAATCATAAATGTGGTTTTCTTCATATTAAGGGACAGTTTATTAACATCAGACACATTTTAAAGACTTCCAGCTTCCTTCAACAGCAACAACAGATCCTGTAAATTTATCACACAATTAAATCAGTTTGGATCATCTGCAGAAATAACACATGTGAACAAACGAGCAACATCACAAACATCATGAATATAAAGTAGAAAAAGCTGTGGACCAATCAGAGGTCCTGGGCTAGCACATGTGACCTCTCTAAATCCTGACACAGTGTCGTTAATCTGCTCACATTGTTGTCTGTTTTCCACACAGCTGATCCCACACTTCTCCACTGTGGTCAATAACTGACTGTGATCGATGGGATCAAAGCTTCTGTAGATCAATAGAAAAACAACAACACTCATCATTTTCAACGCCTTCTCTTATTCCTCCAACCGTCTCCATCACCGCATCAGTCGTAGTTCTGTTTCTCCTCCAACCACACTGCTGTTCATCCAATCATTTCTATTGATCAATAAACAGATCACATTGTTTCACAGATCATTTCTCTGATATTTGTGAACATTGATGAAGGAGGATCCTGCTGCCTTCACTGTCTCTGCTTCTCTGCAGTAAAACTGCTTCTAAAGTGGATTTTTCTTCCTGCGTGTCCTCTGCAGACCTTTAGTCATCCACAGCTTTTCTTTCTCCTCATCTTTAAGCAACATTTCCTAACAGGACAGAGTTTATGATGTGATTCTAAGGATGGATTTCAGATACACTGTGTGCCTGATCAGGAACGTCAGCACACACTTCATCCCAGTGATGATCTGTTAGCTCCGTCTTTAAGGCTGTGTGCTGTGTACCTGTACAGGTGTGTGTGAGCTGAAGCCCACGCTGTCCGTCAGGTAGGAGGTGAACTGTTCAGGTCTGAGCCTCAAACTCCTGCAGGGACCAAACATCTCCTGAAAAACATCCATAGAAAAGAATCTTTGACTGTGTCTGAGCTCATTTTCATATTCTCCACACTGCTGTGACCTTCTGTATGTTTGTATTCAGCTTTCAGGGCAGGCTTATATCACATTCATGTTTTGGGGCGTGAGCGAGTGTGATGGAGGTCAACACAAATACCAACAATCATCTAACAACAACACAAACATCGGCCCCCAATGATAGGGCTGTGCTTGGTTTGGTCCAATCAGCACTTCCTGTATAGAACTACCAACAGCCCTCAGCAGTCACATGGAGCCTTCAGCAGCAGGAAAACAAAGAAATGTGACAAAGACAGAATTTAACTGTGTTGTACAAAAGCTCACTAAATGTGCTCCAAATAGAACTAATGGATTTCACCAAAGTCCAAATGAATGAGTGAGATATATGAACAAGAAGTGTGAGTCATTATATTTGTGTGTGCAGTGTGTGTGAAACTAACACAACTCATACTGCATCAAAGTGTCACTCACTTCATAGTTGTGTGTCTGCAGCTGCGCCCGTCACACCAAACATCTTTTGCTGTGGCTGTTCCACAGCTGCAGCTCCAGGATGAACAATCTGCCCGGCAACAGGCTCTGGCTCTGATAGGCCCGTTTAAACAGTCTAACTGCAGACACGTGAACACACAGAACAAACAGCAGACAGACAAAATAAGAAAAATGGTTCTCGGAAAGTTGAACATCAGCTAAAAAGCCTAATATGTTTCTCAGGGTCTGATTGGACCCAAATCAGAGCTAAAATGAGGGAATCATGGACTTGTATGTAAATACTACTCCAAATAAATGGAAATGTTTCACTGTGTGGGCAACTTTGATGTGGAAGTGGGTAACAGAAATGTTTTAGCCTTCTTTCCAGGTGATACTGTCAGGTGTGATTGTAGCCATGCAGCTACCGAGTGGACAGAATGTAAAATCATATCAACTTTACTTCTCATTTCATGGATTTTATGCTTTATTTTAAACGTTAATACTTTTTCCTCCTCTGTGTAAGCTGGACTTGGAGTTTGTCAAGCTCACAGCAGGAAAGACGGATCGTTTTTATGAAGATAGGAAGCCAGTATCATTCTGAAACTCACATCAGAGGAAACAAGAACGTCCTCTCTGCTGAAGGACTTTGAAGAGAAGACTGAAGGTATTTTTCCATAAACATAAACTCCTCCCCTCATGTGTACCGCTAGAAAGTGGAAAAAAAAATGGATGATCAAATTAAAAAGTCTCCTTACTGTCTTTAGATGATGAGTGGATGTTTTTATGATGTTAATAGAGAAATTATACAAAAAATATTTATAAATTTTTACTTTTGCTGCCACCCTCTGATAAACAGGTTGGAATATCACTGTGTTTACGGATGGAGGAGAATGAGGTCTATGGAGATGGTTGTTAACAGACTTTAAGTTATATGGCCTTGTGCAGCCGTCTTAGCTGCACATGTTTGTAATAAGTTTCTCCAGCTTTGTCTGAGAAGACAGTTTATCACATAGAAGCCAAAGGAGGAGCCTTTAGCCTCTGCATTTCTGATTTCAGCCATTCACAAAACAGACAAAATCATTTTTGTTGTACATTTCATGACTGATTGAATAACATATTTCGTCACATTACTGAGAGCTGCTTAACATGAAGCCCAGATGTTGGTGTGGGTCAGTGCTGTGGGCATTTTTCTCCAGCATTAGGATCAGATGACATGATCTGGAGTCTCAGAGTGAAGTGTTTATATCTTCTGTTACCACAGCATGTTAACTTCCTGTTACTTTAACCATAAATCTGTGATCCCAGAGCTCAGTGAAGACAGGAAGTGAACCTGCTGCATCTACAGGAGGAAGAGGAGGGACCTGAGTTCCTGTTAGAGGAACAAAGTGCTGATTAAACAGACTGAACATCATGAGCTCTGAAGAACAACCTCAAAGTTTCATCTTCTCAGACTCACAGGGAGGAGCGCCTGCTGTCAGTGTCAGCAGCACAGCAGGTGTGAGGATGAAGGCAGACTCTGACCTGATGGTCACATGACTCTTCTTCTTCTGCAGAAATGATTCCTGTAACTGCTGCCTGCTCCAATCAGACGTCAGTAGATGATGATGATAAAATAATTTAAAATCTGTGAAGAAGATGAAATTAAAATGCAGCAGCTGTAACAAATAAGACGAGATTAAAGCAGAAAATCATCAATCTGCTGATTTAGTGCACAAAGCGTTAGATTAACATTTTAATGTGATCATTATTTAATGCTGAGCAACTTAGTGCTGCTCTTTATTTCTGAGGTGATGGCTGCACATTAGAGTCTGAAGCTTTAAACCCACATAAACAGAACATGCAAACTCTACACAGAAAAGCTCTGGCCTGATGGTGGAATTGAACTCAAAACCTTCTTGCTGTGAGGTAACAGTGCTAACCACTGCGCCGCCGTGCAGAATGCTACCTCTAAAAAAGTCTGTAAATAAAAGAATCAGTGAAAAGGTGGCACTTCTAAATGATTTACTCTACAGATTACAAGTTTTACAGTTTTACTAAGTCTGTGCAGGTTTTCAGTCATAACGGCTTGAAGGCAACAGGGAATGTTCCCTCTAAGGTGGAAGAGAAAGAAAAGGAACATTAAAACATGTGGTTATCCAAACTGGGCCTTTATGAAACTAGTGAAGACACAAAGGAAGGAGTCTGAGACAGCAAGCAGAGAAGGGAGCAACAGACAGAACAACTCCATCATCACTTATGTAGCAGGTTTATCAGAGAAACTCAGGAGAGTTTTCTCCAAGCAATGTAAGGCGGAAGGAGTAGTTAAAAATAAGAGAACGAAAAACGTGATGAAGATGAAAAAGGGATGAAGCACATTATTGCATATGCAAGCAGAGCACTGAGCGATGTGGAAAGGAGATAGTTGCAAACTGAGAAAGAAGCACTCGCCATCGTGTGGAGTTGCGAACATTTCCATTTGTATGTTTATGGACATTCATTCACACTGGTGACCGATCACAAGGCTCTCGAAATCATCTGGAATAAGCCAAGATCGAAACCAGCTGCCAGAATAGAAAGATGGGACTGAGACTTCAGCCATATAACTTCAGAGTGGAATACAGAAAAGGTGCTGATAAAGCAGCTGACTTTATGTCACGTCATCCAGCGCCAACACAGGAGAATGAAAGTGCTCGTACATGTAAGGTTGCAGAAGAGTATGTCAATTTCTTCTCTTATCACTCCACCCCAAAAGCCATGACACTTCAGGAGATAAAAACAGAGACTCTGAAAGACCAGGTTCTGCAGGAAGTCATCAGTCACATCAGGAACAACACGGGGCATCTAACAGATAAATCCCAGCATGCTGACGTTTTGAAATCATTCAAACATTTTCAAAGTGAACTAACAGTAGCTGACTCATCTGACTTCATACTCAGAGGCACCAGGATAGTTATTCCAACTGTCCTACAAGAAAGAGCAATACAACTGGCACACGAAGGGCACCAGAGTGTCGTCAAGACCAAAGCGCTGCTACGTACCAAAGTTTGGTTCCCAGAGATCGATCGGAAAGCAGAATCTGCAGTTCAAAACTTTCTGCAATGCCAAGCTAGCACACCTGTCACACACACCGACCCTCTGCAGATGTCACCATGACCCGAAACACCCTGGCACAGTGTCAGTGCAGATTTTTATGGACGGCTTCCTACGGGGGAATATCTGCTCGTTATCACAGACGAGTATTCTCGCTATCCAGTCGTTGAAAGTGTACGCTCAACATCAGCATCTTCTGTTATCCCAGTCATTGACAAAGTGTTCTCCATGTTTGGAATCCTAAGGACGGTAAAAACTGATAATGGTCCTCCTTTTAACAGTGAGGCTTTCTCACAGTTTGCAGACTAACTAGGATTTCATCATCGCAAAATCACGCCTTGTTGGGCTCAGGCGAATGCCATTGCTGAGAGATTTATGAGGACCCCAGGCAGAGCACTGAGAGTTGCCGAGACACAGGGCACACCATGGAAACAGCAACTAAACATCTTTCTTCGTGAGTACAGATCTACACCTCATAGCACAACGGCGAGCTCACCAACCGATATATTGTTTCAACGCCAGCTATACACCAAACTCCCCTTCTTTAACACCACTCCACAGAAGTGTTCAGATGCTGAAGTGAGAGCAAAGGATGACGGTGCCAAGATCAAGATGAAGGTGATTGCAGATGCAACCCGTCACGCTAAACCACACTCACTAAGTCTGGGTGACACAGTGCTGCATCGCCAACCCAAGCACAACAAATTATCCACACCATACAATATAAAACCCTACAAAGTGACCAAGGTTAAGGGTTCTGAAATTACAGCTACAAGGGATGGACACTCGATTGTCAGGGATGCATCATTCTTCAAGAAAACATGACATGGACTTGAAAATGCCTGGACTGCATGTCGACCCCGCCTTAACAGACAAGCCCAGATACCCAGTCAGATCTAACAGACCCATGCATCTGTGTGATTACATCAGATCTAAGACTTGAACATCTGAGTGACCAGTTGAAGGTTACGCTGTGTGAACATGTTTGATGTGCCTGAATCTAACACCTGTATTCTAGTGTTGAATGTTTATAGTGTTTAGTCAGAGATCTGCACAAATGCAGTTCTGTTCAATTGATGTTTAGGTGTGGAGAAACTTAAGTAATAAGAACGTTCAGTAATTTTATCAGGCTTGTTTGTCATAGGTTCAGATTAATAATTCACCTCACTGAGTACCTAAGTTTGTTTAAGAAAAAAAAGGGAGGTGATTGTGATGTTTATTTTGAAAGGTCTAATGTAAGGCGGAAGGAGTAGTAAAAAAAAGAACGAAAAACGTTAGAGGAACAAGTTAGCGCTGCAGACTGTGTTGCTGCTGCAAGCCTGAGAATTAAAGAATGGAACTGATAAACACTGAAGGTGTCATCATTAATATTTGAGGCATGCAAACATTACAGGAGAGACCAAACAGCCACGTCATAAACGCACAACATAGAAGAGCCACCTCCACGGGACAAGAGTCGGCGGTCCATCTGCATCTAAAGGTCAAAGGTCACTCTTTCAAGGATGCCGATGTTCACATTGTGGACAGAGAAGACAGATGGCTTGAAAGAGGAGTGAAAGAAGCATCTATGTCCACTGTGAGCGACCATCTTTGAACAGAGGGCGGGGCTTACAACACCAACTGTCTGCCATCTATAATGCAGTCTGAGATCCTTCCAGACGCCTCAACACCCACTCACAATCAGGTGACCTCAGCAGGTCACATGATAGGCTGAGGCAAGTCACACCTGTGATGGTAATGACCCACGCCATGTTTCACATGTTGGTTATGTGATGAGTCAAATGATCAATAGTTGGTCAATAACCCTCAGCACCACCTCCAAGGTGACAGCCCCTCTAGGAGTAACATACCTGAGACTCTCCAGGTATCACATGACAGCAGAAACATCTTCCAAGAACCAACAAAGATCCTTCTTTAAGGTTTAGCTGGAAATCTGACTTCTGACACTGAAATCTGACATTGAGGCTGTGGACAGCTACAGGTACCTTGGTGTTCATCTGAACAATAAACTGGACTGGTCTCATAATTCAGACGCCCTCTACAGGAAAGGGCAGAGCTGTACCTGCTGCGGAGACTCAGGTCTTTTGGAGTGAAGGGCCCACTCCTGAAGACCTTCTATGACTCTGTGGTGGCCTCAGCCATCTTTTATGGTGTGGTCTGCTGGGGTGGCAACATCTCTGCTGGGGACAGGAAGAGACTGAACAGGCTGATCTGTTCTAGGATGCCCTCTGGACCCAGTGGAGGTGGTGAGCGACAGGAAAATGGTGGCTAAGCTGTCATCCCTGTTGGACAACATCTCCCACCCCATGCAGGACACTCTGACAGCACTGAGCAGCTCCTTCAGTGGCTGCTGCACCCACGGTGTGGGACGGAGAGATTTCGCAGGTCTTTCCTCCCCACTGCTGTCAGACTCCACAACAAAGACTTTAACTGATCAAACACATCCACACATGTGAAATAGCAATAACACTAAGTGCAATACTCTCTCTCTCTGGCATCATTGTTTTATACTCATATTGTATATAGCATTTGTATTCTATTTTATTTGATTGTATATAGTATTTCATTTTTATTTTATTCTATTCTATTGTGTACAGTATCTTATGGATATATTATTCCAGTGTTTTTTCTCGAACTTTTCTATGTAACTTTGCACTGTCCACTGCTGTCACAAAACAAATTTCCCATGCGTGGAACTAATAAATGTTATCTTATCTTATTATCTTATCTTCCCATTTAAGCTGGAATGAAGCATGTGTGCTGCTGGTTCAATGACTGCTCACAGGCTCTGATACGAAAACAGAGGATCTACCACAAATCACATCACACTCATAAAAAGCATGACTACAATTTCATAGTTTTTATTACGTTTTTACTGATTAAACAGTAAAAGTAAATAAAAAAATCCCAAAACAGATTCCCACATATGTCAACATCTCCCATTGTTACTACTTAAATGTTTAGCAGAGTAAATCTTGAAGGATTCAACACAGACAATTAAAAAGAAATGTGAAAATGTCACATTTGACTTCTTTTCTCATCAATACATGAGCATTTATATCATAAATCACATTTATATCAGGTTATGTTTGATCTCGTATTACTGAAAACTATGACTTAAGTGGAAGTTAATGAAAATTGATTATATTATTCTTAATTTATTGAGGCTCTTCTGTCAAGAGATTTATTCTAAATGACACTTCTTCAGCTGAGAGTCTAAGAGTGAAGAGACACACACTGTAGATCTTTACTTGCAAGGGCGGTCACAGAACGCTCACACCAGAGTGGGGGCCCTGTGATCAGCGCTCTGTTCTTGCACTTGTCTTTATTTATATGCAAAAATAATACAACAGTGAATACGTCTATTCATAGGCAGAGGAAAGTTAGTGCGTAGGGAGTGAAGATAAGAGTGGTTTAGGTGTATGCGTGTGTGTTGTGAGATTCAGAAGGACGCGGCTCCTCTTCTTGTTAGAGAGCGCAGATAAAAGTGTCCAGCTCTCCTCTTCCTGCTTGTTCAGCTATTATCGCTGTGAGAAAGAATTTATAAAACAGTCTTGTAGTGGACAACAGTCTAAGTCATCAAAAGGTCAACATACAGTATTCTATCATATGCAAACTTATATCATTAAAAGCTTATACTGACTACCAGTACAATTTTCTATTGACATTCCCTCCTGTTGTCAGTATAACTTTCAAGTGAGATATCAGTATGTCAGAGGTGTGGACTCGAGTCACATAACTTGGACTCGAGTCAGACTCGAGTCATTAATTTTATGACTTTAGACTTGACTTGAAAAAAGGTTGTAAGACTTGTGACTTGACTTGGACTTTTACACCAGTGACTTGGGACTTGAATTGGACTTGAACCTGTTTACTTGAAAAGACTTGATATTTGACCCAAATCTAAAATTTAACATACATATTATATAAAAAGTGCGGACCATTAATTCACTTTATTTATTCATTCATTCTTACCACACTCCGTATGTACGTGAGCGTGAGCTGTAGCACAGCCAATCAAATGAACCAGATTTTAAAAAAAAAAAAAAAAAAACACTAGAGCCAAAAATGCTCCCAAGAGAAATTTCTTTCGGCTACACAAACTACGAAGTAGTCAACAAAAAACGAAATGCAACATGCAAAATATGCAAGAAGAGAATTACAGACGGAGATGGAACAACTTCCAACTTTGTCCGACATTTGAAGTTGCATAAAGAACGGTAGGTGCTGCCTTTTTTTGCTACGATGAGATAGCGACTTAGCTAACTGCATCTTATTAGCAAATGTTCTCCGGGCTACGTTGATGATACTGTTTGGCTTTAACAGGTATGATATGTTTGTCATGCTATTTTAAATCCGGTCCTACAAGCACATCCAAGAATAACATGCAACTTGTTAGCTCAGAATTCTCGGTGAATGGTGAGCAGGGTCCGTTTCAGAAAGTGGGTTCTGTAGCTGTACTCAGGGAAGAGAGTTTCTCTCCGTCTCCTCCTCCTCATCATTAACCCCGTAGAGCTACATGTTTATTTTTGTAAGAAAACCAATTACCCCCTTATTTTTTGTTTATTATTGTGAATTATTTTGACATTGTTATGTGTTGCCAGACCATGGTTATATTTCATTATGCCAGTGGATGGTGCTCTTGCATTGCCGTGGAACTACCAGAGAGACTCTAGCAATAGGCTCTGTGCACGCGCAGCTCAGAAATAAATGAGCTCCGGCCTGAGCAAGATGCTAACTTTGGTGTCCTCTCTATTAATCCACAGGTACTAACAAACAAACTTTTATGTTACCGAACTGGTTCTAAATGTCATGTAAGTTGAGTAACAACTGTTCGGCTATATTTTGAGATGAGAGTGATGATGTTGTTTTGTGGTATTTTGTTGTAATGAGTATTAGTGTATCATCGGCATAATGCTACGTAGCACTATAAGTATATGCTATGACAGTGGCAACCTGCGGCTTCAGAAAATGTGTTGTAGTGTTTGTTTTAGTGTTAGCCAAGCAGTACTGAGTACATGTATTAAGAGGAAAGCTTTTCGTTGGTGAAACAACGTTTGCAGTCGTCTGCCGCCATGTTGTGTTGCGTTCAGGGGACGCCATGTTCAAAAGTAATAGCGTATATGGCGCTAATGTGGGGAAAGGTGTGAATGTGAGATGGGTTAATTTGGTATGTTGTTATGCTTTAGCCGCGAGTGTTTTGTTTAAGTTGTGAGTATGTAAAGTCATTTTGAATTAGTTTGTATTTATTTTGCTTTTGAGAGAATGCTTTTTGTAACTTTATTTTTGTTTATGAACTCTGTTATTTTATGGGAAGAATGCATGGTCTAGTGTGATTTGTATTGTGTATATGTGGAGAAATAAATGAGCTCCGGCCTGAGCAAGACGCTAACTTCGGTGTCCTCTCTATTAATCAACAGTTTGCTCATATTTGGCTACGCAGTGCTCTCTAGCCTGTGTGCCGCTTGCTGCCGGTCCAGATTCCCCTAGGTCTGGTGCCGGTAACATATGGTCGTGTTTAACTTTTGCATGTCTGAGCCAGGGGAAAAAAATTTTGGTTAGAAAATCTGGCCCACCTTAGTGTGTAATTGAGTAGTCCTGCTATACATGGCCTTTTTCTTCTGTCATTTATGTCAATACATCAAATAAAATACTTTGATCTTATGTTATTAGCTGTTGTTTATTTGCAAAGGTAAGTTATTCTTAACAGGGATGCTAAACATTGCTTATTAGAACTGTGTGCAGAGTTTTGAGAAAAGTGTTTTAATAAATATTGTTTATATATTTTCATTTATATTTTTATTGTCTGAAAACTATGAGGGTTTAAGTGTTAACAGTTATTTAGGATTATTAGGATCAACTTAAAGTCAAATGCAATTCATGAATGGCTGTAATGGAATTTCTGACATGAGTCTAATATGCTTACCTCTATCAGATTTGAAGAATACCAGATGAAAAAGAGGATCACAAATGAACCTCAACAGCCTTCCATATCACAGTTTATGGACACTTGTGCCGGACAGTACAGCATGACTCATCCACAGCAGAAAGCTATCACGAATGCATTATTAAGTGACTTGATTATTGGTTGCAACCTGCCCCTTTCTATTGTGGAAAACAAGAATTTTTGGCACTTTCTGACGGTAGTTGACAGAAAATACAGCCCGGTATGTCGCAGAACAATTATATCAAAAACAGAGAACCTCACTGCTGAGAAACGTTCAATGTTAAAAACTCAGTTGAGCGAGACTGATCATGTTTCAGTCACTGTGGACATTTGGTCAGACCGAAGGACGAGGGGTTTCCTTGGTATCACTGTGCACTGGATACAGAAAGAGACAGAGAGGATGCAGCTAAAATCCAAACTGCTGGCCTTTGACCGCTTCAAAGGATTACACACTGGTGAAAGAATCTGTGAGAAATTAGAAGCTATATGTGACGAATACAACATCAAAGATAAACTAAACTATATTATTAGTGACAATGCTGCCAATATGCGGAAAGCATTCACTGTGTGCTTCCCCACTGAGCAAGGTGAGGAACATGATGATGATGATGGTGATCATCTTGACGACCCAGAGCTCTGGCACGACTTAACCTTGGAAGATCAGGAAACAGTAGGTGCTGCTATGGCAAAGACACAGCGCCTGCAGTGTTTTGCGCACACACTTCAGCTGGTGGTGAAAGATGGTTTGTCAGAGACCAAAGTGGCATCTCCTTCACTTTCAAAGTTATCTAAGCTCAGCTCTCTACTGCACACAAGCACAACATTCAAAGATGTGTTTGAAGCTGAATTTGGTGAACAGAAAGCGATCCCTGCCGCTGTAATCACAAGATGGAATTCAACACTGAGACAAGTGAAGGCAGTTCTCCAATGTGAACATCTAAAACTCTGTGCTGTTCTTGAAATGGCTGGGCACAAGGAGTTATTATTCACAACACGAGAGTGGAACCTGTTGAAGGAGATGGTGGACATATTGAAGCCTTTTGGAGAAGCAAAGATTTGACACAAGGTGAGAAAATAGTCACGATTAGTGCTGTTGGTTCCATCTGTGCTGTCCTCAATCACCACCTTGAGAAACTGAAGCCTCAAGTCCGTTTCCTGAATGGTCTGGTCAGGAGCCTCCAAGCATCTTTGAACAAAAGATTTCTTGGAATCTTTATCAGTGTGCGAATGGCTAGAGCAGAAGATGGGATCACTGCCCCTTTTCAGATCCAGTGTACCTTAAAGCAGCTGCTTTGGATCCAGCATTTTCTCTGTTGTGGGTGGAACACCATGTGTTGGGCAGTTGTGACATAAAGGCAGAGGTGACACAAAAAGTTAAAGGTAAAGATTGAATATAGTTTATATTTTTCTGTATTTTTTTTTTTTTTTGTCTAAAATTGTAATAAAGGCTCTTTTGCTGTTGTTAATTTGTTTTGCCAGATCTGATCCTGCAAGATGCGGCAGATCCTGCAAAGTCAGAGCAACCTGTGACTCCTGGTGAGGAACATCAAGAGGACTCTGAAGATGGAGGACTCTTTGCTGCTTACTGTAAGAGGCAGAAGAAGGATGTGGGGAAGAGTCCAGCTCTACAGCTAAGTCACTACCTGGATATTGCTGATGGACAGAACGCCCTCTTGTTCTGGGCAATGAACATGCAGACTCTTCCTTCTCTGTTTCATGTGGCCACCAGAGTTTTGGCAGTACCTGCATGTAGTGCTCCTGTGGAGCGAGTTTTCAGCTATGGTGGCATCATTCTACGGCCTCATCGTGCACAAATGACTGACAGACTTTTGGCCAATTTGGTCTTTTGCAAATGCAATGCAGAATACTTAATAGTTAACTGAAATAACTTAAAGTGCACATTCTTGTTCATTGTTCATATATATATATATATATATATATATATATATATATATATATATATATATATATATATTTGTTTTGTACATAAGGAAATGGTTTTGTACATAAGGAAATCTCAGCAGTTTTTGTTTCAACAGGAAGTTCTGCTTTTGCATTTTTCGCTGAATGTTTATTCTGTGAATTTGTAATTTAGAGGAAGACTATTCTTGCAGCAAAGTTTAATTGAGCTGTGCAAGGTGCAATTTCAGAATTAGTTTGTGCATATTTTGTAAGTTACTTGTTTCATCAGGTGATGAGATTAATACAGATTTTTAAAAAAGAACACATGGTCTATTATTTACACCTAACATATAACTGCAACATTGTTTTTAAAAAAAAGACTTGAAAGGACTTGAAATTCAAAGTGTGCGACTTGGGACTTGACTTGAAAGTTGTCTGTCTTGACTTACGACTTGACTCGGACTTGTTTGACTTTACTTGAGACTTGACTCTGACTTGAGGATAAAGACTTGAGACTTACTTGAGACTTGCAAAACAATGACTTGGTCCCACCTCTGGTTACAGCTGTGTATGATGTGATCATCGGGCACAAACTAAGATTTGCAAACGTGTGAAATCATTTGTGCCTCAAACCACAGACAAATAAAAAAGTAACATGAAGTATTTTACAAATGTGCGAATCCAAACTTGATTAAATATCATTTAAAGACACAAAAATCTTCCTGTGTCTGAAAATATTTATTAGTTTCAGTCCCCGACAGAAAATTAAATATACCTGACACACACCTGTGTAGGTGTAGTTTTGCTTTCAGTGAGTCACATTTAGTGTGTGCAGCCAAACATGATGGCAGACTGCCACAGATCACTTCTGAGGAAAGAGGAGGCGTTCAGCTTCCTCATAGTTTCACACCTGCATGAAGCAGCCTCACCCTGACAGCTTCAAATCACTGTGTCAGCTGATCACTTCCTGTCCTGTGATTGGCTGAGCTTCAGGCCTTCTCTCAGTCAAACTGGAAACAGGGATTGAGACAGTGTGAGGGTTTGTGGAGTGCCACAGTGCTGTAATGAATACTGTAGTGGAAGAAGTTCTTTCACACTCTTCATCCTGGAGCTGCTTTATGTCCATGATCTGCATGGAAACACATATATGGAGAGGAAATCCAGCTGCTGAGGGTCACATCTGCATCATTGTAGCTACAGTGGATGTTTCAGTGTCAGGACTGAAGGTGGAGCTTTGTGCGTGTCAGGGTGAGGCCGCAGCAGCCGCCTCCAACCGGAGCGCTCGGGCGTGAAACTAGGAGGAAAGCCGACGTCCTCCTCTTTCCTCAGAAGTGATCTGTGGCCGGCCGGACTTCATTCCACAGATGTGCTTTAACAAAGTGTGAAGCTGAACTCTGAGCTGTGACAGTGTGAGCAGTGTGAGAGTGTCAGTAGATGATCAGCAGAGGAAAGTGAGAGCTGCTGTGAGCTGATGTCCTGAAGGGCTTTTAAAGAGTCTCTGAGTTTGACAGGAACGTGAAGATGTTTGTGGTGTTTGTGATCCTCCTGCACGGTAAGTACACCTTCCTCTCTCTGCTCTCATCATCATCTCTCTCTCTTTAATGTGTTGAAGTGCAGCAGGAGGAGATTTCCATCAAACACTGGATTCTGATTCAGATCAAACTAACAATCCAAAGCAGCAACTTTCAAATCACTGGATTCTTCTTGGTGGCTTTCAGATGAGCTCATGTTACAATCAGCTGCTGTGTGTGTGTTGTTGTGTAGCTGAAGCTCTGACTCACATTTCATATGTGACCAAAGGAAACTTGGTGCTGTGTGACACACTTTAGATTCTCTGCTGCTGCTTTGAACTCTTCAAACTAAAGAGCCAAACTGATGATTGACTGTGCAGCTCTGACATGGCACCAAATGTCCCTGTTATCAGCTGCTGGATGGACGTTATCAGAGCTTTTAGTCCCACACGGATCACCAGGAGCTCCTCCTCTGTCTGCAAACAGGCTCAGCAGCTCTGATCATTCATTGAGTCAGCACAGAGTGTGGAGACATCTAGTGGTCGTGGAGAGAAGTGCATGTAACATGTGTGTGTTGTGTTAATCAGCATGAGTAGTTAGGGGGACGTGCCTCCCTGTGCCTGATGGGAGTCCTTGTAATTACCCAGCATGCTGTGCTGTGTGTTTCATTTCTAACACTGGTTTTACTGAAGAGCTTTCTGAGCTTCTTCGTTGATTCTGACCAACATACATGTTTGCTGTGGATCCACATCTGCTCTTACTGCTAATGTCATGAAGCTGTTTGAGTGGTGAGCAGTCAAAGAAGCAGGTCCTAACAGGGACATAGCAGGATATTCCTGCCTCTAAATGAGCTGTAGCTGCACATATGAGCACAGCTGGTCTGCATGTAGTGAACACAAAGAGTCTGTGTGAGCTGAATTTACACCAGTCTGTTTATTCATCCATCCATTCATCCATCTATCCACCGTCTTCTGCTTATCCAGGCCAGGGTACCGGTGGCAGACCTCCCTCTCTCTGGCCACCTCCTCCAGTTTGTCAAAGGGGGAATACCAAGTTGTCCATAGGCCAGCCAACAGATATAATCTCTCTAGAATGTCCTGGGTCTACCCCGGGGCCTCCTCCCGGTGGGACATGAACTCCTCATCCAGGAGGCGCCCAGGAGGGATCCTTTTCAGATGCCTAAAGCTCATTTCCTCCACTTTAATCGCAATCTCTTTCTTTTTTGTAACTATCTAAAGCTTGTGACCATGGGACATAGATAACCTGTAAATTGAGGGCTTCACTTTTTAAGCTCAGCCCGCTCTTCACCACAATGGACTGGCACAGTATCTTCATCACTGCAGTCGCAGGACCAATCTGTCTGTCAGTGTCCCCTTCCTCCTTTCACTTGTGAACAAGACCGCAGGATATTCAGAATCCTCCACTTGGGGCAGTAATTCATCCTTCACCCGGAGTGGGCACTTCAGGCTTTTTCAGCTAAAGATTATGGCCTCAGATTTTGAGGTACTGATTCTCATTCCCACCGCTTCAGACTCACCTGTAAACTGCTTTAATGAGAGCTGGAGGCCACTACCTGATGAAGCTAACAGAACCACTTCATTTATGAAAAGCAGAGATGAGATTCTCACACGGTCAAAGTGGAAGCCTTCTGCCACTTGGCTGCACCTAGAAATTCTGTCCAAAAAAAATTCTGAACAGAATTAGTGACAAAGAGCAGCCCTGGCAGAGTCCATCACCCATCGACAAATGCTATGCGGACAAAGCCCATGCAATGGCTGTATAAGGAGCAAATGGTTTGTAGCAATGGGCCAGAGAGCCAACACACTTGAGACACCTCACACTGCCATGTCCCTTTCTAAGGGACGAACCTCATCCACCCTGGGGAACAGGAGCTCCACACAGAGGGCCTTTCTTACACACACACATGCCGCCTGGCACATCTCCATCTGCTCACACAGTCACCCGTCTCTCTGCGGTAGAGTATCACTTCCTGTTCCTGCTCAAACACAGTGGTGTTTTTGAGTAGCTTATCTGCTTAAAAATTTAACTAAAAACTTTTAAATACATTCTTTCTTCATAGTATAATCTTCACGTGCTTCATCCGAAGCACACTTTGCGTGTACTCACTACCTTATAGCCAAAGTATTCACTCACTGTCTCTGTACTGTTTTGCTAGCTTAGCTTAGCTCGTAGCCAACTCGTTAGCACCATGGCTACTTCACCTGTCCCTCCTGCACTTTCCTGCTCATTGTGTCAGATGTTTAGTTACTCCTCAGCCTCCTTTAGCAGTAATGATCCTTGCAACAAATGTAGCATATTTGCAGCTCTGGAGGCCAAGATTACTGAATTGGAGACTCGGCTTCGCACCCTTCATTCACCCGTAGCTAGCCAGGCCCCTGTAGCTGGTGCAGCCGATGGTAGCGTAGGCCCCGGTAGCTGTTCCCCGGCAGACAGCTGGGGAAAGAGGGCGGCTGGGTGACGGTGGAAGCATAGTCCTAAACAGAAGCCCCAGGTACACCACCAACCTGTTCATGTGTCTAACCGTTTTTCCCCACTCGACGACACACCCGCCAGGGGTCAAACTCTGGTAATTGGCAATACATGTGAAGCTAGAGACACCGGCAACCATCAAAATCAATATTGAATCGGTGTGCAACTTTGCCAAAACAATGTCGGACTCTGTAGTTTTCTCTGGTCCCCTCCCCAATCAGACCAGGAGTGACATGTTTAGCCGCATGTTCTCCTTAAATTGCTGGCTGTCTGAGTGGTGTCCCAGAAACGATGTGGGCTTCATAGATAATTGGCAAACCTTCTGGAGGAAACCTGGTCTTGTTAGGAGAGACGGCATCCATCCCACTTTGGATGGAGCAGCTCTCATTTCTAGAAATATGGACAAATTTATTAAACCCCCCAAAATATGACTATCCAGAGTTGGGACCAGGAAGCAGAGTTGCAGTGTTATATGCCTCTCTGCAGCTTCTCTCCTCCTGCTACCCCCCCAAAAACCATCTCCATTGAGACTGTGTCAGCTCCCAAACAGACAAAAAACAAACTAAAAACCAGCAATAAACAACTTAAACATAAAAAATTACAAGGAAAGAACAATACAGTATGCCTTACAGAAACCTGGTTACAGCAGGATGATTATGTTAGTTTAAATGAATCAACACCCCCGAGTCATTCTAACTACCAGAAATCTTGAAGCACAGGCCGAGGGGGCGGTGTGGCAGCAATTTTTCACACCAGCCTATTAATTAACGAAAGACCAAGACAGACTTTTAATTCATTTGAAAGCCTGATGCTTAGCCTCGTCCACCCCAGCTGTAAAACTCAGAAACCAGTCTTACTTGTTATCATCTATCGTCCACCTGGGCCTTACACAGAGTTTCTCTCTGATTTCTCAGACTTTTATCTGATTTAGTGCTCAGCTCAGATAAAATAATTATTGTGGTGATTTTAACATCCATGTAGATGCTAAAAATGACAGCCTCAACATGGCATTTAATCTGTTATTAGACTCAATTGGCTTCTCTCAAAATGTAAAAGAACCCACCCACCACTTTAATCACACTCTAGATCTTGTTTTAACATATGGCATAGAAACTGAACATTTAACAGTGTTTCCTGAAAACCCTCTCCTGTCTGATCATTTCCTGATAACATTTACATTTACAATAATTGATTACACAGCAGTGGAGAGTAGACTTTATCACAGTAGATGTCTTTCTGAAAGCGCTGTAACTAAGTTTAAGAATATAATCCACCCACTGTTATCATCTTCAATGCCCTGTACCAACATAGAGCAGAGCAGCTATCTGAACGCTACTCCAACAGAGGTTGATCATCTTGTTAATAATTTTACCTCCTCACTTTGTACGACTCTGGATTAGTGATGGGATTTCCGGCTCTTTTTAGAGAACCAGCTCTTCAGGTTGTTTTGTTGCTTTAATTTATTTATTATTAACAACAATATAAAATTATACACAAAAGGAATTACTAATGTAAAAAAAACAGTGGTTTTATTTATATATGGTTATATATAAATATATATGGTTGCCCCTAGAGACAAAGCACGTACAAACTCCAAAACACATTTCTAGCGTTAACTGAACTTCCAAAACAGAGCTACCTAGATCACTTAAATTACACAATTGAAAGCATATGTGTATTGTTTGTGTATTTATACACAAGTACTCATATATATTCAAATAATTTGAAAAAAAAATATTCATTTGCCTGTTACTACCGCACCTCAAATCCGATTGTTGGTACTTCCTGGCTTGTGTAGCCACTAGGTAACGAAAGCTGAACACTGCCCCTAGCATCCTGGAGCACTTCTGTTGTCTTTTGTACGTGTTTTGGAGTTTGTACGTGCTTCTGAGTTTGTACGTGTTTTGGAGTTTTTACATGTTTTGGACGTGCTTTGTCTCTAGGGGCCACCGTAAATATACTTTTATATATATATACACCCCACATAAAATGTAATACATAAATGATATAATACTGGGGGGAATGGGGCAATCGTGGCTGAAGAGTTGGGAGTTTGCCTTGTAATCGGAATGTTGCCGGTTCGAGCCCCGGCTTGGACAGTCTCAGTCGTTATGTCCTTGGGCAAGACAGTTCACCTGTTGCCTACTGGTGGTGGTCAGAGGGCCCGGTGGCGCCAGTGTCCGGCAGCTTCGCCTCTGTCAGTGCGCCCCAGGGTGGCTGTGGCTACAATGTATCTTGCCATCACCAGTGTGTGGATGACTGGATGTGTAAAAGCGCTTTGGGGTCCTTAGGGACTAGTAAAGCGCTATACAAATACAGGCCATTTACCAATACAAAAACCAACTATTTACATTTCAACTTTTAACTATTTAAATTTTCAGCTTTTTCCTTTTAAACTATTTAAAGTGAAACAACACAAAACACTGCAAACTACAACACAATTAAATATAAATTAAAATATGAAAACAAAAAGATGCATATTCTCTGTCATATGGGCCTGCATGATTAAACTTTCTGAATTCTTTATCATCCGCAACTGAAAATAGTTGTGGATGATTACTATACCTTTCTAATGTGACGTTGTTTTCCCTGGCTCTCTTTCTCTCTCTTTCCCTCCCGCTCTGTTCCTGTGCTACTGAGAGTGTAACTACTGCCCCTCCCCCCTAGTGATGGGAATTGATAAGATTTTCACGATTCAGATTCCATTTTTTGATTCTGTTTAACAATTCGATTCCTTATCGATTCTCTTATCAGTTCTTTTTAAAAAGGAGAACACTGAGGTCGATTAGCTTAGAACTTTGTTTTATATCTTCTCTTTGAACAAGATGTCTGTCTCTCTCATCATGGTCACCTAAATGCACAGTAATGGCAGGTTTTGTAATAAGGCAGATCGCGCTAACATAATATGCACTGTTAGTTGATTATTTACCTGCCGTATTAACAAGAGAGGACTTGTAAACGTTACCACTGCTGCTGGGTTGAGATTCACGAGTCCATTTCCTGTGTTTGTTTCCTGTTGAGTGTTTCCTGCCAGGTAAATGACACTCCGCAACGTGGTGACATCATTCAAGGCGACTGGAATTGATAAGGGAATTGTTTGTAAAAATGGCAAACAATTCCAATTAATTGAAACAGTTGGAACCGGTTCTCAACAAGAACCTGTTACGTTCTTAGTCTAGGCGAGTACTGAACGCAACAAGAAGTTGGCCCACTCACACACCACCCAAGCAAGAACATAAACAACAATATCTTTTTAGAGTGCTAAGCAGCCATTAATTTTCCTCAGCAGTGAGCAGTGCCAAAAATAACAAACAAAACTCCCTAATGGTCCCTACGCTTTCCTACACAAAAATGAAAACCAAACAAAAGACAATTCACTTACCTAACTTCCTAAACGAAAAACAGGAGAAAACGTAATCAACAAAAATGGCTTCTCACGCCTACTAGGCTGCTGCAGTTGAAGGATATATACAAGGTGAACAAAATGTACGATCGCTACTTGACAAATCTATTTACAGCTATTTACAAAATTGACATAATAACGCCAGACACACACACACGAGGTTATACTTCCCTTTCTGACAAAGGCATCACGCAGGCGGTCAAATATTTCGCTAAGGGTTTTGAGGTGTTCAGTCCAAGTGGATGAATAGGCCACTATATCATCCAGATACACTTCACAATTTCTGACTCCATGTAACACAGTGTTCATCAGTCGCTGGAAGGTGGCTGGGGCATTTCTTAACCCGAACGGCATGACGGTATACTGCAAAAAATGGTCAGGCGTAACAAAGGCACTGATTTCGGATGCACGGTTAGTTAACGGAACCTGCCAGTATCCCTTTAGGAGGTCAAGCTTGGTCACGAAGGTTGCTGATCCGACACGGTCGACCAAGTCATCCATGCGTGGGAGTGGGAAAGAGTCTGGTTTTGTAACAGCATTTACTTTTCGGAAGTCATTACAGAAACGGGAGGTTTGATCGGGTTTTGGGACGAGAAGTGATGGTGAGCTCCAAGAGTTATTACTGGGAAGAGCAAAACCATGGTCAAGAAGATACTGGACTTCTTGCTGCATTATGGCACGCTTAGTGGGATTTACTCTGTATGCATGTTGCTTTATGGGCTTGTGATCACCCACATCAATATCGTGACTTAGTACATGCGTTTGAGTGGGGATATCACCAAACAGAGTTGGGTAATTTTTAATGAGCTCACGGACATCAGATTTGGCGGGATCAGACAGATGTGCTAAATAGACATCCAAGTCAGCCAAGATTTCAGAGTTCCTAAGACCGATCAATGTACTCCTTCAGCATGTTGATGTGACAGACGCGACTTTTCTTCTTACAATCAGGGGTTAACACAACATAATCGGTTTCACTTAGTTTGCGCTCAATGACATACGGACCGGAAAACTTTGCCTGCAGGGGAGAACCAACGACAGGCAAGAAAACCAACACGCGATCACCTGACTGGAACATCCGTGCTACAGACTTTCTATCAAAATGGGTTTTCATTCTGACCTGAGCCTTTGCTAGCGCGTCACGAGCAAAATTGCAGGCATTATGCAGCCTCTCTTTAAACAAACTAACATAGTCCAGAATGTTTTCTTTCGGACGATGCCTATCTGAGAGGAATTTCTCTTTCAAAAGACGTGGCGGACCACAAGCACCGTGTGGCCAAAAACTAAATCAGCTGGACTGAACCCCAAAGACTCCTGGCATGTCTCCCGGACAGCGAACAACAGTAGTGGCAACCCCTCATCCCACTCACGGCTTGACTCAGTGCAAAATTTGCGAAGCATGTTTTTCAGAGTTTGGTGGAACCTTTCTAATGCACCCTGACTCTCCGGGTGATACGGTTTTCAATTCCCATCCCTACTCCCCGAGAGTAGGGAAGTACGAGAGAGAGGGTGAGAGAAAGAGGAAAAAAAAAACCCCACGGCTCCCAATAAGGAGCTGGCTCGCGTCGTTCACTTCAAACAGTTGGCTCTAAGAGCCATTTCGTTCGCAACCGACATATCACTACTCTGGATACTGTAGCTCTGGTGAAAACTAAGGCCTCAAATCAGAAGTACCTGACTCCGTGGTATAATTCTCAAACACGTAGCCTAAAGCAGATAACTGATAAGCTAGAGAGGAAATGGCGTGTCACAAATTTAGAGGATCATCATTTAGCCTGGAGAAATAGTTTGCTGATTTATAAGAAAGCCCTCCATAAAAGCCAGAACATCTTACTATTCGTCACTGATTGAAGAAAATAAGAACAACCCCAGGTTTCTCTTCAGCACTGTAGCCAGGCTGACAAAAAGTCAGAGCTCTACTAAGCCAACCATCCCTTTAACGTTAACTAGTAATGACTTTATGAACTTCTTCACAAATAAAATTTTTATCATTAAAGAAAAAATTACCAATAATCATCCCACAGATGTAATATTATCTACAGCTACTCTTAGTACCATTGATGTTAAGTTAGACTCTTTTTCTCCAATTGATCTTTCTGAGTTAACTTCAATAATTAATTCCTCCAAACCATCAACGTGTCTTTTAGACCCCATTCCTACAAAACTGCTCAAAGAGGTACTGCCATTAATTAATTCTTCAATCTTAAATATGATCAACCTATGTACCACAGGCCTTCAAGGTGGCTGTAGTTAAACCTTTACTCAAAAAGCCATCTCTAGACCCAGCTGTCTTAGCTAATTATAGGCCAATCTCCAACCTTCCTTTCATATCAAAAATCCTTGAAAGAGTAGTTGTCAAACAGCTAACAGATCATCTGCAGAGGAATGGCTTATTTGAAGAGTTTCAGTCAGGTTTCAGAGCTCATCACAGCACAGAAACAGCTTTAGTGAAGGTTACAAATGATCTTCTTATGGCCTCTGACAGTGGACTCATCTCTGTGCTTGTCCTGCTAGACCTTAGTGCAGCGTTTGATACTGTTGACCATAATATCCTATTAGAGCGATTAGAACATGCTGTAGGTATTACAGGTACTGTGCTGCAGTGGTTTGTATCATATCTATCTAATAGACTCCAATTTGTTCAAGTAAATGGAGAGTCCTCTTCACACACTAAGGTCAATTATGGAGTTCCACACAGGGTTCAGTGCTAGGACCAATTCTGTTTACATTATACATGCTTCCCCTAGGCAGCATCATTAGAAGACATAGCATACATTTTCACTGCTATGCAGATGACACCCAGCTCTATCTATCCATTGAAGCGAGATCGATCAACTGTAGACCAGACAACAAACGACGGAGGCCCAGAAAAGTGCAATCAAACGATGAGTTTATTGACAACGGAGAACAATCATCAGTATATGGCCTGTTTGCTCTGACAAAAATACACTGAGTTCTGGTTTTATAGCATAGAGGATCACACCCCCACATACACGTCAATACAGGTCAAAAATACATTATGTCCAGTCATTGTTTACAGACAAGGGTACATCTTGTACATCTCTAATAACTATGAACAGACATATAACTTCTCTTTTTGATAACACCTTCCTTTTAAGGTAATAACTTCAAGCTTCAGGGCCTCTAAGGGCTAATAATGGACCCTCGTCCTCAATCACTAAGTAGACTGAATTGGCGCAGGTCTCAAATAAGAAGCAGAAGACACTTGGGCCTTCGCTCAGGCCTGCTACTAGATTTATGTGTATTGTAAGCATGCATGCAATTAACCTGCTATGTTCTCATCTTCCCTCAACATGTATCACCTGGACACTCTCACCAGTGAAGCTTAAAACCCTCTTGGATAGAACATCAACTCTAAACAAGCACAGTTATGCATTGTGTATAGAATGAACTCTACCTGTGAATAGAATGAATGTGATGACAAACATATTCAATGCAATATGAACCCTGTAAACAATATTACTGATAAAATAATACTGTAGAACATGTTATTAATGCATTTATCATAAGGCAGATTATATGGCAGCAATAAAAGAATCTCTAAATCCCAACATTCCCTCTTTTGACATTCCATCAAGGAATGTCACCACACTCATGTTGTATCACTCCCTGCCCCACTCTATGGGTTCTAAGTTCATCTGGTAGATGCCCTCAACCCAGCCAGGGTTAGGAACCCTCGCCATTACTTTTACCAACAATCCTCTGACATAAGGAATGATACAACAACTAGCGATGACCAGTATTCCCAAAAGTACAGTCAAAGAAAACATCACTGACATAGCCACACCTTTCCATTGTCCAAACACAGATGTCATCCAGGACGCCAGCAGATTTTCGATACCTGAGTGTTCATGCATAGTTTTAGACAAAGTTTTCAAGCCCTCCAGAGCTCGGGTTACTGAGCCATCTGGGGCAGTATTATTAGGGATAAAAGTGCAGCACATGTCTCCGAATATGGCGCACACGCCTCCCTTCTCATGTTAAGGGCCATTCGATTTCCCATCAGCAAACTCGACCCAAACTGTTCTGCGAACCCCACCATGGCGTCCCTGGTTAGGTTAGAGAGTCTCAGCAGATTGCAATGAACATAGTTAATGCGATCAACATTCTTATTAGGTGTCACCCAAAGAAATATACTTTCAAATTCTACCACTATCAGATTTACCAGCTTGTACTCATCTGGAACTCTCCTGGGCACTCCAATAGAGTCTATCCAGGTCGGAGAGTTTAACCTAGGGTCATATGCATGTGTACCCCGGGTCCCTCTTTTGGCCAAAATATGTCTCTTACCTCTGGTGGCTAAGGTACGTGTGTTGTGTTGTGGAATAGCCTTTAATACATGTTGTTCTCTAGCATTTTGAGCCACCCAATCAAGCCAGAGGTTACTGTCCTTGAAACCGGTGGCACGCTCAATCAAATCCTTAGGCTTCAGTCTAGAGTAATCTGTTGTCAGAAGTAATCTCTCTTTTGGCTCCTGTTCCTTTTGAGCTACTGTTCCCGAAGTTACCATCTGATCAGTCAGAATGGTGATTAAGCTTTCTACGAGCGGCTTAGACTTTGCATCAACTAAATTTACCCTAAGCATATCATGGGGTCATTGCAGACCCGTACATCATACGCTCTCCAGCTACTACTAGCTCCTGTACACTTAATGACGTCACACAAATCAAACGTGAATGAGCTGGTAGACCCTTTAACATAATTCAACTCTATGCCATTATTCATGCTGAGACACTCATCACCTTTACCTGACACCTCGCGCTTTTGTCTTTTTTCCCTATCCCGTTTTAGCAACTACAATCTCAGGAAGTGCTGGGCTGGACTGGCCTCCGTGTTCAGACAAGTGGTCCGGAGTGCCCTGCAAAATATAGACAATAAACAACACAGCCATAGTTAATATCATTGCATACAATAAACATGTAGTTGTAAGGAACATTCTAATCAGTTTTCTCATTACGTGTCTCTGATTCGTGTGTTTGCATCATGTTATATAAACTTTGTATCCTGGAATGAAACTCCCCTGCTTTTGTGGAGTCCTCAACTTGTCACCGCTCCTTTCTGCTGGCGTGGCGACCTTCTGCGCTGCTCCTCTTCTCTCTTCGGCCTCCCAGGTAGACTACTGGTTGGCCCGTTGCACAGGTGAGAGGATTTATTTTGCCTCTGCTCGTTATCGTTGACACCTGTGTTAGTTGAAGAGGAGTTTTCCCCTCCCAAACTCTCATGTGCTGGCGCACACTGCGACCAATGATACCAGGTATCGCCTTTCCCTTTCAGTTGAACTGCTGTAGTTGTTCTGGCAACGACCTCATAAGGACCAGTCCAGCGTGGCTCCTTCCACTGCTGGAGTTCCTCGTGGGCTCAAATTCAGTTCCTTGTTTGCAGACTATAACATAGCCTGCTTTCGATCCTTCTTCATCACGATGACAGCAGCCATCTATGAACCAATCCTCAGCTCCAGGGATAGGTTCTGCTTTTAAATCTTCCCTGACTTTCCCTTCAACTTCTGCTTTCTTAGTACAATCATGAGGTTCTCCTAATCCCATTAAATCTGCCATATTGATTCCTTCATGTGTAAATGTCAGATTTGGAGCATCTAAAACTTTACTCAGTCCCTGTTGTGCTAATGATGTCATAGGGAACGCCTGCGAGTTCACCTATGCCACCACACTATGTGTAGTCAGAACTTTTAGTGGGTGTTCTCTCACTACATGTGCTGTTTTCTATATTATTTTGGCAACCCCTGCTGCATGCTGTGCGCATATAGGGTGCCTTGCTTCTGTTGGACTCCACCTTATGCTGACATACATAAGTACCTGTCTTTCTTTATTCAATCATCTTCCGGGGGTGAGAGACCTCTGCACAGCTCAGACGCCAGTTGCAAGAGCTCTCTAACATTAGAATCATCAGCTGTGACTTATATGGTATTATTTCGGTACTTTACACGTCACACAGTCTTGAACATTGTTTGTATGGGGAGTTCCTCTTTTTGTGTCTATATCTATTAATATGCCTTGTGCACTAAAACTTCCTGTTTTTCAGTCTGGCTGAGCTCTTGTTTGTAAGTCAAAGGTAGCCTTGCTCTACAAGCCTTCATTATTAAAGTACACATTAAAAATATTTCTTTTATTCCTAACAGTCCCCCTTTTTCATTTCTCACTCGAGAAATGAACTAATTCCTAATTTATCACATTTAAATTTACTTCAATACAATCCAATTGAATTTTATTTATATAGCGCCAAATCACAACAAAAGTTGCCTCCAGGCGCTTCATAGATACAGAGAAAAACCCAACAATCTTGTGACCCCCTTTGAGCAAGCACTTTGGCAACAGTGGGCAGGAAAAACTCCCTTTTAACAGGAAGAAACCTCCGACAGAACCACGCTCAGGTACGGGCAGCCATCTGCTGCGACCGCTTGGCGTGAGCTAACAGAGGCTTTGAAGAGAGAGACCTAATATTTAATAATCCACATTTCACTGTTTTATTCTTCGGTTCAGATGTGGATTCTGTATTGTTCTTGCTTTGTTACTATTGATGTTTAAGTTGTTTATTGCTAGATTTGGTTTGTTGTTATCTGTTTGGGAGCTGACCTAGTCTCTATGGATAAGGGTGTTTGGCAGGGTAGCATCAGGAGAGAAGCTCCAGAGAGGCATGTTCCCTGTTAAAGCTAAAATATAACAAAAGAGATTATGCTAAACAAACAAAACCCTTCAATTCCCCAACCCTATCTGTCTCCTCAACGGGTTGTATGTTTTCAATGTTTCCTTATTATTTTGTCATAAAAATAAATCAAACAAATAACTTAAGCTGTGTGACGGCACCTTGCATTTACGCCAGGCTGTGAGCTGCCCTAAATCTACTTGCTACACCCCCTTTTCACCTAGTTTAATTTTTTCAGTCCTAGTTTAAACTATCCCTGACTTCCCTCAGTGCACACTGTAAAGTGTAAAAGATACAATTAGCTTTCTCCTGGTAAAAGGTCCTACATTATTTTCTCAACCTTTGGAAACATCCTCTATCGAGTTAACCCATTTCATTTTTCAAACTTAGACCTGATTTCTTCGCCCCCTTTAATGGGTAGCGCATATCCGGTCTGAACACTGTGTTTTGGGCAATTTACGAATTGTTGCAGGATTTCTATGTTATGTAAAGTTCCTCTCATCCCTTTTATGCCTCCATTATAACCTATGTCTAACAAGCTTTTGATCTTCTTTGTAATATAATATAAACAACTAGGTGTCTTCGTGCTCTGTTTTTCTCCTTTCTCTGGTTGGTTCCGTTCGGTCTGGGGCTTCGAGGATTCTCGCCCCCCTGTAGTCGCTGTGGTCCTGAAATCTTCTCCTGTAAAGGATAGAAAACAAAAAGCCTCTCTCTGCTACACCTCACTAATCTACTGTGTTCATCTAAGGTTCCTTTAATCATTCAAAGTTGTTTCACCATATCATGTTCTGGGCTCTGTCCTTTATATTAACTTTACTTAATCTCCATGCCCTTCATGTGTGTGAGCAACACTTTTAGTTTTATTAAACACGCCCAGGGTAAGATATAAACCATCACCATCTGAGCATAGAAACAGATCAAAAAGAACCACAAAACAATTTCTATATCTAAATTATCAAAAACCCCAAACGTCATAAAACAATCCTAAAACCCCTTTCAAATTAAACCTTAAATCCTGTAACTCCCCCCTTTTGTGACACATCTTATGTGTTACAAACTCAAAATCCTTCACTCGAGCTTAGGAGATTAAAAGAAAAAGGTTAGTCCTATCATATTAGGTACATGCTCCGGCTCTTCAAACCTGTGTTTAAGGATTAATCATTATGTCAAATCTTTTCTTGGCTCCATCCCCAGCCTGCATCCTTGGAACTTCCTAGAAACAAAAACCTGTGTGTTAACCAGAACTTCACATTTCCTACTCAGTTTTTCCCCACTTATGATCCAACCTGTGTTATAAGAAAGGAAACTTAAAACAGAACCGTTATCAGTCATGTGTCTAACCTTAGTCCAGTCTTTATCCCAGTGTCCAGTCGGTCCAACCTATGGTCTGCCTCGTCCGTCCAGTCACCATCCATTTACACACATTCACTCACATGCATTAACATCAGGTCTTGCTGATAGTGCGGACTCCCTCGCAAATAATCAGAGTCTTCACTCTCAGCAACATGCGCTCATTCATTTGTTTTATTTTGTTTTTAGGAAAATAGTTCTTTCTGCTTTTGGACTGGATTGGCTCGCGGCAATCCTTTTAGACAGAGACTTTCAATCTGATCAGGTCCCCACAGGTAGCCTTTCCTCCACCCATTGAAATCTGGAAAAGTCACCTCATATTTGTTTGTCCGGAAATTTTGTCAGCGCTGTCAGTTCACTTTCTTCCAGGCCTGCTTAGAGCAAAATGAGAAAAAAAAAGAGAGCTGATTATTAGCTCATCAAAGTACAAAACAAAATCACCTGACAGGTTTTTTCTGAGTGCACTGTTACAAAAATGATGGACCCCTTCGACATGTGCATGTTTGATAAAACTCCCTCTATTAAAATAAGAAAACAACACAAATCTAACCGATAGAAGTAACCCATCACTACACAACAACCTCAACAATCTTAAACACAGAACATTTTGCCACAAGTTCTTCAAGGTCCTGACACTCTCAGGTCAACTAACATCACCTCACCTGTTCAATACACAGAAAATCTCGTTAAACACCACACAACTTGCACACCATCAACACTAAATTCTAAATTTTCTCTTCTAAAAACTACTACACACTAAGCGAGTTGGACAACATGATAAACAGACTCCTATGCTAAACCTGCCATCTGATCTTCATGAGCTCTTTTGTATTCTAAGGTTAACGCATTTTCTATTTGTGTGTGTGATTGTGCATATGTTTCTTTTCGTGGTTTTTTCAGACTCCCTCACAAAGTTCCACTTAAACAGTCAGTTTTTCTCTTTCCCAAATTTGATCTCCCTCCTTAAATAACAACATTCCTTGTCCTCAGCCAGAAGTTAGAGCTTGATTTTCAGGTTCAGGGAACAATTCACCCTGAAAGACAGTGAGTGTCTCCCCTCTTTGGCTCATCACTCGTCATTGTTAATGACATTTCCCCCTCTGCCCCAGCGGCTTTACCCTTGAAGTCCCGTCTCCTCCAGTGAGTCCAGCTCACTTAGGGACCTAGGTTCAAGCAATCGTGACTGCGCCTTGCCTTAGGTTGTCCCAGGGTTTCGAGGTGGGATCTTACCCGTCATGGGCTGTCCAGCCTTCCATGCTTCGCCTGATACGGGGGCCAAGTGGGCACGGGTGCTATGAGGGGAGGGGACACACTGACTCTGGAAATCAAAGGAGCGTAAGCTGCTTTCTTCATTTCATCAGTATATTAAGCTATCTCACTTCTGATTATTCCCAACATTTCACCTGTAACAATTTGTGTACGTGTGTTTTCTATTCATTAATGTAATTGTTAGTTCATGTATTTATTTTCTCAGTCTTTCTTTTTCTAAAACATGTAATTAATATATTTTATTACTTTTTCTTAAGACATTCAGTCTCTATATTGCTCTGTTTTCATGCTGCAACGTCTCTCCCCAGCTATAATCAGACTTCCTGTTTGACGCACACACACTCTCTCAGGCCTCCTCTATTCACGCACTCTCCTATGAGTTATTATTACTTATTTATTATTTTGTACAAATCACACAGAATCATTCAAATCAAGTACTCACAACATTCACACACTTAGAAGCACTCAAAATACGCTTTCCTAAGAGTATTTTATCAAACATGCTTGCTTAGAATCAGAAAGAGCAAGTAGACAACACTCAGTACGTCTGTCCTCTTAAAAAGAAGAGAAATAAACACATATGGGACAATTCTCCCCATCTTAGACGAAATGTGACCTTTAATGTCCGTTTCTAAGTCATGTTCTTCTCTACACACGACTCTTGGCCTCCAGGGCATAAAACTTTGAGCATAATCTTTTACTTTACCAGAACTAGTTTCTTACCAGAACCCTCATACTAAGACTAAGACTGCTATATGTGCAGTTCTTTCTTTGACAAAGTTGTATTTTGTATTTTCTTACTCAGCTGTATATAGTATTGGTATTCTATTTTATTCTATTTTATTCTATTGTATATATTATTTTATTCTACTTTATTTTATTGCATTCCAGTGTTTTCTAATTTCTGCTGCATAACTTTGCACTTTTGCTTTAACAAAACAAATTTCCCAGCTGTGGGACTAATAAAAGTCATCTTTATCTTTGACTAGCCCTAACCTAAATCCTGTCTCATCCACTGCTGAAATTCTAGTTCAATGAACACATGTGTTGCAGTTTAAAATTAAAGAGGAAGTAACTCACACCCAAGAACTGTGTGTGTGTGTTAATGTCTGTGTCCCTTTAAATGAAAAAAAGGTGAACACATGTGGTGAGTTTTCCTCAATTTACACAAAATATGACATTAAATATCCTTTTCTAATTCCTGTTCTTCTTTAAACACCATGAATGACCTCCAGGTCATAACCTTTGGACTTATAACTCTGATATAAGTCCACACAGTGCACCAAGCACAGAGAAAATTCAACCTCAGTGCTTCAGAATTCTCCTCAAAATTCAGAAACTGTTTCTGTCATTTATCTCCCCAAGAACTTCATCATCATATGGACCTCGCCGGGTCCAGTAATCTTCAGCACATGTATCTCACTGCAGCCAGTGAAGATTTAAAAACAGTTTGTCTCAGTTTACCCAGTATTAACTTATCAGATGGACCGCAGCCGATCCATACATCTCAACACAATCGTGTGTTCACATTTACACAACTTATTCTTTACTTGTATCACAACACATCTAGTAATATCATCAGAATTACTTCAACATGGTAAACATTGATTTTCCTTTAAAATCAACTTACCATTAAAACTCAAGATCACAGCTGACTCGATTCTCTGAAATCCTGAGTCAGTTAAAACACCTGCTCAACTCACGGTGTCTTTTTCTCGGACCCCTTCGTCCGAGCTCACTCTTTTACCCGGCATCTCCCCAGATTGTTACGAGATCTTCATAAACCCAAAAGTAAGCATATTATTTCCCTAATCAAAAGTGAAGCCGTTCCTCACACAGTAATTCTTCATCCAACAGCCTTTGTGTTTTGAAACTAAAAAGAGGAAGGAACAGCGCCCAATTTTAAACTGTGCATGTTGTCACTGAACAACACACACACAGAGGCACAGACCCAGGGCAATTCTTCCTGGATCATTTATCAACGTTCGAACAAACACAGTCCGCATTGATTATTTTCTGGACCTCAGCAGATCCACCAAAATTCATATAAATATATCAACCATTAACCAATTTATTTCTTTTCCTCAGACCACGCCGGATCTGTTAATATCAACAACGCTGCACACTCAGAATTGTGCAGCTGATTCTTCCCGTCAGACCGCGCCGGATCTGTTACTTCAGCACAATAAACACTGATTTTCCTTCAAAATCAGTTTACCAAGAGCCACAAAGCCATTTCTGACTCGATTTTCTGAACTTCTGTGTCACTTAAACATCCTGACAACACCAGGTGTTTTCTGTCGGACTTCCTCGTCCGAACTTAATCCTTTTACTTACAAATAAGCGTCTCCCAAAATGATCCTCTTGATCATTAGCTATTCACCGAGCCCACAACTCTCGGCAACACCACCTGACATATGCCCACGCCGGAGCTCCTCTTTGAAGTCTCAAAGAAGTACAGGATTCTCCAATCCCGTGAGTTTGACACTTATTAAACCATAAGCTGACCAATAACTCTTATATTCTTCTCTATTCTTAAACATGCATTGGTCTCTTTTTTCTCTTTTACCATGAAATACCATATAACCTTTTAACTCAGTACTGTCTGTTTCTCAAAGTTTCATTATCCTTGCTTCAAAGCTTCTCATTACTTCCAAGTTACTCATTCATTACTTCAACGTTTTACTTTATTCTCGAGAATTCAGTTTTACCCCTACTGCGCCAATTTAGTAGTTAAGATCATCTACTCAGCGAACAGATAATTTAGAATTCACCCAATTTGCACAAATTTGCTTATTGAACAGGTTTGTGCGTACCTTTTAATTTTTTAGACCGGTCTCCTGTTCGCCTCATATCAGATCCAACCTTCGGCCACATTAGTTCTCTCTGATCTAATCTAGAAACTTCACGGTCTGCCGTACACAGAATCTCTTTTCCTTTTCTTTGACAAGAGATACTCAAAATTCTGCAAATTCTCTCCACTCAGGAGGAGGCTCACAGCTTTATCTCTTACTCTGTTTCTGGTTGGATTAAAATAACTCTTATATTAGAATCACCCTGTCCAGTGATACTGTATTTCAAAATCACCAAAGGCACGCTCACAAAACAGGAAAATGCTTCAGCAGCCTTAATGGGATCCCGTGGGCCTCTCACTGTCTATTTCAAGCACCTATAATGAAACAACGGCACAATGAGCATGCCCTTTATCCACCCTCATTTAATCAATGTATCTATTCTTTGTTAAAATTAAAAGGGGAAGTCACCCAAATTTTAACTGCGCACTTTTCCCCGGCAAAAAAGAACAGAAAAAGAGACTTTTACAGCCTCTCTCACACACAGCCTGCAGCCGGCTGGCACTTAAATCATTTCAGACAGTTTCTTACGTCACGGTTTCCAGCTGTATGAGTGGGTCCCTACAACCCGGATATACACACCGCTGCTCGTCTTTAAGAGACGTCAACAGGTCTGCAAATTCTCCAGGAATATCAACAAAAACACAGCTTTTTCACAGACCACGGCTGGTCCACAAATGCACAGGTAATACTTCTTAATCGTCTCTCATAGCTCACAGTATTTATTCTCAGAGTTACTTCAACACAACAGACCTTAGTTTCACTTTACTGCTCGGCTGGCTTTACTGCAAAACCTCAAGCTCACGGCTGGCTTGAGTTTCTCTTAAATCATATATCAACTTCCTCGGACTCTTGCGTCCGGTATTTTACTCTTTTTCTCACAATTAAGTGTCTCCCTAACAATGATCCTCTGCGATCACCGGGGCTATATCTGAGGCCACAACTCTCAGCGGGGCCCCTCCCCTAGTTTAATACCCAGGAAACGTCTTTCCCGGGGGTGGAGTCCTTCGGCTCCGTAACTTTTAGACACTTATAATCTCTTTATTCCTCTCTATTTCCTTAAAACAACATCTCTAGTTACTTTTAGCTCAGTACTGCTTTTTCCAAGGCGACCATGAATGCAACACTACTCTTAAGTTTCACTTTCGCTGCAAACAAAACTCAAAACCGAGATCAACAGATGACCGCTCGACTACCTGTTTTAGAATTTATAATCCACTACAGCACAATTTCTGTTTAAGAGGTTTGTGCCTTACCTTTTTATTATGTGGGCCCAGTAGTCGAGCTGTCACCGTGACCTCTGCCGTTCGATTACCTAATCCGGGCTCGACCTCCGCCGACAACAAACACCTGTACCTCTTACTGCTGATCTTTAGTTGCCCTGCATCCTCCACCAAATGAAGCGAGATCGATCAACTGTAGACCAGACAACAAACGACGGAGGCCCAGAAAAGTGCAATCAAACGATGAGTTTATTGACAACGGAGAACAATCATCAGTATATGGCCTGTTTGCTCTGACAAAAATACACTGAGTTCTGGTTTTATAGCATAGAGGATCACACCCCCACATACACGTCAATACAGGTCAAAAATACATTATGTCCAGTCATTGTTTACAGACAAGGGTACATCTTGTACATCTCTAATAACTATGAACAGACATATAACTTCTCTTTTTGATAACACCTTCCTTTTAAGGTAATAACTTCAAGCTTCAGGGCCTCTAAGGGCTAATAATGGACCCTCGTCCTCAATCACTAAGTAGACTGAATTGGCGCAGGTCTCAAATAAGAAGCAGAAGACACTTGGGCCTTCGCTCAGGCCTGCTACTAGATTTATGTGTATTGTAAGCATGCATGCAATTAACCTGCTATGTTCTCATCTTCCCTCAACATGTATCACCTGGACACTCTCACCAGTGAAGCTTAAAACCCTCTTGGATAGAACATCAACTCTAAACAAGCACAGTTATGCATTGTGTATAGAATGAACTCTACCTGTGAATAGAATGAATGTGATGACAAACATATTCAATGCAATATGAACCCTGTAAACAATATTACTGATAAAATAATACTGTAGAACATGTTATTAATGCATTTATCATAAGGCAGATTATATGGCAGCAATAAAAGAATCTCTAAATCCCAACACCATGAAGCCAGGTAACACACACCAATTAGTTAAACTGCAGGAATGTCTTAAAGACATAAAGACCTGGATGGCCGCTAACTTTCTGCTTCTTAATTCAGATAAAACTGAGGTTATTGTACTCGGCCCTTAAAATCTTAGAAATATGGTATCTAACCAGATTCTTACTCTGGATGGCATTACCTTGGCCTCCAGTAACACTGTGAGGAACCTTGGAGTCATTTTTGACCAGGACATGTCCTTCAACGCACATATTAAACAAATGTGTAAGATTGCTTTCTTCCATTTGCACAACATCTCTAAAATTAGAAATATCCTGTCTCAGAGTGATGCTGAAAAACTAGTTCTTGCATTTATCACTTCTAGGCTGGACTACTGTAATTCATTATTATCAGGATGCCCAAAAAAACTCCCTGAAAAGCCTTCAATTAATCCAAAATGCTGCAGCAAGAGTACTGACAGGGACTAGAAAGAGAGAGCAGATTTCTCCTGTTTGGGCTTCCCTTCATTGGCTTCCTGTTAAATCCAGAATTGAATTCAAAATCCTGCTCCTCACATACAAGGTCTTAAATAATCAGGCCCCATCTCATCTTAATGACCTTGTAATAATAATGGATTGCATTTATATAGTGCTTTTCAAGCACTTTACAATTCCACTATTCATTCACTCTCATATTCACACACTGGTCGAGGCAAGCTACAGTTATAGCTACAGCTGCCCTGGGGCAGACTGACAGAAGCAAGGCTGCCATATCGCACCATTGACCCCTCTGGCCATCACCAGTAGGTGGTAGGTAAAGTGTTTTCCCAAGGACACAACGACCGACAACGACTGTCCGAGCCGGGGCTCGAACTGGCAACCTTCCGATTACAAGACGAACTGCCAACTCTTGAGCCACGATCGTCCCTGTAGTACCATATCGCCCCATTAGAGCACTTTGCTCTTGCACTGCAGGCCTACTTGTTGTTCCTAGAGTATTTAAAAGTAGAATGGGAGGGAGAGCCTTCAGTTTTCAGGCCCGTCTTCTGTGGAACCAGCTTCCAGTTTGGATTCGGGAGACAGACACTATCTCTACTTTCAAGATTAGGCTTCAAACTTTCCTTTTTGCTAAAGCATATAGTTAGGGCTGGACCAGGTGAGCATGAATCCTTCCTTAGTTATGTTGCAATAGACGTAGGCTGCCGGGGATTCCCATGATGCATTGAGTTTTTCCTTTCCAGTCACCTTTCTCACTCACTATGTGTTAGTAGACCTCTCTGCGCTGAATCGTACTTGTTTTTAATCTCTGTCTCTCTTCCACAGCGTGTCTTTATCCTGTCTTACTACTCTCACCCCAACCGGTCGCAGCAGATGGCCGCCCCTCCCTGAGCCTGGTTCTGCCAGAGGTTTCTTCCTGTTAAAAGGGAGTTTTTCCTTCCCACTGTCGCCAATGTGCTTGCTGATAGGGGGTCATGTGATTGTTGGGTTTACTCTGTATGTATTATTGTGAAGTCTACCTTACAATATAAAGCGCCTTGAGGCAACTGTTGTTGTGATTTGGCGCTGTATAAATAAAATTGAATTGAATTGAATTGAATTGGACCAGATCAGGGGCACCCTTTCAGGGAAGATCTGTCAAGGGGCTGTTCAGCTCTCGGAAGCCATGCACAAACCGGTGGTAGTAACCACCCAGCCCCAAAAACCATCTCACCTTCTTTTGGTCTTGGGACAGAGGCAGGATGCAATGGCTGCTGTTTTCTTTAACTGCAGGTGCACCTGCCCACATCCCAAGTAATACCCTAGATACTGTACCTCCCTCCGTCCAACCACAAACTTATTCAGGTTGGCTGTGAGTCCCACCTGCCTCAGGCACTCCATGACCACAGTCACTCGCTGCACATTCTCTGCCCAGGTGTCACTGTGGATGATGACATTATGACATGATGACAGGTAGCTGGCAACATATGCAGCATGTGGTTTATCAGATGCTGGAAAGTAGCAGGGGGTCCAACAAAGCTGAACAGAACTGTGACAAATTGTTAAAAGTCGTATGGAGCTGAGAAGGCATTAAATCCAGTGTCATGAAAAAATGGGCCGTGCCAAACCGGTCCATTAGCTCGTCGACTCAGGGCATGGGGTAAGCATCAAACTGTGACACTTTATTCACCTTGCAATAGTCCACACAGAACAATATAGACCCATCTTTCTTGACTACAAGAACTGTGGGCCTACACCATGCAGTCTGTGACTCTTCTAATACTCCCATTTTTAGCATTTCAGCCAATTCTCTCTGAACAAGTTCATCCTCATGTAACCAATAGTGGCGTGAACGCACTTTCATGCCTGGCCACCAGTGTTGGGTAAGTTACTTTAAATTAGTAACTTAGTTACTTCAAGTTACTCGTTACTTTTGTTAAGATTCAGAAGTTAAGGAGAGATATACAGGAAATCCAAATAACAACACTGGTCCGGCCGGGTGAAGTCAAACGATGATTTTAATGAACACACGCAGCGTGGGGAGATGTAACACTGTACGCAGACAGCATCAGATCTTCGCCCCAAAACTAAACAGGAATGGTTTTATACATCAGGGTATATTTCTGAAAAGAACATCGTCGGCAGGTGCATCCTGTCACTCGTCCTGCCCGCGCTTATCTTCTGGAACATCAAGCTCAGTTCTGCAACAAACCGTCACGTATGCAGGCACAATTTTGCAGTTGCAAGCAAAACATGATTAAACTTTCACCTATAAATGAACCTCTCTAACTGTATGTGTGTGTATGTGCTAACCAAATAGGGTGCTAACCACAATTGCACCCTATTTTACCTCGCCGACTAGCTCCTGACCTCTCACCAGACAGAGAGACAGAAGCCACTCTCATGTATGTAATAACCGAACTGAAACTATGTATATGTAATCTACTGAATAAATGTTTTAATCAAGAACCTCTACTAAAAGCTTAATCAAAGAATATAAATGAATAAAAGATGTTAAAGAATAACCTGGTTGTTCAAATAACATCATCCAAACAACTGCTCAAAATAACTTGCACTCAGACTCTGCTTTCGATTTCACTTCCTGCAAAGCATGCCCTGCAAAAGCCTGTGTTTCCTGTCAGCCTGCAACTCAGTCTTTCACACACTGAAGTCTGGACTTCAGTGTAAGAGTATAAAAACATTCTAAAGCATTTAGGATTATAGATTCAACTCAACAGTTTAACGTGGTTCTTACTGGACCTGTAATAAAGACTAATATGATACCAATATGTTTGAACATCTGAATACAATATCAATACTGTTATTAATGAAATGGTAATGATGATTATAAAAATAGCAGCAAATAATAGCAGCAAAATATCCCTATACTCTACACTTTCAAAGTAACTAGTTACTAGGGAAAGTAACTTTGGTTTTAGAGTGCCGCCTCGGGTCTCTCCTCTTGCCTCCCCTTTCCCTCATCCACCTGCTGGCCTCCACCACTTGCTAATGTTACTGAATCTGTGGAAGCTCCGAGATAGCCACCACACGAAGTAACGAATAACGACCCTATCTAAATCCCAGTAATGATTAACGCGTTCCTGATTTTGGCATAATAACTAGTTACCGTGCTTGTTCTTTTTTTTGTTCGGCTTCGACCTGCTTCAGTTTTCTTTAATAAGGTCCAGCACCCCCAGGGGGTTCCTGCCAAATAGCAACTCAAAGGGGAACACCCGGTGGAAGCCTCGAAAACCTAATGCGCTGCAAACAACAGAGGGTCTAACCAGCGATCCCAATTCCATTCATCTTTGTGAATGAACTTGTCCAAACAGATTTAAGTCACAATAAATCGTACATTTCTTCCACCCAATGCATTGTCACCATGTCACCAATGGTGGGGGGCGGCCTCTTCAGCGCTTAAGTTTGGTGTTCGGCCTGGTCCTGCAGTCTGTCCATTTGCACCCTCTGTGCCACTGCCTGCTCTTTGTGCATTGCTGCCATCTCCATGAGTATTTGAGTGAGCAATTGGACAAGCTGCGCAGGCTGCGGGTTTAACATGGTGAGCTGGGTTTCGGCACCACTAGTCCCAGTCACAACTAGGAACACTTGTGATGAGCTTTTTATTTGAAACAAACAGAGTTTTGTTTCTTTCCCGTGCTTCAGTCCATGACCAGACAGTTTTCCAGCTGACTGTCCTGACTGACTCTCCCAGTCCAGGAGTCACTGAATCGATCTGAATCAGCGTAACTGAATCGGATTACCAGATGAGATGTAGCTGCCCTGCCAGGCTCCCTGGCACCATGATCCTGCTGTACCACACCTCTCCTGTAGTGGATCCATAGACCACCTTTTCCATGGTGCACTTTTAAAAGTGCTAGAAAATCACAGTCCTGCTGATTTTCCTTTAGGGGAAGGCTAAAACTTCTTTGGTTACCACCAAAGATTTTTATCTGCTGGTGAAACTGCAGTGACCTGAGCATGTGCTGTTTTCTGGCATCTCTCTGAATAATGTTGAAATGCTTGACTTTCTTGGCTCTGATCCCAAGAATCTTATCTTCCATACCTGCTTCTGTTTCCTGCTCACAAACCTGCATCAATCTCGGCGTCTAAACTGAAAGTCAGCAGCAGCTTCATATCTGTCTCTGCTCTCATAGCATAATCTGAGGGAGCTCTCCTCACAGGTTTGTTCCCCTACAGATGAGAAAAACTTCTGATGACAGTGATTTATTGGTGCTGCTGACTCTGGGCTCTGACCTCTGCTGATTGTTCTAGGTCTAAATTCTGGATCTGATGTAGTCCAAAATAATATCCTTCTGTCTTTCCTGGATTCTCTCCTCTTTACGACAGAGATGGTTTTTGGTTGTAATGGGAGGATTCTCCTTATCTTCAGCCTCCCTCTCATGCAAAGTTCCTCAGGGCTCAGTTCTTAGAACCATTTTATTCTGTCTTCTTCCATCAGCACAGATAATCTGTAAATACTGTGCAAATTCCACTGTTATATTGATGATACACAGCTGTATGTTGCACTGAACAGGCAACTTATTAGGTATACACTTGAATTGAAACTTTAATTAATCACTTTTAAAGCCTCACATCAGCTGGGTCCTCATGGCTTTACAGATTCAGTGAGGTCAGAGCCTTCTAACTGCCACCTGAGCCGCCTAATGTTAGAAGGAAATCAGTGTTTCTGTGAACAACAGCGCAGAGCAGGGAGACTAATGGATGGATGCGCCTTAAATAATTTAAAGGCTTTTCAAAGCAAAACCAATTTATGCCCTCTGATATTTATTTGCTGACTTGTTTATTTGTATTTATTTATTTAGTTATCTGCCATATTACTCACTTTGTTTATTCAGGATCTATGTTATATACTCGATGCGTCATGGGAAAACTGCAGCAGCCTAGATCTATTACAGCGTAAGGAAGGAAGGATTCAGGATCACCTGATCCAGCCTTAACTATATCCTTAAGCAAAAAGGAAAGTTTTAAACCTAATCTTTGAAGTAGACATGGTGTCTGTCTCCTGAATCCAAACTGGACTGGACTTTATCTGTGAGTTGTTAAAATGTTGAGTGTTTCTGTCATTCTGTCTCCTGGTTTCTGTAAATGTGTCTAAACTTGATCTTTACCTGAAAGTGACTCATGGAGTCTCTGTCTGTGTGTCCTCAGTTTCCCAGCATGCCTCAGCTGTGGAGCGGTATGAGGGGGACTCATTCATTCTGCCCTGTCAGTTTGACATATTTGATCTGAGAAATCCCACAGTGGTGTGGAGTCGCGCCGACCTCAGTCCTCCAACCGTCCACCAATATCAGCAGGAAGGAGACGAACTGAAAGATCAAAACCAGCGTTACAGCGGCCGAACATCCATGAAGACTGACGCTCTGGAAACTGGAGACCTCAGCCTGAACCTGACCAACCTCCAACTGTCTGACAGCGCCACCTACACCTGCTCTGTCAGATCAATAAGAGGAGAACGGAAAGTGAAAGATGTCCAGCTGCAGGTCAAAGGTCAAAATCAAACACCTGCTGCAGATACATCTGAAATTATTTAAACAAAACTATATTATTTTAACACTGTCAAAATAATAATGTTGGTTCTTTGATTGTAGTATAGGCCTACTTATTAAATTAATTCATTCAGAGGTCAAAGATCATGTTGTTCTTTGTGTTTCTCCACAGAACGGTTTCCATCCTGGGCCAAAGCTCTCCTGGTTCTCCTGGTTCTTCTTGTGGTTTCTGGAGGTCTTTTATTTCATTTCCGGCACTATTTCATGTCAGGTGAGTGTCTCCTACTACACTACCCATAATGCCGATGGTTAGCAGGTGTCCTCTGGTGGCTCCTTGACTGTGGCTCACACAAACTTGTTCCAGAAGCTGAAAGAGTTGAGAGTTACAAACAGCTGATACAGAGAGCTGAAGAGAAACTTCCAGGTTTGTTCCTGTCAGTCAGAAAACCTCCTTCAGACTCAGTCATTGATCAGTGAAACAGCTCCACAACATGACTTTACTAAACTGTGTGTGTGCTTCACTGCATTGATCTGACACAGAGGCTGCATGTGGACAAGATGTTCTTCTTCTGTGGTGGTAAACAGCAGGCTGACATGGAAACATGTGCTGACAGTAAATGTTGCAGCAGCTTCAGTAAATGTTCCTCCTTGAGTTGTGCTCAGTCATGTGGTGGAGAGCTTCAGATGTTCAGAGCAGACACATGAGATCTTCATGGTTTCTGTGCTGATGTGTGTGAGACATGGCCGACTGTGGAGGCTCAGTCTGTCTGTTCTTCTGCTCTTCATCCAACATGTCTGCAGCACTTTACAGGACGCTGCAGACTAGTTACCAAAGAACGAGTCAGGAACACATCAGGAACAAACTGAGACACAATCTGACTGAGACTAGAAGACAAGGAGGGGACAGGGAGGTCATGTGACCATCACAGCTGCTGATGTCATCATGCTGTGCTTTGTTGTCCTCTCAGGTTACAAGGTGGAGGTGGATTCAGGGGTGGAGTCTGTTCAGCTGCCCTCCAATACCACAGTTTGCCTGCCCAAAAATGCTAAAGTGGAGTGGACAGACAAAAACAAAAGGAAGGTCCATGCATATCAGAACGGCTCTGACCAGAATGAAGAACAGCACCAGGTTTACAGAGGCCGAACGAAAATGAAGGGAAACCTGCTGAAACCTGGAGACCTCAGTCTGACCCTGAAATACCCCACAGATGAAGACAGAGGCACCTACACCTGCACCGTCTACAGCAGTGAGGGAAACATCCTAATCAAAAAAGAAGTTGAGCTGAAAGCCAGAGGTCAGTGCTGTAGATACAGGTCAAAGGTCAGAGGTCAGACTCATGATGGTGGTTCAGTCTCAGTGGGCTCCATCCAATAATGTTACAGTGTTAGCATGTCTGATGTTTGTGGCTGTTTTGGTTTTTATTTGATTTCCAGCCAAATGTAAAAGCTTCAGCAGATGAACTGTAGGAGCAAAGTTCATGTGTGAGACTTCATCTGAAAGGTAACATCTCTTTGTGTACATTTGAGTGATCATAATTGTGTCCTTTTTTTTAACCTCAATTTTAGCTCTAAACAAACACTTTTGAGATTAAAAACTTATAGACGCATAATAACTGAGACCACTGCTGATAGGTTCTCTGTCATGTTTGACAGTTCTCTACTTTCTAAGGGAAATTATTTAAATACTCTTATGCAGTCCTTTAATAGAGAATACTCATCAATTTTTCCGATAAAGTGGCACCTATTAAAGCAAGCTCTATCTCTCAAGAGAAGACATGCGTATGGATAAATTAGTCTATCTTAAACTTCAGGAGAATATGCCAAAAAACAGAACGACAATGGAAGAAAAATAAAGTTGAAGTACACAGGCTCCATCTTAGAGATCTCAAGAAACTCAAAAAACAAGAAAAATGCCAAGACTTTGTTTGACAAAATCAGTGCTATTGTCTCCCCAGATGTTGTACCTCTAAAGGTGCACTCTAAAGCAGACAGTAACAAGCTCCTTTAGTTTTTTGTTGATAAGATCAAAGAAATCAATGCCAAAATCTGTCCAAAGATTTCTTGTTCTGCTAGTGAGGAACCCCCTTTATACACCTGGTCAACTTTTACAACTGTGACATATGATGAAATAGCAGGCCTGATGGACAACATGAAGCCATCTTCAAGCCACTCAGATAATCTTCCTACTAAGCTTTTCATCAATGTCTTCGATACTATTGGTCCTTGGGTTGCAAGCCTTTTTAATGTTTCTCTTCAGACTGGGATGTTCTGCAGCTTTCTTAAACATGCCATTGTGGAACCAAGGCTGAAAAAACCCAACCTGGATCCAACACTACTTCAACATTTTAGACCTATCTCCAAACTCCCATTTATGTCAAAAGTCTTTGAGAAGGCTGTTCACCTTACAGCATACTTGTAAAAGCACAACATCTATGACCGTTTCCAATCGGGGTTTTGTAAATTGCATTCCACTGAGACAGCACTACTAAAAGTCACTAATGATATTATGATGTCAGCAGACTCAGGAGAATACACAGTCCTAGTCTTTTTAGACCTTACCTCAGCCTTTGACACAGTTAATCATACCATCCTGATAAACAGACTGAGAGACCTGGTTGGGATGTCTGGCTCTGTTCTAGACTGATTTTCATCCTACATATCTGAAAGGAGTTTTAGTGTGTCTGAAAACCAGATTATGTCTGAATCTACAGAGCTGCTATGTGGAGTTCCTCAGTGCTCGGTGCTGGGAACTATTTTGTTCTCAATTTGCATTCTTCCTTAACGGTAGTTTCCTGATGTATCGTATCATCCTTTTGCTGATGATATTCAGCTTTTCTACTCATTTAAGCCTTCTGAAGTCCATAAGCTCTCCACTCTGATTGACTGTTTAACAAACATTAAACAATGGTTGAACAACAATTACTTACAGCTAAACTCAGAGAAAAATGAAACTTTGATTATTGCACCAGACAGTGCAATGCCTGATATTAAACAGCAACTGGGTGATTTAGGTTCCTCACAGAAGCATAACCCCAGAAATCTAGGTGCTATATTTGTTTAAGCTTTTTCTTTGGAGAAGAACTTAAATCAGACAGTAAGAACCTGCTTTTTTCATTTGAGGAAAATCTAAAAATCTTAGATCCATGGTTTCAACAAGTGAACTTGCGATGATAATCCATGCTTTCGTCTCTACAAGATTCGACTATTAGTCTGTTTACCTGTCTAAACAGGAAAGGGCTGGCTCGTCTCCAGGTTGTTCAAAACTCTGCAGCGAGACTACTGACTCACTCAAACAAAGGAGCTCATATAACTCTTGTTTTGACGTTGCTACATTGGCTACCAATGAGATTTAGGTTCCATTTTAATATTTTAGTTTTAACCTCCAGAGCACTACAGGGACAGGCCTCTCCCTATATTGCTGATTTGATTCATATTCATACCTCTTCTCGTAACCTGAAGTCATCAAACCAAAACCTTTTAGTGGTCCCCCACACTTGTTTCAGAACCTGAGGTGACTAATTTTTCCAAGCTGTTGCACCCAGACTGTGAAATGCACTTCCTCTATTTCTATGGTGTCTGCACTCAGTGGAGACCTTTAAAAAGCAGCTAAAGACATTTTTATTTTAAAAAGCTTTTAATTAGACCGGGGTTTTTATGATGTATTTATGACTGTATTGTCTTTTGTTACCTTTCTTGTGAACCACTTTGTGACATATGTTAGTGAAAAGTGCTATATAAATAAACTTTTACTTACTTATTTTAGTTATCTTCTAGTTTCTGAACATGTGTTTGTTTAGCATGTGGCTAAAACACAGGCTAAGCTAAGTCAGTTCAAATCTCAGTAAAACCGTCTTTGGTCCTCGTCTATAATCAGTCATATCTGAGTCACAATAACTAGAAGATGATTTCTAGCAGAGCTGTGAAAATCTCCACATCCTTTCTCCATGTTATCATCCAAAGCTGTGTGAAGTTTCAGAGCTCTGCAGCTAACAGAGACTTTCAGTTTGCTGCTCTCTTCCTCTGACAGCTCCATTCTTAGGGAGCGTTAGTTCTCTGTTTCACTTTATTCCACTTATTCAGTCTGATGTTCTCTGATCTGTTTCTCTTGTTTAGTGTCTTAAATGCTGCCAGTGCCTCTCTTTGCTTTAACCCACCTTTCTCTTTATTTCTGAGCTTTTTAAGGACTTTAACTGATGCATCAACCTTTGAAAATGGAAAGAAATCAGTCAGATTCATGGCTGCATCAAAGTGTCACATGTAGTTCTCCCACATCAGCTGGATTATACTGTATCTACAGGGTGGGCCATTTATATGGATACACCGTAATAACATGGGAATGGTTGGTGATATTAAAGTCCTGTTTGTGGCACATTAGTATATGTGAGGGGGCAAACTCCTCAAGATGGGTGGTGACCATGGTGGCCATTTAGAAGTCGGCCATCTTGGATACAACTTTTGTTTTTTCAATAGGAAGAGGGCCATGTGACACATCAAACTTATTGGTAATGTCACAAGAAAAACAATGGTGTGCTTGTTTTCAACGTAACTTTATTCTTTCATGAGTTATTTACAAGTTTCTGACCACTTATAAAATGTGTTCAATGTGCTGCCCATTGTGTTGGATTGTCAATGCAACCCTCTTCTCCCACTCTTCACACACTGATAGCAACACCGCAGGAGAAATGCCAGCACAGGCATCCAGTATCCGTAGTTTCAGGTGCTGCACATCTCGTATCTTCACACCATAGACAATTGCCTTCAGATGACCCCAAGGATAACGGTCTAAGGGGGTCAGATCGGGAGACCTCGGGGGCCATTCAACTGGCCCACGACGACCAATCCACTTTCCAGGAAACTGTTCATCTAGGAATGCTCGGACCTGGCACCCATAATGTGGTGGTGCATCATCTTGCTGGAAAAACTCAGGGAACGTGCCAGCTTCAGTGTATAAAGAGGGAAACACATCATCATGTAGCAATTTCAAATATCCAGTGGCCTTGAGGTTTCCATTGATGAAGAATGGACCCACTATCGTTGTACCCCATATACCACACCAAACCATCACTTTTGTATGGGCTCAAAATGTGGTCATAAATATTTTGTACTTGTAAATCAGGATTTGTATGTGTAAAAAGAATTTGTGTGTGTGTAAAAAAGATTTGTATGTGTAAAAAAGATTTGTGTGTGTGTAAAAAGAGATTTGTATGTGTAAAAAGAATTTGTGCGTGCGTAAAAAAGATTTGTATGTGTAAAAAAGATTTGTGTGTATGTAAAAAAGATTTGTGTGTGGCCAAAAAAACCCCTGCAAGTCACAAGTACGAATTTTGACCCTATTTTTCTTCCTGTCATCTGATTGGTCAATGTCATGTCAATCACAAATGTAACAATCCAATCAGAGAACAGATGGGTTTGGCGCTCGGAGGGGCACTTTTTTGAACTGCAGGTCTTTGAAGGGAATAAATGCCCTTTTACATGCCAACCCAGCGTTTTCCTTCATCACCACAAAGGAAAACAGTCTGTGGTCGTCCGAGTTTGGTGATTTTTGTGTCACAGGTCTACGTGTTTAATACAGCGCTGTGGACCGCGGGGGGAGGGGGGGGCAGTGTTTTGGAAATGACAGTCTTCATTACAAAGCTTTCTTCGTTATGAATTAGCATACATGTTTTTATTGAACATTTGAAGAACTAGCAAAAAAACCAGAAACTCTTGTAGAGGACATAAAGTCAGAGATAGAAACGACAAGGAGCAGGTGCATCTAGTACAGGGAGAGCTGCTGCAAAAACCCACAGAGCTCAGCAGCCAGCGCAACAAATTCTGGATCCTTGGCTTTTAGTTAGCAGTTAGCATTAGCAGCACATCCTGCGTCCGATGTGAAAGGACTTTTATGCTGCGCACTGTGACTCACAGCAATGGTCCCGGGTCAGCCCTGACTTTGTGTTAAACTAATCCTAAAGTAATAATGGTATTTCTAACCACTGACATACCACAACTTTATCCTTTCAACAGCTGCAGACCTAGCTGCTATCGGATATTTATATAGAGATCCTCCAGCTTCAAACTGTATTACCCTTCAAGGACCTGCAGTTCAAAAAAGTGCCCCTCCGACAGCCAAACCCATCTGTTCTCTGATTGGATTGTTACATTTGTGATTGACATGACATTGACCAATCAGATGACAGGAAGAAAAATAGGGTCAAAATTCGTACTTGTAACTTGCAGGCGGGGTTTTGGCTAAGTCCACACACAAATCTTTTTTACACATGCAAATCTTTTTTACGCACGCACAAATTCGTTTTACACATACAAATCCTGATTTACAAGTACAAAATATTTATGACCACATTTTGAGCCCATAGGATCTGGGTCATCCTCGTTGAGATGCTGCAGTAGCTGGAGTTTGTAAGGGTGCCATTTGTGATTAGCTAATATCCGCCGAAGGGATGTTCGACTAATGCCACTCTCCAGTGACATGCGGCGACTGCTACGCTGTGGGCTCTTGCTGAATGAAGCTAGGACAGCCACTGATGTTTCTTCATTGGTGACAGTTTTCTTGCGTCCACATTTTGGCAAATCCAACACTGAACCAGTTTCACAAAACTTAGCAAGCAGTTTGCTAACTGTAGCATGGGAGATGGGTGGTCTCGTAGGGTGTCTTGCATTGAAATCTGCTGCAATGACCCGGTTACTGCGTTCACCAGATATCAACACAATTTCGATCCTCACGTGTTAACCTCTTCAACATGTCAATGGCTGTGAACAAAGAGAAACTTGTAAATAACTCATGAAAGAATAAAGTTACGTTGAAACCAAGCACACCGTTGTTTTTCTTGTGACATTACCAATAAGTTTGATGTGTCACATGGCCCTCTTCCTATTGAAAAAACAAAAGTTTTATCCAAGATGGCCGACTTCTAAATGGCCACCATGGTCACCACCCATCTTGAGGAGTTTTCCCCCTCACATATACTAATGTGCCACAAACAGGACTTTAATATCACCAACCATTCCCATTTTATTACGGTGTATCCATATAAATGGCCCACCCTGTATAGCAGCAAACAGCAGCTGATCCACAAATCTTTGTCTGTGTTAATAAAGTTGGATCAGTTCAAATAGTTTGTTGCTCTGCACTTGAAAGCAGCAGTTTTTCTAATGCACCACCTTCATGTTTCCTTCATATTTGAATCCCCCTGTAGATACTGACAGGTAACCATGTCACACAGAGCTCAAGCCTTTGAATCCAGCTGTTGAATGGACTTTTTCAAATCCAGCTGTAGGCCTGTGTTTGTGAGCTCATTAACAGCTGTTTATTTAGAGATACGTGGTCCTCACAGGACAGCCACTACAAACATATGATTTTATAGAATATGATGCATTACTGCAGATTCAACACAATAGAAAGGATTTGAAATGAGCTCAGCCTTAAACATGTGCAGCAGTAATATTGATCCATAGACACTGATGGGAACATTTTTCTGCACAATAAGTACTTTGACTTTTCATACTTTATGTCCAATTTGCCAGTACTGTGGCAACCGTACGGCGATCATGGCTGAAGAGTTGGAAGTTCGCCTTGTAATCGGAAGGTTACCGGTTCGCGCCCCGGCTCGGACAGTCTCGGTCGTTGCGTCCTTGGGCAAGACACTTCACCCGTTGCCTACTGGTGGTGGTCAGAGGGCCCGGTGGCGCCAGTGTCCGGCAGCCTCGCCTCTGTCAGTGCACCCCAGGGTGGCTGTGGCTACAACGTAGCTTGCCATCACCAGTGTGTGAATGTGTGAATGACTGGATATGTAAAGCGCTTTGGGGTCCTTAGGGACTAGAAAGCGCTATATAAATACAGGCCATTTACCATTTACTGTAGTTTTGTGTGTAGTGAGGTGTTTTCCATCCATCCAAGCTCATGTTGTGCTTTGTTGTCCCATCAGTCCCTCAGGTGGAGGTGGATTCAGGGGAGGAATCTGTCCAGCTGCCCTTCAACACCAAACTTCACCTGCCTGAAGACGCTAAAGTGGAGTGGAGGGATAAGAACAACTGGAAGGTCCACGTATATGAGAACGGCTCTGACCAGCCTGAAGAACAGCTCCAGTTTCACAGAGACCGAACAAAGATGAATGAAGACCTGCTGAAAACCGGTGACCTCAGTCTGACCTTGAAATATCCCACAGACTGGGACAATTTCACTTACACCTGCACCGTGTACAGCAGAAAGGGAAACATCCTGCTGAAGAAACAAGTGGAGCTAAAGGTCAGAGGTCGGTGCCTCAGACATAAATACATAGGCACAGCATTCAGCATGTTGTTCGGCTGCTGTGTTACATTTGTGCTTCCCGTGTGGTGTGTGTTATCTGGCTTGATGGATAGATAAAGTTGGGTTTCATCTGCATAGCAGTGAAAATGTATGCTATCCTTTCTAATGATACTACCTAAGGGAAGCATTAATAATGTAAACAGAATTAGTCCTAACACTGAACCCTGTGGAACTCCATAATTAGCCTCAGGGACAAATTTGTAAACCTGCACAAGGAATGCTGGAATAGGCTGTGAGACTATCAGCAAGAAGCTTGATGAGAACGTGACAACTGTTGTTGCCATTATTCAGAAAGGGAAGAAATATAACGTGAGCATCAATTGCCCTCAATCTGAAAGTCCATGCAAGATGAGCTGATATGAGATATGATACCAGCTAATTGCAGGTTTAAGGTAGACTGTTTTCTTGCATGTTACTTAATGCAGGAGGTGATGCTGTCACGTTGTGAACACTTTAAGGGCAGATTTCCAAAGAGGGAAAATGATGGTGAAGACACAATAGTGATGATGCTTGGATGGGAGTGGAAAGGTATGCAGGTCATCTACAGGTAATGCGCTGATTGTGTCGAGTCACAAAATTTGAAGTCAACATGATAACCTTATCTAGGCAATGATGTGGTGATGTGGTGATATGATGTCCAGCTTTTTCGATCCAATTAACATAAAATCACTCAAAAAGATTTTCTGGAAAAGCATAGAATCCTTGAAACAGAGTTTAATAAACAGAATCATGTGAACAGCTACACAGTACATTACAATACACAGAACAGCAAGACAACACAGAAAAACAAGCAAAGCAAAACCTTTTTAGCACAAACAGCAGAGACACACAAAGTGTGTGGGGCATATCTGACCCTGCTTTTAAAGGAGTCTATAACCCCGCCTCCAACTGCTGGGTAATTTTCCACTCCTTGTCTTTTACTTAGTCAGTTTAAAGTTTAAACCAAAACTAAGTATTTTCCCAATTTTATAAATGTTGATATTACAATGTTTTTGTCAAAGTTTTACTCCAGTCAGTATGTCAATCATACACATTTTTGTTATCCTTTTGGTCTTCGGCACTTGCCTTAAATAACTTTCTGGGCACTATTTCCAGACCTCTCATTCATCATTTCAATAGGTCTCTTTTGACAGTTTTATGGCCAAAGTGAGTTCCAGAGTCCACAAAACAACAGCTGCATGGTAAAAACAATTAATCCTCCTGACAGCTTTGTTGTTTCCTGATCAAAGTAGGCAATAAAATTTGTTATGAGGGGTTTATATCAACTTTGGGCCATGAAGCTGTCAGAGAGAAAGAGTCCCAGGTGCATCTTCAGCAGGGCCAAGTTAAATTAACCCTATGTTTAGACTTGTCACCATAGGCCATAAAACAATCAAAGGTTACTTATTTATCCTGTCTCAAAGAGGATCAACAGGTGCTCATACAACCCATGGCACAGACTTATAATATAATTATAGATAATATTTTACTTAAATATCTATCTTATGATTGAAAATGTAGGTTAAATGCTTAACACAGTGATTCCAATATATAAGAACATTCCAGTGTAGGTATATAGTGATTGTATATGATAATATACTGTATATATGTCTAGTGTATACAAGTATATATTTCACAAAAAATCCACAACAACTGATGAGCAGCCTGTTCATGGTGATGATGAAAAACAAATTTGATTCAAAGCACAAATGAGTGTGTGAAAAAGGAGCCGCAGCCATGATAGAGCGAGTCATCTGCTGACAGAAATAGTGGAGTGAAAGTCTGAAATTTACAGCGAGTAAAATGAGTATTGATCATGTCAACATGATCACTGTTGAGATCAACATGACATTCTCACCTGATGTCTGTAACAACATGCAAATACATAAAAACATGTCCTGATTTAAGTTATGTGTCGTGATGAGCAACTGTGCAGTGAAAAAGAAAAAAAAGTATTGAACACGCTTACTGGAACGTTTTTTTTGTTTGTTTGTTTGTTTGTTTTATTGCCAAGAAAGATGCCAAGTGGATTTACTTTACCAAGTGGATCATCATGGCCTTGCCATATTGGTCCATTTGATTGACCTTTATTATAATTATGTATGTATTTGATTTGATCTTCAGTTGTTACAGACGAGACAGACATGACTGGGGGATAGGACAGGGAGAAAAAATGAAAGAAAGAGAGGGAGAGAACACCAAAGCGTTCCCAGGCCAGCTGAGAGATATAATCTCTCCAGTGTGACCTGGGTCTGCCCCGGGGCCTCCTCCTGGTGGGACATGCCCGGAACACCTCACCCAGGAGGTGCCCAGGAGGAATCCTTGTCAGATGCCCGAACCACCTCAGCTGGCTCCTTTCAATGTGGAGGAGCAGCGGCTCTACTCTGAGCCACTCCCGGATGGCCGAACTTCTCACCCTATCTCTAAGGGAGAGGCCAGCCACCCTTCGGAGAAAGCTCATTTCCGCCGCTTGTATCCGCGATCTCGTTCTTTCGGTCACTACCCACAGCTCGTGGTCATAGGTGAGGGTAGGGACGTAGATCGACCGGTAAATTGAGAGCTTCGCTTTTACACTCAGCTCTCTCTTCACCACGACGGACCGGTGCAGCGTCCGCATCACTGCAGCCGCAGCACCAATCCGTCTGTCGATCTCTGGCTCCCTTCTCCCATCACTTGCGAACAAGACCCCGAGATACTTGAACTCCTCCACTTGGGGCAGGAACTCATCCCGACCCGGAGTGGACACTCCACCCTTTTCCGGCTGAGAACCATGGCCTCAGATTTGGAGGTGCTGATCTCCTGCTGCTTCACACTCGGCTGTGAACCGTTCCAGTGCGAGCTGGAGCCCATCACCCGATGAAGCCAACAGAACCACAACATCCTCGAAAAGCAGAGATGAGACTCTGAGGCCACCGAAGTGAAAGCCCTCCGCCACTTGGCTGCGCCTAGAAATCTTGTCCATAAAAATTATGAACAGAATCGGTGACAAAGTGGAGCCCTGGCGGAGCCCATCACCCACCGGGAACAAGTCTAACTTATTGCCGGCAATGCGAACCAAGTTCTTGCAACGGTTGTATAGGGATTGAATGGCCCGTAGCAATGGGCCAGACACCCCATACTCCCGCAGCACCTCCCACAGGACACCCCAAGGGACACGGTCGAATGCCTTCTCCAAGTCTAAAATACACATGTAGACTGGTGGGTAAAATCCCATCCACCCTCAAGTATCCTTGAGAGGATAAATAGCTGGTCCAGTGTTCCGCGACCAGGATGAAAACTACATTGTTCCTCCTGTATCTGAGGTTCGACTAGCGGACGAACTCTCCTTTCCAGCACCCTGGCATAGACTTTCCCAGGGAGGCTGAGGAGTGTGATCCCCCTGTAGCTGGAACACACCCACCCCTTCTTAAAGATGGGGACCACCACCCCGGTCTGCCAGTCCAGGGGTAGTGCTGATCTCCACGCAACCTTGTAGAGGCGTGTCAACTAGGACAGCCCTACAACGTCCAGAGCCTTCAGGAAATCGGGGCGGACCTCATCAACACCAGGGGCTCTGCCACCAAGGAATTGTTTAACTGCCTCAGTGACCTCGCCTCCGGAAATTGGCGGGTCATTCCCCTCATCCCCAGACTCTTCTTCATCCTCGGAAGACGTGTCAGTGGGATTAAGGAGGTCCTCGAAGTATTCCTTCCACCACCTGACAATATTCTCAGTCGAAGTCAGCAGCGCTCCGCCAGCGCTGTACACAGTGCAGGTAGAGCACCACTTTCCCCTCCTGAGACGCCTGACGGTTTGCCAGAATCTCTTTGAGGCAGTCCAGAAGTCTTTTTCCATGGCCTCTCCGAACTCCTCCCACACCCGAGTTTTTGCTTCAGCCACTGCCCGAGCCGCATTCCACTTGGCCTGTCGATACCTGTCAGCTGCCTCCGGAGTCCCACAGGCTAACCAAGGCCTATGGGACTCCTTCTTCTGCCTGGTGGCTCCCTTCACCTCTGGTGTCCCCCATTTGGTTCGGGGATTACCACCACAGCAGGCACCAACCACCTTGTGGCCACAGCTCAATGCAGCAGCTTTGGCAATGGAGATGCTGAACATGGTCCATTCAGACTCAATGTCCCCAGTCTCCCTCAGAATGCTGTTGAAGCTCTGCCGGAGGTGTGCGTTGAAGATCTCGCGGACTGGGGCCTCTGCTAGACGTTCCCAGCACACCCTCACTACGCGTTTAGGTGCACCGGGTCTGTCCAGCGTCCAGGCTCCTTCCCCACCAGAGAGGTGACATTCCATATCCCAATTGCCAGTCTTGGCAGCCGTGGATCAGTCTGCCAGGGCCTCCGCTCCTGGCCGCGTCCCAGCACACAATGCACCCGACCCCCATGGCGCCTCCTGCGTGTGGTGGGCCTGCGGGAGGATTGGCCCATGTCCCCTTTTCGAGTTGTACCCGGCCGGGCCCCATGGACTAAGGCCCGGCCACCAGACGCGCGCCCTCGGGCACCCTCCCCGGGCCTGGCTCCAGGGCAGGGCCCCAGTAACCCTATCCCGGGCAGACTGTTCCCTCGATGTTTTCCTGTTGAGGGTCTTCTGAATCGCTCTTTGTCTGGTCCCTCACCCAGGACCAATTTGCCATGGGAGACCCTACCAGGGGGCAAAAGCCCCCAGACAACATAGCCCCTGGGATCCCTGGGACACACAAACCCCTCCACCACGATAAGGTAGTGATTCACGGAGAGGCAGTAGATAACAGTAGACACTAAATATTACATGTTATTGTGCAATACGCAAGATCGATAGTGCACAATGTGCTTTGAGGTAGCAGCCAAGTTTGTGTCTGTGAACACCCGTGTGTACACCTGTGTGCATACGTGTTTGGATCGGCACGCTTGTATTCAAAAGGTTTCTCCATGTAACGATCTGCTAGGGAGTGTGGGGAGCTATAGCCCCGTCCCCCAGGGCATGAAGCAGGTATGGAAGAGATCCAGGCCCCAGACATCCAGAGGCCCCAGAATACGAGGACCCAAGGAGGACCACCAGTGGGGCAACCGTGCCACCTGCATGGGAAGAGCTGAGGAGAGCCCCAAACGAGAGAACACCCAGCAGCCAAGGAACAGAGGCCAGAGGGGGTTGCAGGGACGTGCTTGGCGGGCTCTCCCAGCAAGACCTCTGTGCCAGAGAGGACCGGGCCTCAGGCCCAGAGGCCAGAGGCCTGAGGACACCCCACCCCCTGCAAGGGGCCCAGCCGGGCCACAGGCGCCAGGCCACGCCAATCGGCCACCAGGACAGAGTCGGTACATACATGAGCGCCCAGCCCCAGAAACCAAGAGCCACCAACGCACCAACGTCTCAGGGCATCAGCCACTGGCAGGGAGTGTGGTGAGGGGAGATAGCCCTCTATACCTCGGAGAGCCTGAGATGTTCCCAAAGAGGTGAAGTCTAAGAACCAAGCTGACATATAGACACAGACAAACAGGTGCACAGAAACACAAACGTGCATCCACACCCCCATATACACATATACTGGAACGTATTTAATACTTCATACAAAAGCCTTTTTGGTGAAAAGAGCTTCTATATGGAGAAACTAGTCGTATGCATTGCTCAGGTCTTATTTTGGCGCCGTCTTCCACACAAACAATTGTCTATTCCAGAAGGCTCAGTGGGACCCTTCTATGAATTCTGAGCAGATCCATCAAGTTTAAAAGTGCACCCATAAGCAGGATGTAGCTTGTATTTTGGCTCCTCCCCCTTGACCTCCGTGTCAGCCTCAGGTCAGTTTAGCTGTGTTTCCTCCAAATCCCAGAATTCCTGAGGAGCAGGAATATGTGGGGCTGGGCTCTAAACACTCAGGGTGAGGACTGAGTGAAGAGCTACAGGACAGAGCCAAAGTTTCAGCACTGCGCTCACAGCTTTGAGACGTCCAATCAGCAACTGGTCCTGATAACATCTCCCCTCTCATTCCACATACAGGAACACTGCTAAAGGCAGCTATCAGCCACATCAGGCTCACATCATGCTTGGTATTAAACATGCTGCAGTCTGCAGTAAACTCCCTGCCACAAAGCTTTGAGTGCTCTGAAAGGGAATCTCCTCCAAATTCACCTGTAACAAGGTCACCTGCAGAAATAACTGTGTCCACGGGCAGAGTCACTAACACTCTGCACCAGAGCTAAACCTGCTTTGGAGCTAAAAAGCTGCTGTCAGGGTTTCCTGCAGAGGTTCACAGTAAATGTGGAGACTGAAAGCTGTGGACAGTTTCTGTGGCTGGATTATTTCATATGTGTTTGTAGGAGTTTCACTTTCAGTGTGTTTAAAACTAAAGCGTTTAATGAAAAAAGTGTTTAATCAAAAACAGAAATGTAAATTACTCAGGTTAGTAGCATAGAGTTTACTGCAAATTGCATTCAATTTAACTAACGTATTACATATATTCTGTAGCTGTGAAAAACAGACTGTGTGCCACTTAAATTTTACTAGAATGCTTCAAAAACAGCATCCAAAGTAATCCCAGTTCAAACTGTTTGCAGATTAATGCAAGTCTCAATGTGTTTGTGTTTGGTCCTAATCTGCTGCCAAATCTGTTTGACACTGCTGGATTTCCAGCTGATAGATGACAGATTAGAAACTGATCAGTCTATTGATCACACAATATTCCATCAATAGAATTGATTTGACTTTGATTTGTGTAACAAAGTGATTTCCACGTCTCCTTCATGATGTGACAGTGTCAGAGCTGAATGCACTTGTAGAGTCTCATGTTTTTATGGCTCACATTTAAAGTGTTCCAGCTCTAATGTACAGCTGTCATATTAGAAATAGAAGCAGCTCTGATTTTAGTGCTCAAATAAATCTATGAAGTGATGAATTCACACATGAACAGTTTTCTGCAGCGTTCCTCTCGGCCTTATTTGCAGCTCCACTCTTGTTTTTGCTCTAATAATTATTTCTCTCCATGAGCTGTTTCTCTGCCTGAAGGAGGCGCCACTCCATCACTTCATTTAGTGCAGAACAAGAGTCACATGATGCTGCTCTGTCAACACCAATCACACTTTGTACAGCTCATGTTGTGTTTGTTGTCCTCTCAGTCTGTCAGGTGGAGGTGGAGGAGGGGGCGGAGTCTGTCCAGCTGCCCTTCAAAACCACACAAAACCTACCTGAAGATGGTAGACTATGGTGGGGATGCCTTGAACCTGAATACATGACGGTCCATGTGCGTCAGAGCAGCTCTGACCAGCCTGAAGAACAGCACCAGCGTTACAGAGACCGAACGAAGATGAATGAAGACCTGCTGAAAACTGGAGACCTCAGTCTGACCCTGAAACACCCCACAGAGAGAGACAGTGGAGGATACAGATGTGACGTTGTAAGGAATGGACTTGTAGTCAGAAGAAAAACTGTGCTGCTCAAAGTCAAAGGTTTGTGTGTGTGTGTCTGATTAACTCTCTCCTCTGAAATCAGAAAGATTACACTGCAGCAACTATAAGAACAATCAAACCGGATGAAATGAAAGACATTCTCAGAGTTTGTACAACATTTCACTGTTTGGATTGTTAATTTTGGACTTTGTTTAAAGAAGTTTAGTGTGGAGTTGAACTAACTGATCCTCTACTAACCTTATTACTGGTTCCACCTTCAGGTGATAACTGATTATACGGCTGCTCCTCCACTTTGGGGTAAAAACCCACACATTGTCAGTGAACTCAACAAATTTTTATGTAGATGTGCAACAAATGAACGCAAAAGCCAGTCTTTACCTAGATGAGAAAACACTGAAACCCTGAGGAGAGTGAATGTATGGAAAGCAGCAGGCCCTGATAACAATCCAGGGCGGGTACTCTGGGAATGTGCTGACCACCTGGCACATATCTTTACAGAGATCTTTAACACGTCACTGGACAAGACTATTATTCTATCATAATGATAATGGTCTTGGAGAGGTGAGGAAAAGGACTTCATTAGAGAACTGCTTCATATCCCACTCCTGCTAAATTTCTGACCGTTACCACCTGTTTCCACTGTCTGTGTCTCTCTCTCTCCCTCCTGATGTCACAGTATTGTAGTCCTTTGCCCTTCAGCCATCCTTTCAATGTCTTTGAGTTTAAATCCCAAAAAGTCACTGTGATATTGGATGCACTACTTAACGTGTATTTACATCTGTCAGAAGAGTAACTCCAGAGGTGATCAAAGCTCTAGGGAGCTACAGCGAACATTCCCATTAGTCCAATTCCTTGGAATTGTTGGATTGCCTGTCGACCCGGCTTATCAGTTCTTGCATTTGCATTACAATCAGCTGATTTCAGTTTGTGTGCCAACGGAGGGGGGAGTCTAAAGTATGGATATGGACATTACTTTTATTTTTATTGCACAGAGGGACAAGAGCACACTGATAAAATGCAAATGGCATTTGGTACTTAAACGGGAACTGAATTTATTCAGATGTGAGCAGATGTTTCATAAGTTGTTCTGGCTGATTGTCTAATATTGGTTGTAGTGGCTCAGTGTGGGGAAACGAATTAAACTAACAATAATTTCTATTGAAAGCTTCAATAGATTTTCTTAGTGTACAGGCTGTGATCAGCTGACCTGCTGCTCTTTGTGGATGTACACAACTGAATTCAGCCAGATGTGAGCAGATGTTTCATGAGTTGTCCTGGCTGATTTCATCCTCTACACTGACAGTACACTGTTCATGCTGTCTGTTTACTAGATGGTATAAAGTTGGTATGAAAGCTGAATTCAGTAAGGCAAGGCAAGTTTATTTATATAGCACAATTCAACAACAAGGTGATTCAAAGTGCTTTACAGTGACATTAAGAAACAAAAACAAATAAAAATCCTGATTTAAAATTGAAAAAGAAAAAAAGAAAAAAGGAAGGAACAGTAGATGAAATCAGTAGTTAAAATTTAAGTTTTGAAATTTAAGCTTAAAAGTGTGGATTTGGTGTTTTATTCAAATGCAGCTGAGAACAGGTGAGTCTTCAACCTGGATTTAAATAAAGTGTTTAATAGTGTTTCAGCTGATCTGAGGCTTTCTGGGAGTTTGTTCCAGATATATGGAGCATAAAAGCTGAATGCAGCTTCTCCGTGTCTGGTTCTGACTCCGGGAACTGATAAAAAACCGGATCCAGATGACCTGAAGGATCTGGAAGGTTCATACTGGGTCAGGAGGTCACTGATGTATTTCGGTCCTAAACCATTCAGAGCTTTATAGACCAGCATCAGAACTTTAAAGTCTCTCCTCTGACGGACAGGCAGCCAGTGTAAAGACCTCAGAGCTGGACTGATGTGGTCCACTTTTTTGGTCTTAGTGAGGACTCTAGCAGCAGAGTTCTGAATGAGCTGTAATTGTCGGACTGATTTTTTAGGTAGACCTGTAAAGATGCTGTTACAGTAATCAAGCCTGCTAAAGATGAATGCATGGACTAGTTTTTCCAGGTCCTGTTGAGACATCAGATCTTTTATCCTTGATATATTCTTGAGGTGATAGTAAGCTGATTTTGTTATTGTCTTAATGTGTTTTTCTAAGTTTAGGTCTGCGTCCATCACTACACCCAAATTTCTCACCTGGTTGGTGGTTTTTAGGAGTATAGATTGAAGTTCTCTGGTGACCTGTAATCTATTACTTCAGTTTTGTTTTTGTTTAGCTGGAGAAAATTGTGGCACAACCAGTCATTAATTTCCTCAATGCATTTACCAAGAGCCTGTACAGGGCCTTGGTCTCCTGGTGACATTGTGATATATATTTGTGTGTCATCTGCGTAGCTATGATAGTTTATTTTGTTGTTCTTTATAATCTGTGCCAGTGGGAGCATGTAAATGTTAAACAGAAGGGGTCCCAAGATGGAACCTTGGGGAACTCCACATGTGATACTTGTCTGCTCAGATGTGAAGTTACCTACTGATACAAAGTATTTCCTGTTTTCTAAGTATGTTTTGAACCAGTTTAGTACAGTTCCTGAAAGACCTGCCCAGTTCTCCAGTCGTTTGAGTAATATGTTGTGGTCAACTGTATCAAATGCTGCACTGAGATCCAGTAAAACTAAGACTGACATTGTTCCACTGTCTGTGTTCAGACATATGTCATTAAACACTTTGGTCAGAGCGGTTTCAGTGCTGTGGTTCTGTCTAAAACCTGACTGGGAGGCATCATAGCAGTTATTCTGTGTTAAGAAGTAATTGAGCTGTTGAGAAACTGCTTTTTCAATAATCTTACTTAAAATGGGAGATTTGGAGATCGGCCTGTAGTTGTTCATTTGTGTCTTGTCAAGATTGTCCTTTTCAGTATAGGTTTAATTACAGCAGTTTTTAGTGGTTCTGGAAACACACCTGACATTAAAGAAAAGTTTACGATCTGTAACAGGTCTGACTCAAAGTCTTTGTGACCTTTTGAAAAAACTTGTTGGCAGGACATCTAAACAGCAAGAGGAGGAGTTCAGTTGACCTAAGATGTCCTCCAGGTCTTTGCTGTTAATAGGGTGAAACTGTTTGATGGTGTTTAAACAGTTTTTCGGTGGACACAGTACATTTCCTGGATCTGCTGTTGATGTACCAATTGCTTGTCTAATCTTTTGGATTTTTTCTGTGAAGAATTTGGCAAAGTCATTGCAGGCCATGGTCGAATGAAGTTCAGCTGCCACTGACACAGGAGGGTTTGTTAGCCTGTCAACTGTAGAAAATAAGACCCGAGCGTTATGACTGTTTTTGGTGATGATGTCAGAGAAGTAGGACCTCCTTGCACTCCTCAGTTGTAAATTATAATTGTGAAGTTTCTCTTTATAGATGTCATAATGAACCTGGAGGTTTGTTTTTCTCCATCTGCGCTCAGCTTTCCTACACTCTCTTTTTTCATTTTTCACCAGTGTGGAGTTTCTCCATGGAGACTTTTTCCTTCCAGAGATAACCTTCACCTTAATGGGAGCAATAGTGTCCATTACATTTAACATTTTAGCATTGAAGCTATTGATGAGCTCATTGACTGAACCTCTGGACAGGTCAGGTGTTAATGGGAAGACCTGGTTAAAGATCTCGCTACTGTATTCAGTTATACACCGTTTTGTGATCACTGCTGTTGATATATTTGTGTGTGCTGAAATTTTACTTTCAAAGAAAACACAGTAATGATCAGACAGGCCCACATCAGACACAGTAACGTTTGAAATGCTCAGGCCCTTGGAGATCAGTAGGTCAAGAGTGTGTCCTCTATTATGTGTGGCCTCTGTTACATGCTGAGTCAGCTCAAAGTTGCCCAGAGTGTTACTCAGGTCTTTAGTCCCTTTGTCCTGAGGGTTGTCCACATGGATGTTAAAATCCCCAACAATAATTACACAGTCGAAATCAACATAGATCACAGACAGCAGTTCACTGAGGTCATTAAAAAAAGTCCGTGCAGTATTTGGGAGGCCTGTAAATGGCCAGTAAATGAATCTCAGCATAATCAACTAAACTTCACATAAATTTCTGCTACTGTGGTCGCTAATTTTGAAGCCATTCTTCCACCAACGATGTGGAGATCCAAATCCAATTAAAATCAAGACACTCAAAAAGATGCTCTGTAAAAGAGTAGAATTCTTGGAACAGAGTTTAATACACTGAATCATATGAACAGCAGGAAAAATACATACAGACATTTAGCAAGAAAATTACAAAGCAGAAAGCAAGCAAAGCAAAACCCCGGGGTGTACAGCCTTAAGCACAGACAGCAGAGCAACACAGAGACGGACAGGTAGCAGCAGCAGGAGGAAAAAGAGCCCTGGGGGCGTCCTCTGGTCCCCTAATATAGGGACCAGTATCGCCGCCCCCTGCTGCTGGGTAACTTTCCCACACGCCCCGCACAGCTGCTGGGGTCAGATAACGGCCAGAGTTCACACCTGGCGCTGGCTGAGGGCCCGGTCCAAAGTGACACCAATAGGTTAACCCTTTGCTTTACCCTCTGACAATAGGTCACAACATGGTCAAAGGTCACACATTAGTACAGCAAATAGCATAGTTTTTGTGATAATCTTATATTAATGTGAATAATACTTGGCCTAACTACATCAAATATATGAGTTAAATGCATTACATAAAAATAAACACTCCAGTGTAGGTTTATAGTGTGTGTGTGTACATGACAGTGATCTCATTATGTTGTTTTCAGTATCTCTGCTACCATGTAACATTTATTGTGTGCGTGTGTGTGTGTTCAGGATCTCTGTTACAATGTTACTGTTTTGGTTGTGCTGCGTTAAAAAGACGTTGAGTGTGTATTAGGGAAGGTCAGTTACCAGAGCTGGAGAGTGAGTTATTCAAGTGAACTCTCAACAGCATTAACTGCCCTGTTACTGTACCAACTTAATAAACCTCGATGAAGCAAAAATGTCTTGTGCTTAAGACTCCACATGAAAGTTAAAATATATATGTTCAGTGCACATAGATATATAGTGTATATAGTTACATAGTTATACATATCACACAAAAATCCACCACACTACACTTGATGTAAGCTAACTGTGACCATGAAACCACAGCCACTGTGCACCAGTCACACGCTGTTCTTTACTTTAAATCCATCACCTGAAATGACCTGAAACTTAAAAATATTACTCCCTTGCTTGTTCCTCTTCTGTAGAGCTAGCCTGATGCTGAAGTACTGCAGCTTCCAACACCTGCAGTTGTTCAGGTGTTGTGGCAAAAACAAAAACAACCTTTAGCCACTTTTAACACTGTTCTTTATTTAAATCCATCACAGCACAGCAAACAAACCTGATTATCTTGCACTAACCTGCAGGGGATTTTTACATGGCCTTTAAATAACACAATCTACCTCAGGTTGTTTAGCAGCAGGTTTCACAATCTGAAAAAACATAATGTGACATTTACAGACGCAATATGTGATTTAAAAACATGAGGACTTACATGTAAGCTTTAAATGAGCCGTCCTGCTTCAGTTCAGAAATTGCCTTTCCGATGATTGCGCACAAACCTGTCTGAGCATGACTCTGTCTCTGTGTGTGTCTCTGACTGTCTTGTGTCTCCTCTGCAGGGAGAGTTCAGGTCCAGGATCAAACAGGGGACATCAGGAACAGAAGCAGCTCCATTGATCCGACTCCTCTGATGGCTGATCAATCAGTTTGATCTGTGTGTTCTTTGATTATTGATCAGTGATGTCAGAGTGGAGTCAGTGTGATGTTGTTGTTGTGTGTTTGAGACTTTTAGTGTCCATGAAGGTCTCTGCTGCCGTAGATCCTCTGAACTGTGACAGAGGTCTCACTCTGGAGGAAACTCTCAGCACTTTCCAGCAGCTCCTCCATCATGGAGGACGTTCCCTCACTGTAACAGGTGGAGGAGAGAGGAGAGGAAGCACAGGTGGATCCTCTGAGGAAGAGGAGCGTTCCTACAAACCACATGATCACATGACCAGAGGACAAGCATGTGTAGAAACACATTAAAGTCAGCCTGTAAACACATTTGTCTAAATTCTTGTCATGTTTTTCTGTTACACTCAAATAAAAGCAGAGAAAGCAGAACAAATGCTGAAGCTGTCTGTGTGAAATAAAGGAGTTAAAGTACTACGCCACAAAATTCATTTCAGCTTTTATTTGAAAGCCAGCGAGTAAAAGGATTAGCGATAGTTTTCAGAGCGATGCCAAAGCTTGGGTTCCTCTCCTACAGCAGCTTTTCTTTTCTTTCTTTTCTCTCCCTGTGAAATACAGCAGCTGGACCTTTAGCTGCAACACACTGTGAGACAAACTGCACACAAACAGTTTGTGTGTTTGCTGATGTTTGTTGAGCTGATAGAAACACTGCATTTGAAATTAGCTGACACTTCAAAAACGTTCCTCCCTTTATGCTCGCTCCTCTTCAGCAGGGCTAGCTAGATGCTAAAGTAGCGCTAACACAACTTACAGACACCTGCAGTCGTTCAGGTGTTGTCCCAAAAACATATCAAATAAAAACATGGCCCACTTTAAGCCCTGACTGTGACTCACAGTTTGACTCTTTGGTCTCTTTTTATGTGATTAATAAATGAACAGGATTTCCTTTCATGTGTTTCTGTTTAGGCTCAAATCACTTTGATGTTTGAAGGCTCGCAGTGATGAAATAATAACTCCCCTCAAATGTGTTAAACCTAAAGTAACCAGCCTGTTTGAACATGTAAGGAGTAGAAAGTACAGATACCTGTAAATTCTACTTAAGTACAGTAACAGAGTATTTGTACTTTGTTACTTCCACCTCTGGCCCTACAGTTTTATCCCATATGACTAAAGCCAGGTAGGGGCTGGCTGGATTCAGCAGAGCAAACATCTAATGTAGTCGTGGGCTCACAAGTTTCTCTCTGGATGCTGTCATGTTGTAGTTGCCATGGTTACACAAGGTTTGGCCCTGACCAAAGCGCTCGGCACAGACATGGTAGAGAAGGCCGTCACTAAATGATGGAGGCGGGGAAGCGAGACTCAGAGGGGGTCAGGTATCCTGGTGTTACTGAGGAGAACTCTGCTCTCTCTTTCTAGTCCCTGTTATTTACTCACACTGTCCCATTTAAAGCAGCTGAATCCTCTGTGATGCTGTTCACACAAATATGGTTGGATCACGCTGAGACTGAAGGAACTCTGACTGTCAGCTCACTCTTGAACACACTGAGTTTCTGGGAGTCTGGCAGATATAAGACCCTCTTCAGGAACTGACTCAAAGAAGAAAAAGTGTGGATTTTTTCATTTGTCCAGATTGTCATTTTTGACTGGACGTGGGTAAAACTCCTGGATATCAAAGACATTCTGAGGATCACTGAAGTTAAACGGCTGTTGCTGAAAGTTTAAAGAGAATTGTAAAATGATAAGATAATGATTGACTAATAATTTCACTTTCACAGTTGAACTCTGGGAGTCAAAGATGTTTCAGCTCCAAACTCACTGAGAGCTCCTCGTGCCCACCACGTGACCAAAAACATCTTTGTGCTCACGTGCTGCACGTGTTTGAGACACTTTAGTTTGAAGGAGACAAACTTCTGTAGAGAGGACACGTGAATAAAGCCGCAGTGATCCACTCCAAAAACACACAAACAGCTCTTTGCTGCCTTTGACTCCTTACTTGATGCAACAGCTGATGCTGTCAAATAAAAACAAACTTCATGTTGACAATCAAACTGATCTTTATTGTCTTTCTTGCAGAAAGTTTCATTATTTCATGGGCAGCTGAAAGAAGTAAGAAGTGCAGAATATGACAGGAAATAAGTGGAAGAACAAAATCTTCATTTCCTCCAAGTCTTCTGGGCCTGGATGTGATGGAAACACTCACTGAGTCCACTGCTGTGCTCATTACTGAAGCTCATAATGCAGCAGGTAGTATTGCACATTTCCAGGACTGAAACATGTTTGAAACCTTGGAGGATTTCCTGCGTTCTTCTCCAGGTCATTGAAGCAAACTGCTGGGCCTGAGCGGGCAGTTTCCCATCGAGTGTCCAAAAACTCTTTAACATGGTGGAGATTTCATAGCCACGCTGTAACCACGCTGTAAGAACATGAGGATGATCCCACCGTCACCGTTCTCATAGGGGGGTCGTCTGATTGGTGGAGTTTCTCTCTGTTATTGTCGAGTCTTTACAGTAGAAACTCCTGGAGGTGACTGTTGTTGTCATTTGCTGCTGTAGAAATAAAACTGAAGGAATTTTGCAGGTAGAAGATATTTGATTTACAGCTTCTCACACACGAGACCAGGCCTGCAGCTATCCATTATTTTAGTGTGTAAACAGACTCCGCCTCTCTGTGTAAACAGACTCCGCCTCCACGTTAAACTGTGACATCATCATCACTGCTGCTGTTATCAGTGTTTGTGTTTAACACTGGAGGCTGTGTGGGCTTAATGTGCTCAGACTTTTATTCACACGCTGCTCATAAACACGTTTCTATTGGAGGTCTGTGAAACATGGAAGCAAAGAATTTTATAATCGAATTATTGGAATTACTCGATGAATCGTTGCAGCTCTACACGAGACACTTTCTTTAAAAATCATCAGACTGGTTTCATACATGTTAACGCTTAAATACAGAAAACTTCAGCCTGATATTCCCGACGTATGAAACTATGTTCAAATCCAGATGAACTTTTTTACAAAGAGCCTGTTTCTGTTAATATTATATCAAATAGTGTTTATCCCTGTTTTTTCCTTTTTCACAACAAAGAGGCTTTCATGAGATTTGGGTTTTCCTGACTGATCATCCAACCAGTTTACCAGTTTATCTCTCACACATTTGTGTTTGTAACCAGTGTTTGTAAAAGGAGACTGCTTGGCTAAGAGCTTCATTTTAAACACATGACAATGAGACTAAAAACACCAGAATTCACAGATTAACAGGTGTGGCCCAACACTTTTGTCCATATAGTTTATATCCCTGTTTTTCCTTTCTTCACTGTCAAAGCTGATGTTCCCACTTCCTTGTGATCCTCCCTCATGTGCTCCTGGTTCCTCTTTTGTATTCTTTGGACTTCTGTATACAAACCAACACAAGATGAGTTTATAATGTTGACCTTAATCTAACCTTTAGGTCCAGTCCCTCTCTGTCATTACAGGATGCTCTGACCAGTCATGGATCAGCAGATTCAATGTGTTCAAAGACTTTTGCTCAGACTCCACAGAAGCAGCTTTGTGGAGGATTCATGAGGAGACTCTGGAACAATGATGGCTTGTAGATGTTTTGCTGCTGTGGCTCAGGGACTTGGTAAGTTCTCACTCTCCAGCTTCATCTGACCAGGACTCCATTTCCCAGCTAAGCAACACTTTCCAGTTCAGCAGAGCCCAGTGGATGGTGCTGCCTCTGCTGCCCTCAACCTCCAGCTCAGCCACCCTCTGCTGGTCCCTTATACTGCAGTGATGCTGGAATACTGCTCTGCTCTCACTCACCTCCTCCTCGGCCTCCTAAGGGTCTCCACCTCCACTGCTGACGGTGTGCTACACCTCTGGAGAGGCCTCACCTGCACTGCTGAGACCAAACTGAACTTTCTAAAAAATGTGTTTAATTACAGTTAATTACATGTTTCAATAAAGAGGAGCAGTTACAGGAGGCTCAGAGCATCCCCAGTGTTTCCTACCTCGCTGCACATCTTTGTGTCTCCTTTGTTTCCATCAACACGGACATTAACCCACAAAGTCTGACACTGTAGCTTCATGACCAGCAGGAAGATGATGACCATGCTGTGTTGTCTGTTTGTTGTACTGGAGGTTAGAGATGCAGAAGATAAAGAAGGTGGTGAGTGTGTCCATGGATGATACAGTGGTGTCAAATAAATAAATGATGATTTCATTGATTAAGAGAGAAAAGTCATCCAAGCCTGGTGCTGTGTAAAAAACTAATCGCCCATCTTGTTAAATCATGAATTAACTGATTAACACATTCTTTAGAAAGCTGAGTTCACTTTCACTAAACACACTCCGGCCTGATTACTGACAGACCTGCTGAATCAAGAAATCACTTAAACAGAAGCTGACTGACAAACTGAAGCAGGTAACAGATCACAGAAAGCAACACATCATGCTGCTGTCACAGTCCTGGGTCTGTGGCCCAGTCTGTGTAATTCTGGTTTAACTTATATTCTTTGATTCTTTGACGACTCATCAGGAGGTCACAAAAAAACCAGAACAACATTAAAGAAAAAAAGAAAAGAACAAAAAGGCTCGTCTCACATTTGCCAAAAACATCTTGACTGACGAGACAAAAGCTGAACTTTGTGGACGGTGTGTGTCCCATTACATCTGGTGTAAAAGTTACAGCATTTCAGAAAAGGAGCATCAGACCAGCAGTAACACTTGGTGGTGGTAGAGTGATGGTCTGGGGCTGTTTTGGTGCCTCTGAAAGACTCGCTGTGGTAAACAGAACCATGAATTCTGCCGTCTACCAAAACATCCTGAAGGAGAACGTCCAGCCATCAGTTCATGACATCAAGCTGAAGACCACTTGGGCTCTGCAGCAGGACAATGATCCAAACACAGAACCAAGTCCGCCAGAGCTTATCTTTATATATATACATGCTGTAGTGCCATTTTTGGGAGCATTTCAAGTTGTTGTACATCAATACAACCGTTATATCCCAAATTTTAATAATATATATGCATGAAGTCCATAGTAATTACATAAATTGCATCTTTGTCTAACATTTAAATTTGCTTGATCTGAAACATTGAAGTTTGGCAAACATACATTAAACAGGAAATCAGAAAAAGGTCAAACATTTTCACACCAGTGTTTGCAGAGTTTAGTTTGTGTGAGAAGTTTATGGCAGAATCAGAGCAGGATGACTTTGTTTCACGACTAAGAATGAAGCTCAGTCCTCTCACTGTCCTCAGATTCATGCTTCAGCAGACTGCAGCTCATTCTGAGCTCTGCACATGAAATTATTAAATAAAACTGAACACAAGAGCAGCTCACTCCGGTTTGGCTCCCAGGAAGAAACAATGTTTTATTTCTGACTTTCTCTCGAGTCCAAACTCAGAGATCCTCCACTCACAAACTTTGGAACAGCCGACCACAAAGTAATTCACACTGGAGTATTTAAAGTTAATAAATACTGTAAGATTACAACAGAGTAGCTCTACGGGACATTTATTTATGGCCTCACCTACTGAGTATCCATCTGATAACAAACAGGGTGTTGTGCTCAGAATCCTGTTCTAATCTAATCTACTTTGTGTGTGTGTGTGTGTGTGTGTTCCTGTCTAGCTATCTTTGTGAGGACCGAAATCTGCATTCTACTATACTTGTGAGAACCAACAGTCACTTGTGAGGACACACTCGCCGGTCCTCACAAGTTTGAAGGCCTTTTTGAGGCTCAAAATGTGGTTTTAGTGTCAGGGTTACAATTAGGTTATGGTTAGGTTTAGAGTAAGGGTCAGGGTTAGGCATTCATTTTTAATGGTTAGGGTTAGGGTAAGGGGCTAGGGAAACTATTATGTCAATGAAGGTCCTCACTAAGATAGCTGAATGGGGTTGTGTGTGTGTGTGTGTGTGTGTGTGTGTGTGTGTGTGTGTGACCCATATCAACTACTCCGTCACATGACCCACGTCAGCTGATCTGAGGTCCCTCTCCTGATTGGCTCCTTCCACGCCGCGGCAACTATGAAAACCGGCTGTGGAAGGATACTTCCAGGTTCAACTCCTGCTGTGGCTGTAAGCTTATGGCGTGTAGAACGGCGTTGGAAAACAAATCGTTTTCTCCCCTAAACTCGTCTATAAAATTGTGTCACCTCAGCGGTCAGGTTTTTTTTCCCCCTTTAAATTGATCTTCTTCATATTGAAGTGGCGAGCCGGTAGGACCATTCTTTGTTTTTTTTCCCCCGCTTTGCCGTCTTTGGATTACGGACATATTTTTCCCCATTGTATGAAACTGGACCCTAAGGAGGAATACCTTTAAAAGTGAACTTTAAAAAGAAAAGGACCGAAAAGGACTCTTAACAAAAGGACTCTTGCACAGGAAATCACAGCAATTGATTTATTATTTATTACACAATTATTTGATTGTGGGCATTTATTTATGTTGTGTGTTGTATTGATTATTTTGGTCCATTTCCCCTTTCCCCCATTTATTCAATATATTTTTGGTACAAGATACAGCAGTCTTTGGTCTCATCATTCACACCATCTAGGCTCCATAAAGAACTATTTCTTCTGCGCGTCAGTCAGTAAACTCGTCCATTGCAATAAAACTAGCCCTTAAATAACTTTGCGTTACATGTGTGTGTGTGTGTGTGTGTGTAAATCATTCAGCTGAAGGATAGCTGAATCTATACTTTGGTATAACTGAGGCACAAATTCAGTCCAATATCAGGGCTCGCAAAATTTCAAAATCCCTGGTAGCCCTTCGGGCAGCCACTCTTCAGTTTTTGGTAGCCCAAAATAAATTTAAGTAGCCCGAATAAAAAAAAGAGGACAATATTTTGATTGATGTTTTGTTTCCTTTACAATATTAAAGTATAATATTGTAAAGGAAACAAAACATCAATCTAAAAATATTTAAAACACAAATTACAACAACAAATTACAATCATCAACTCAAATATTTGGTTCTAATTGAACAGAAATTTCTATGAACTTGTAAGAACTGTGAGTCTGTGTCAGATCCTGAATTTGAAATTTCCACTGAAGTCACAGGTAAGAGGCAAGTGGAACCAAGATCTAGGACATTTGCTTTTTGAAGTTTGCAAAGACTGCTAAATTTTGCCAGTGGTAGTTCACTCTTTGCAACATAGTACGCTGTTCTAAACAGATTTTTCAGGACTTCTTGTTATGCTTGGTTTATTTTTAGTATGCTTTTTGCAATTGCTGTTTGTTCTGGGAAAGATATTGCAGACTGAGCAATAATGCATTTCTTGCATTTCTCATGGGTTCTGATGGGGTCTTTCTTAAAATGACTGGTCCCAGTAACAAAGGCGTTTGTCGACTCAGAAATTGAGGGAAACTCACAACACACCCTGCAGAACATTATGTTATTTAGCTCATCATATTCCAGCCACATAAATTCTTTTGTCCATGAAACCAAAAAAGCTGCGTTTTCTTTTTCCCTCATAGTCTGATTTGTCATAACTTTTCCGTTTTGTGGTAAGCTTTTCTTTGGCTGTCACTTCTTCACCCTGACCTGTGTTGTTTGGCTCTGCAGAACTAAAATAACTGCGTAAATCCATCTGCTCTTATACACATACTTACATAACGATCAGCAATTCTGTGCGCAATCAACCTCTATCACATGTTTAAGCTTGCTGCAGGAGATTTCACTTGTCATGTTTGCATAGTAAGCTAACGATTGATTAGGACAGAGGAATTGGTGCGCAATTAATCTGTGACTTACCAATCAGTGCTGCCGATCTCTATACACAGTTCGCGCGATCGCAAAGTGAAAGTGAAAGTGAAAAACAAGCGCAAATTCAAACGCGATTTCAATGTGTCACATATTGACAGTGGCTCATTGATTACTCAGCTACATTTGCGAAAGAATGCAAAAGCATTGACATATCTTTCCTTCCTATGATAGCCCGTCGGGCAGGGCTAAGACGGATTTTGGTAGCCCGACTGGAAAAATCGCTAGCCCCGGGACGTCAGGCTAGCGATTTTGCGAGCCCTGAATATGTTATAGTTCTCACAGTATGTAATGCTTCAAAGGTCAAAGGTCAAATTGGGTTTGCAGTGTACACAATGGGCTCCTGGGAGGAGCTCACAGCAGAGCTTTGAGATGCGGTCAGAGTGACTCAGTTAAACGTAGAAACCAGAAACCTGCAGAGCTTCTGTAGCTGAAGCTGCCAGCAGGAAGGTCACGAATGCTTGGACCCCCACAGCCCGGTGTACCCGCCTGTGACAGGGTCTGATTCTGTTTGTCTACAGCTGATCCCCCCAGCAGCGCTCTGTTATTATATTTATTATTTATTTGTTTTTTGCTTAGTTTTGTCTGAGCTTCTCCACTTTCTCCAAGCTGTATTTTAATAAACTGTTTTCTGCTGCATCTCCAGCATTTTCATGCATGTGTTGAACCAACCTGACTACATTATTAAGAGTTTTGTGAGTTTAGCTCAAAGATCGTAAAACTCTGTGGAAGCTCTTAGAGACAGTTTTTAATGGCACTAACATTTGTTTCTACTTAATAATAAGAACAGTCTGACTTGTTCTCCGTACAGATGTGTTACACACTGAAGGAAAACAAGGTTCATCCAGGTGCACATGAAGGTTTATTGCGCTGAAACACAGCAAAACAATTCAGTGTTACTGGCGGCTTCCATTGTAATAACTGGCCTGCGTTACTTTTGTAGCATTACGTGTAATGGCCCTGTATTAATCAGCCCTTAGCACACAGAGAAAATGACCAGTAAACAATAGACATAACATGTACTGGCTGGTCTATTTCCTATAACTTTAACTGAAGCCAGTTAACAGTTTCCTTTCGCATTACTGATGGAACAACACAGTCACAGAGATTAATGCAGGAGGCTAACATGACTTAGCTAGCTCACAAACGTTACTAGCATTACCCACAGATAACATGAAACAACTCCCTTATTCGCGCACATTAAACACCACATAAACAAGAATTACACTCCAAACATGTTAATTAAGCGTCAACTTTACATAAATGTATGCAGTGCTCGTATATTGCTCTCACCTGAAACGCAGCAAAACAATTCAGTGTTAATGGCGGCTTCCATTGTAATAACTGGCCTGCGTTACTTTTGTGAAGGATTATTTTGCCAGTTACCCGTTTGACTGAGCCGCCACTGCCACCTACTGGCGAAACTAAATATCGCCCTAACATCACATCAGGTGGGAGCAAATGAGCTTTTCGCTCTGTGTTATGATGCAAACTATTGTCACAACAAATAGCAAAAAAGATGATGGGGGGGCACGAACACATAAGGAACACATCTGAGACTTGTTCTTAATGCTCAAAATACTCAGGGTGCCACAGATGCACTAAGCTGTAGTTACAGAGCAGATGCACAGTTTCTTCATCAGCCTTTTTATTATGTTTTATGGCCATGAGCACGTTTGAATCTAGAGTCACAACATTATCCATTCACTTCTGCATTAAAACATTAAAAACACACGTCGATTTCTAAACCGCGCCCCTGTGTCTGTGGTTGTTTTGTCTCAGGGCCGTGCAGAGATGTTTCAAGGAGCAGGTGCTCAAAGTTAAAAATGGGCACATAGAACCAGGCTGAATAACAACAACTCACATTCATCAAGAATATAATATGGAATCACATCATAAACTGAACCTTTGTCTAAACTTTGTTCCACAGACACACAAACAGCACTGTTGGAAATGTGCAGCACAGAATGTGGGTTCCCACTATGTGGTATATTTGTGTGTATTGAGCCATCAGCTCTGACACACACAGTATAAAACGCACATATAAAGTCCACAGTGTGGACACCAAGCAGGGAGTGAACAGGCTCAGGCAGCAGCAGTGCTGATATATGCCTGGCCTCCATTCTTCTCATTAAAGCTGCCTCCAAACAACAACAACATTCACACATGTGAGCCTCACAAATATCACTGACAACCAAAAGTCCCATTTTTATATTGCTGTCAGCATTATTCCATCATGAAGCAACAATAAAAACACATCTTCATTTCATCTCTGTTGGAGCTTTTTGTTCAGTGAAGGACAAAAAACTGTCAGTAAATCAGATTTACTCTGCTGCACTGAAACATTGTGGACACAGTCTGGAGACACGCAGACTTTAAACTTTGTTTGCATGATTTGAAAAGAAACCACATCATAAATGTGATCATGTGGGACTTTAGAAACAGAGGATCGCTGTGATCAGAGAACCCGGCCTCATTAATAACCTGTATTGATCTTTTTGTAGCTTTAAAGTCCCCACAGCTCCACACAGTCACACATGTGAGTGTAGAAGCTGTGGACCAATCAGAGGTCCTGGGCTAGCACATGTGACCTCTCTAAATCCTGACACAGTGTCGTTAATCTGCTCACATTGTTGTCTGTTTTCCAAACAGCTGATCCCACACTTCTCCACTGTGATCAATAACTGACTGTGATCGATGGGATCAAAGCTTCTGTAGATCAATAGAAAAACAACAACACTCATCATTTTCAACGGCTTCTCTTATTCCTCCAACCGACTCCATCACCGCATCAGTCGTAGTTCTATTTCTCCTCCAACCACACTGCTGTTCATCCAATCATTTCTATTGATCAATAAACAGATCACATTGTTTCACAGATCATTTCTCTGATATTTGTGAACATTGATGAAGGAGGATCCTGCTGCCTTCACTGTCTCTGCTTCTCTGCAGTAAAACTGCTTCTAAAGTGGATTTTTCTTCCTGCGTGTCCTCTGCAGACCTTTAGTCATCCACAGCTTTTCTTTCTCCTCATCTTTAAGCAACATTTCCTAACAGGACAGAGTTTATGATGTGATTCTAAGGATGGATTTCAGATACACTGTGTGCCTGATCAGGAACGTCAGCACACACTTCATCCCAGTGATGATCTGTTAGCTCCGTCTTTAAGGCTGTGTGCTGTGTACCTGTAGAGGTGTGTGTGAGCTGAAGCCCACGCTGTCCGTCAGGTAGGAGGTGAACTGTTCAGGTCTGAGCCTCAAACTCCTGCAGGGACCAAACGTCTCCTGAAAAACATCCATAGAAAAGAATCTTTGACTGTGTCTGAGCTCATTTTCATATTCTCCACACTGCTGTGACCTTCTATATGTTTGTATTCAGCTTTCAGGGCACGCTTATATCACATTCATGTTTTGGGGCGTGAGCGAGTGTGATGGAGCGAGCCGCTCACACGTGAGAACACAGCGGCCATTTTGGGGAAAAGTGTCTTTTATTTAGCCAAAAATGCACAAATATCCAACAGGAAGTGACACAGGGCCTCAGACAGGTCAGCTGATCAGAACTAAACTCAAACAACTTCACTCCAAACTAACTGCTCAACACAATCAAAGTGAGCCGACCCACAAGAAACAAAGAGGACTTAAATACTGGCTGATCAGAGCAGTGTGAGACATGAGGTCAACACAAATACCAACAATCATCCAACAACAACACCAACATTGGCCCCCAATGAGAGGGCTGTGCTTGGTTTGGTCCAATCAGCACTTCCTGTATAGAACTACCAACAGCCCTCAGCAGTCACATGGAGCCTTCAGCAGCAGGAAAACAAAGAAATGTGACAAAGACAGAATTTAACTGTGTTGTACAAAAGCTCACTAAATGTGCTCCAAATAGAACTAATGGATTTCACCAAAGTCCAAATGAATGAGTGAGATATATGAACAAGAAGTGTGAGTCATTATATTTGTGTGTGCAGTGTGTGTGAAACTAACACAACTCATACTGCATCAAAGTGTTGCTGCACGGGGGTCACTCACTGCATAGTTGTGTGTCTGCAGGTGCGCCCGTCACACCAAACATCTTTTGCTGTGACTGTTCCACAGCTGCAGCTCCAGGATGAATAATCTGCCCGGCAACAGGCTCTGATAGGCCCGTTTAAACAGTCTGACAGCAGACATGTGAACACACAGAACAAACAGCAAACAGAGAAAAAAAATGGCTCTCAGAAAGTTGAACATCAGCTAAAAAACCTAATATGTTTCTCAGGGTCTGATGGGACCCAAATCAGAGCTAAAATGAGTGAATCATGGACTTGTATGTAAATACTACTCCAAATAAATTGAAATGTTTCACTGTGTACACAACTTTGATGTGGAAGTGGGTAACAGAAATGTTTTAGCCTTCTTTCCAGGTGATCCTGTCAGGTGTGATTGTAGCCATGCAGCTACCGAGTGGACAGAATGTAAAATCGAATCAACTTTTATATCACATTTATATTGGGTTATGTTTGATCTCGTATTACTGAAAACTATGACTTAAGTGGAAGTTAATGAAAATTGATCATATTACTCTTAATTTATTGAGGCTATTCCATAACTCACATTATGTTATTAATCTGTGGCAGATCTAATTACTGCCTCATGAATCAGATTTTAACAGGATGCGTTCAGTTTAACTCTCTCAACACCTTAAAGGCTGAAGCTTCAAATTATAATAATATAATAATTATAATAATGTTTTATTTTTATAAAACATATTTTAAATGGAAACACTTTTATAATTTCACCATAACAAAGTTCACTTCCTGCATGAAGGTGATCCACAGCTCCATGAACTATTCCCACAAACATCACTGAGCCTCAGACTTTCTTTAACAGGCCTGTCAGACCACAATGATCCAGCTGTTTGTGTTCATGTGGCACATTTATACGTTTTATTTAAAATCTACTTCACACACATTTTATTATCTGATATCTGCGACACACGGAGACTTCCTGTTAAACAGAAAGTAAACTTTGTGCGTGGGCGTGTTTGGGAGCTGCAGGTGTGACCAGGTGTGGGTTCGTTGGGTCAGCAGAGGATTTAACGGGACTTTGTGTCGGTTTGAGTTGTTTTTAAAGGAGGATGAAGACGCTGGTGGTGTTCCTGCTCCTCATGAACGGTAAGAAAGTCTCTGTTTAACCTGCAGCAGCTCCGCAGACAGTCCTCTGTGACCGGAAGTGCTACACTCAGGTGCAGCTCGCGCCTCTGACGTCATGGAAATTCACACAGTGTTGGAAATACAGATTTAATGATGAGGCTTTAATAGTAAAAGTATGAGGGAAGGTTACAAACAGACCAGACTAACAGACTGTGGACTTTGTAGTCACAGATTGGACACTTCCGGTATGACAGAGCTAGCTAACCATGCTAAAGTAGCCTCGTGTCTGCGCTGTTTCCGGTCTGAGCCGAGCTCATTCAGCCCTCTGAGCTCCGTTTCTCCGCACTAAACACAGCACAGGTGCACCTGATCAACGGTGACAACAAACCGGAAATAAACACAGTGATATTTGGAAATGTAAATCTGTCTGTAAGCTCCAGGCTGAGCAGAAATGTCAAATACAGCTTAGTAAACCAGGTGAACAATTAAATAAAAACACTGAAATGCACAAATACATGAAAGAAAGCAAATAATAATAATAAGAAATGTCTGTGAAGGTTCTCAGTCATCGTAGTCTAAGGAGCTTGGAAAGAAAAACTCTGGACTTCTTTAAATTTCCTTCAAGACGTTTCACCTCTCATCCGAGAATCTTCTTCAGTTGTTATGATAATAATAATAATAATGAATATATTCATATATATTATACATGAATATAGATTTAAAGACACCATTATATTCGAGAAATTAAAAAAGACAAATGTGGTATAAAAATGTTCTGCTGTTTGAGTCCCAGCTTCATTTGAGTTTTAAAAATGTATTCTCAACAATTATTTACACAAGGATAACTATATATATGATCTATTTAGACTTGGACAGGGCTATGGCTCCACATACCCACTATTAGACAGTTACATGGTGAAACCTTGTGAACACAAGCTCACACACACAGGTGCACACACACGTACTCACAGACACACTATCTTGGTTGGCTGCTGCCTCTAAACATATCATGTAGTCCTGTGTGCTGCTCAGTAACATTTAATGTTATCATTTACTGGTACTTGTATATGCATATGTTGGTTGTTGCCACGGTTTCTCTGTTGTTGGTTGTGTGTGTGTGTGTGTGTGTGTGTGGTTTAGGCAGGTTTGGAGCAGATCCTGTGTGTGTGTGTGTTTTTTCTCTCCCTCTCCTTCTGTAAACGTCTTCACCAATTTCTTTATTTTTCTTTTCTTCAGACGGTCTTTTCTGTTCTAATAACTCAAAATAAAAAATCCTAACAAATTTCTAATAAAATATGACTGCCATTATAGCAAAAGCAGTAATGATGCACTTGGGAAAATAATTCTGTTTTTTTGGCCTTCAGACAATAATTCTCATTCTCGTCTCATCCTGTCCAGCTATACTGCCGTACAGGACAGGCAAAAAGAAGAATATAATTATTAGGGCTGTCAGTGTTAACACGTTAAAATGGGCTAATTCACATTAACAAGTTAACGCATTTAAGCCGCATTAACGCCATCATCAAGACTAACGCGACTAACAAGTAACCCATCTGGAGCGCAGACTGACTCAAAATCCCTGAAATGTCTCTGTCAACGCATTTCGGGCAGTTTGTCCAAAGTTTGTCCTTTCTGCAGAAGCCCCCCTGTGTCTGCTGGCTGAGCCCCATCCAGGGGTCTGTTTGGTCTTTGCTGAGTGGCTAGTGCATTAACGCGGGCTAATTCGTGTTAACGAGTTAACACAGATGCGAATTGGCCCATTTTAATGCATTAACACTGACAGCCCTAATAATAATAATACATGTAAAAATAAAACAGTATGTCAGGTTGTTATCCTGGTATTCAGTCTGTGCTGCTCTCACTCAGAGGTCAGAGTTCATGTTCAGTAACCACACTGACAGCAAGAGGAGGAAACGATTGGTTTAATTTAAAAGAACAGTCTGAGCTGTGGATTAAAACAATGAGAAATATATAAGTGAGTCACATATCAAACACAGACCATTAAGTGTAATAAGAAGCAGAATAAAAAGCTGAGTGTGAGGGTCAGGGTGCTGTCTCACTGCAGAGGCTTCAGGCTGAATCCTGCTGAGCTCACAGAGTCAGACTCACCTGTGTAGCTTGGACAGGTAAACACATCAGGACATGAGGAGAGTTGGCAAAGTACAGACGTTCAGTACTTAAGTACAACTACAAATACTACTATTAAAAATACTCCAGTAAAAGTAAAAGTACTGATTCAACTTCTTTACTCAAGTAGAAGTAAAAAAGTACTGGCTCTGAAATGTACTTAAAATAAGAAAGTAAAAAGTAGCTCTTTGAAGGATGTTTGTAAAATATATTTATACTGGGGACACAAGTCTGGTCTAAGTCTTCTGTCAGAGAGACTGCAGCAGTCCAGGAGTTTGTTAATTGTCTTTAATTAAGTCCCACAAAAGATTTGTTTACATGAAAATGTTTGTGAGGCTTAATCTGAATTCGGTGCAGCCAAACTTGAACTTGTTGTTTTATAGTAAACAGCACGTGTGACTATAAACATGGTTTTCTGGAAACAGAAATGGGCAATTTTATAATTAGTAGAGTCACAGATAACTAGGAAAACAATCACAACACATCATCTACTCAACACAAGCAATATCTCACAATGTCCACAAGGGGTCACTGCAGACCCAAAATTGGCTAAATAGCACATGTGTTACAAGTTGCTAATAGTGAGGCATAAATATGGCAAACTAGCAACAGTTAAAGGAAACCATAGAAAAGTCCTTTATTCCTCATCCCGCTGATTGTAGTCATTGCAGGAGATTACAGCCAGATTATAATCAGTATCATGTTAATGAATCTGCCAAAGTAAGAACACTTACAGATTCATCAACTCACTCAGTCACACAAAACTGCATTATAGCTGCGTTACAGCAGCTCCTTCAGTCATTCCCACTCTGTGTGCTGAGCACGTGACCACTGGTGCGCTTGTTTCCTTTGGGTGCGCTTGATTCTTGCTTCTAGACATCCTGAGGCCAAGTCAGAGCAGGAAATTTGAACAATGTTTGTATTTTTGTGCAAAGCTAACTGAACCTTGTGCTGTATTAACATAATGATAAAATCATATCAGTATATGTGAGTACAAACTTTAGTCTAACTCTTTTATTCTAATTGTATTCAGCTTGAACCAGAAGAAAAAGAAGGAAAATAAAACTATATTTCTATTTCCTGTTGCTACATTGTAGAGGGCGACTTTGCCTCTAAACAGGAACATGTGTACAGTCCTGCATCAGCAGCTTCATTCTTATACAGACCTTTCTACTCTGTTTGTTAAACTGAGCTCTATGTTTGCTACATAGCAGTCAATAAATCCAGTTTTTATACCACAGTTAAGTTAATGTAGTTAAATCTGTGTATCTGTAACTCAAATATTCAGTGATCTGTTTTAAACAGAAACCTGACTTTGACATATTTAAGTTGGTATGAACACAGTCAGAGCTGCTGCTGCTTTTATTGTTCTGTTGCTTTTTAAAAGCTTTCTGTGCAAATCAATTGTCACAGGCTGGGTCTCTAACCAGCCCTCTGAGTTTTGTTTTTGTAATTTTGAAGTTCTCATGTTAGAATAGAATAGAATAGAATTCAACTTTATTGTCATTGCACATGCACAGGTACAGGGCAACGAAATGCAGTTTGCATCCATCCAGAAAGTGCTTTAGCCGTGATATAGATATATTACAATATATATTAGCAATAATATAGATGTGTAAGTATATTACAGAAATGGGTCTATTATGGTATGTTATAATGTACACGGTGTGAAGTATGTTATGAACATTCTATAACTATAACTATGTACAGGCTGTAGTGAGTACAAGCTATGTACAGGCTATGAACAGGATATAAATATGAAATAAAAAAAAAATACAGAAATCTGAGATATACAGTTATACAGAAATGTGAACTATGCAAGTTATAAACAGTTGTAGGATTAAAAATTATCATATGTACAGAATGATATTTACACAGAACTATACAGTAGTGCAGTTAGGATAATTGTGATAGTGATAAAGTGCTAGTGGTTGTGGGTGTGTGTATGTTCAGTCCATGAGTTTAACGTGGGTCAGATGTCAGGAGGCAGAGTTCAGGAGTCTGACAGCTGTGGGGAAGAAGCTGTTCCAGTACCTGGTGGTCTTAGTCCGGAGGCTCCTGTAGCGCCTCCCAGAGGGCAGGAGGGTGAAGAGTCTATGTGATGGGTGACTGGGGTCTTTGGTGATTTTCCCAGCCCTTTTCAGACACCGCTTCCTGTAGATGTCTTTTATGGCAGGAAGTGGTGCTCCGGCGATGCGCTGGGCAGTTTTCACGACCCTCTGCAACGCCTTCCGGTCCGAGGCAGAGCAGTTCCCGTACCAGACTGTTATACAGTTGGTCAGGATGCTCTCGATGGTGCAGCGGTAGAAGTTCACCAGGATGTCTGAGGACAGGTGGTTCTTCCTCAGAGTCCTCAAGAAGAAGAGGCGCTGGTGAGCCTTCTTGACCAGTTTGGTGATTAAAGGTTTGTGTATTATTTTTATATTTAGGGTTTAGTGGATGTTTTTGGGCAGTGATTATCATCTGTCCCCTTCGTTTCTGTGTTTGGTTTCTTGTCTAGTCTGTCATGTGTTTTAGGTCTGTTAAGCTTTTGTTGTCATGTCAAATTCTCCATGTTTCCTGTTTTATGTTGAAAAGGGTCTTGTGTTCTGTGTTCATGTGGTTCGTTTTACTCTCCCGTATGTCATTATGTTTCATTCTAGTCAGCTGTGTCCTCCTGTGTCTCAACGTCCCCTGATCACCTCATGTGTATTTAAGTCCTCAGTCTTCAGTGTCGTGTCGTCTGTGTACCTTTTCCCCTGTTGTCTTAGAGATCAAAGTTCCCTTCATGTTCATAGTCTTCCTAGTCTCGTCACAGTTCAGTCATAGTTTTCTTATTTTGGTCTCAGCCTTTTGCTTTATTTTTATATGTTCAAGTATCAGCCACAAATAAAGGCTCGCCTTTTGTTTAGTTTATTCCATCTCCTCATCAGTGTCCACACTTGGGTGCTCCACTCTTTTTCTACTCGGTCTGCCGCCTGCAGACCGTGACATCAATAGAAATATTTATTGTTGCATTTTAAAGCTGACAGCACAGCAGCAGCATGAGGAGAAGAGTGTTTGCTCAGGAAATACACGGGTCCCTGAAGAGTTCAAACAGGAAATATTCCTGCATTAAATCTGCAGTTCAATCATCAGCAGCTCTCAGGTTGAATCAAAGCACAGATTACTGTCAGTGTCATCTGTCACCAGGCAGGTTTTAACAGGCGTGTAAGCCACATATTATTATAACACCCTTTTATATTTGTATGATAAACACGTGTCATTTAGTTGTGTTTGGTCTTTTAACTTGTGCTCAGTTTGCACAATGAATTCATGATGGAAATCTCTAATAAACTATCAAAATAGACACTATTTTCCCCCCCAACACTCTCTGTCTGTGGCTGGTACCCCCATCCTCTGGTTTGTTGGTGGTTCTTGGTGCTTGGGTGTGTACTGGCTAATGGCTGCTTGGTGAGGCCTGGTCCCCTGGCTCTGTCAGGGGCTCAGGGCCCTGCTTGGGGGTGAGGGGGCCCTTGGCTCTCAGATCTCTGGGCCCGTGGCGCGCTCTTCTCTGGCACAGCCGGCTGCTTGGATCCTGCAGGCTCCTCACCCTGTGACTTCAGCATGTGAACAACATGTGAAATTGTTTGTGCCTCAATCCAGACACAAATAACAAAACTAACATGAGGTTAGTCAGGCCCCTGCTCGGGGGTGAGGGGCCCTGTGTACGTGTAGTTTTGCTTTCAGTGAGTCACATTTAGTGTGTGCAGCCAAACATGATGGCAGACTGCCACAGATCACTTCTGAGGAAAGAGGAGGTGTTCAGCTTCCTCATAGTTTCACACCTGCATGAAGCAGCCTCACCCTGACAGCTTCAAATCACTGTGTCAGCTGATCACTTCCTGTCCTGTGATTGGCTGAGCTTCAGGCCTTCTCTCAGTCAAACTGGAAACAGGGATTGAGACAGTGTGAGGGTTTGTGGAGTGCCACAGTGCTGTAATGAATCCTGTAGTGGAAGAAGTTCTTTCACACTCTTCATCCTGGAGCTGCTTTATGTCCATGATCTGCATGGAAACACATCTATGGAGAGGAAATCCAGCTGCTGAGGGTCACATCTGCATCATTGTAGCTACAGTGGATGTTTCAGTGTCAGGACTGAAGGTGGAGCTTTGTGCGTGTCAGGGTGAGGCCGCAGCAGCCGCCTCCAACCGGAGCGCTCGGGCGTGAAACTAGGAGGAAGGCCGACGTCCTCCTCTTTCCTCAGAAGTGATCTGTGGCCGGCCGGACTTCATTCCACAGATGTGCTTTAACAAAGTGTGAAGCTGAACTCTGAGCTGTGACAGTGTGAGCAGTGTGAGAGTGTCAGTAGATGATCAGCAGAGGAAAGTGAGAGCTGCTGTGAGCTGATGTCCTGAAGGGCTTTTAAAGAGTCTCTGAGTTTGACAGGAACATGAAGATGTTTGTGGTGTTTGTGATCCTCCTGCACGGTAAGTACACCTTCCTCTCTGCTCTCATCATCATCATCTCTCTCTTTAATGTGTTGAAGTGCAGCAGGAGGAGATTTCCATCAAACACTGGATTCTGATTCAGATCAAACTAACAATCCAAAGCAGCAACTTTCAAATCACTGGATTCTTCTTGGTGGCTTTCAGATGAGCTCATGTTACAATCAGCTGCTGTGTGTGTTGTTGTGTAGCTGAAGCTCTGACTCACATTTCATATGTGACCAAAGGAAACTTGGTGCTGTGTGACACACTTTAGATTCTCTGCTGCTGCTTTGAACTCTTCAAACTAAAGAGTCAAACTGATGATTGACTGTGCAGCTCTGTTTAGAAAGACCAGCTGGTCGTCAGCATTTCTTACCAAAAAGTTTAAGCAGCTCGTACTTTTCAGACATCTTCTTTAGCTGTTACCTACATGTTGAAGCTCCTACCCTTTCCCTTCCACCCTCACATCAGAACTGTGTACCACTGAGAATCTTCTGGACTCTGTTCTATGATGTTCTACAGCTGGAGGTGTTTCTCCTCTCACAGTTGCATAAAACAAAGAGTGTTTCGACCAAGCTTGACTTTATTACTCACTCTGAATGCTTGTACTGTCCCAAGTACCACAGGGCAAGTGGTGGCGTACATCCTGTTCATGTTGGCAGTCTGATGCAGGGTTAACACAGAGAGACAGACAACCATTCACTAACATTCACCAATTAACCTAGTGGGAAGATAAAACACAAGCATTTAAAATAATAATCTTAAAGAAAACTATTTTTTTTTTACACTGTTTTCTTTTATCACTTTCTGCTTTGCAGTTTAAATCCTGATTTATTTTAGTGTGTTGGAGGGGCTTCTCTGCTGAGTCTTGGATAGAAAGAGCAAATTAAAACCCTCACATGAACTCCAAACATCAGTTAAGATGGGCAGCTAGTATCATCAGTGGGATTCAAATATCATAAAGGTAACATAAAGACAGGGCACATCACATTAGAGTCACATGGTTAAACTTAATTATTAATAGATATAGAGCAGTGGGAGCACAGAGAGGTGGGGTTAGGATCTCCTGACACAGACTCAGTCTCACAGTAAATATTTAGCTACACAGATGCCGTCTCATCAGAGGTCACAATGCTTTTATTTTACTCTCTAACCCTTTCACTAAAGTCAAAAACATACTTTTTATCAGACTGATTATTTTCCCCATATATTCAAAGTGTTACTGCAGCAGTAATTACAGCCTAATTAATTAATTTGACTTTTTATCATAAAAAGTGAGACCTTTGTGAACATTAATGACTATGAAACCATCGTAACAGTGATTCTATCCATGAATTACTGTGTGGTTAAACTTCCTGTCAGAAACACGCTGTTGTCTCTGCCTCTGGTCTGTTTAAAGGATCAGTTCATCCAGATTAATTCAATTCAATTTTCAATTCAGTTTTATTTATATAGCGCCAAATCACAACAACAGTCGCCTCAAGGCGCTTTATATTGTACAGTAGATCCTACAATAATCGATACAGAGAAAAACCCAACAATCATATGACCCCCTATGAGCAAGCACTTTGGCGACAGGGGGAAGGAAAAACTCCCTTTTAACAGGAAGAAACCTCCAGCAGAACCAGGCTCAGGGAGGGGCGGCCATCTGCTGCGGACTGTATCCTGAACACTGACAGGCTTCAGGTCGCCCACAGAGACGGTTTTATGTGTGTCCTTGTTTTACTGCTTAACTTTACCCTGATCACAGAGAGCAGCAACAAACTAATGTAAAAGAGCGTGACAGCATGGGCTGGGTTTATTCTGTCCTCTTTAATGTTTTCAGTTCAGGTCCAATAACATCTAAAAACAGTTGCCCTCATTTATATTTGAGGACGTCAGGTAGCTGATGTTTTATATCAGCACAGGTTTGTGTGACTCTAAACTCTGAAAGGTCTCTGAGTGAAGTGATGCAGAGATCAGGTTTAGACTCACACACAGCTGATTCATGTTTCTGTCTCTGTGTCCTCAGTTTCCCAGCATGCCTCAGCTCTGGAGGTGTATGAGGGGGTGGAGTTTGTCCTGCTGACCTGTCAGGACTCTTCTGTACCTGTTCTCCCCACTCTGATGTGGAGCCGCCACGACCTCAATCCTCCAATCGTCCACGAGCGTAATGATGCTGGAGATGAACTGAGAGACCAAAACCAGCATTACAGGAGAAGAACATCCATGAAGACGGACTCTCTGAGGACCGGAGACTTCAGCCTCACTCTGAGGAACCCCATCACCTCTGACAGCGGCAACTACACCTGCACTATCACTGCATTTGGAAATGAACGGACATTGACAGAAGTACAGCTGCAGGTCAAAGGTCAGCAACACACCTCAAAACCCGCTGAGAATATAAAAGGTCAGAGGTTATCACACTGACAGACTTCTGCAGGGACAAGAACAATGCACATGCATATGTGCTTTAGCTGTATATACGTCAGATGCTAAGACCAAAGTATGATCAGTTCGATCAGCTGCTGTTTTGTCTACAGGACTGAGAGACTCGATGTTCATAAATATACCTACACACACTCCTGAAAACTAACCCAGGAGGTCCAAACTATTCTATTCTATCCGATCTTTAAGTGATGATGTGATGAATCCTGCTTCCAGGCCCAAACTACCCTGCGTTTAATAAGGCTTTTGTGTATTTAACATGTTTTAATGCTTTGTATCTTGTTTTATTTAATCTCAACAAGCCCCTAAAAACAGTCAGTGATCACTGTCTTTTAAACCCTTACGATGTAACTACAGCCCAGCCCATGCAGCAGTATATTAATGACTAACCTCGTATTGTGGATGGATTATCTCAGTTGTTCTCCTAACTGAAGTTTGATTCGTTTACAGCATCCTGCCATGTGATCGCATTTGTCCCTGACCATCGAGAATCGTCACGTTAACTTTTATCGAGTGGAAAAAAGTTAGCATTCGTCCTCCAGCTTTACTGTTTATGTTATGCTAACATAGCTGTGTCGCTAGCGATCACGTAGCACATCATTATATACCAGCTAGCCAAACTTCAGTAACCCTACAAACGTCACTGCTGTTTAATTTCCTGTCTTCATTTGTGTTGGAAGTGATAGCAGAGCTGTACGTCTTAATTTGTTTCAGAAATCCCTCAATCAGAACATGGTATATTATATTTAGATGGAAACTAGCGAGCTAACTCTCTGCTAACTTCTAACTCCTTTAAATTTAATAAATTCCATTTTCATGGATGCCTGGATGTTAAACTTAATTCTTACGCCTGGTAGAGCAGCCACACTGATCATTTTATTATAGGTGAAAGGATTTAGACAGTTTTTCAACTCTCAGTGATGCCGCAGTGATTGTTTGACTTATTGACCTGCAGCGGCGTTTGGGCCCAGACATGGCTAATGACGTCAGACTTAAAGACCGGATTCTATTATCTGAGATTATTGCTGCCTGAGTTGTTGGTGGTGTATCTGCAGTTCTCAGACTTCTTGTCTCATTTCTCTGCAGAATAAACAACATGATTTAAAGTGAATAATCAGATATTTAATAACCAAAAACTCTTGAAGACAAAAAATCTTTCTGGAGTCATGATTAAAGCAGCCTACATGTATGTCTGTGAAGGTTCTCAGCCTACATGTAGCATTACCTCGTGAGTCTTATACAGACAAAATCTTGTAGAACTAGTTCCTAATCTCACGTTTCTCACGTGGAACAGCTGATTCATGTGTCTCTGTGTCCTCACAGTGTCCCACCAAGTCTTCACCCTGGAGGTGTACGAGGGGGCGGAGTCAGTCCTGCTGCCCTGTCACATCCCGTTTGTATCTGGACCCACCACAGTGATGTGGAGCCGCTACGACCTCAATCCTCCAACCGTCCACCAGCGTCAGCAGGAAGAGGACGAGCTGACAGATCAAAACCAGCGTTACAGAGACCGAACATCCATGAAGACTGACGCTCTGCAGACTGGAGACTTCAGCCTCACTCTGAGGAAACCCCACATCTTTGACAGCAGCAACTACACCTGCACCATCAGAGTGAGGGGAGAAGAACCCAGACTGACAGATGTTCAGCTGCAGGTCAAAGGTCAGCAGCACACACCATATTTATTCCTATGAAAACATATTTTGTACATCAGAAATGTTTTGAATCAGTGTCCTAACTTCATCAGTAAATTCCTGGCTGATGATAAACGTTCCCATCCATCCAGCACTGACAGTGACACTGATCTGTGAAAACCTCCTGAGGACATGACCTTTTCTGCAGTCTGCTTGTTATACAGAGTACCTGCTGCCTAAATAATCTTAAACTCAGCTCTCAGCCCACAGTGAGTGGTGGCTTGATCACTTCATGACTATCATTTGACACAGCATGTGTCTGTTCTGTATGTTTATTAGCAAAGCTCGTCCTCTGTTCAGCCTCATTATTCAGTATGAGACATAATCTGTCCTCCCAGTTCCTGTCAGTACTCTGAGTACTGCATTCTGGATCAACTGATAATATTTTCATGTTTCTAATCTTAGAGATAGTGATCAGAAAGAAAGCAGTCCTACATATTTGTTTAATATGTGCGTTAAAGGACATGTCTTGATCAAAAATGACTCCAAGGTTCCTCACAGCATTACTGGAGGCCAAGGTAATGCCATCCAGAGTAAGAATCTGCTTAGATACCATATTTCTAAGATTTTCAGGGCCGAGTACAATAACCTCGTTTGATCTGAATTAAGAAGCAGAAAGTTAGCGGCCATCCAGGTGTTTATGTCTTTAAGACATTCCTGCAGTTTAACTAATTGGTGTGTGTTACCTGGCTTCATGGATAGATAGAGCTGCGTGTCATCTGCATAGCAGTGAAAATGTGTGCTATGTCTTCTAATGATGCTGCCTAAGGGAAGCATGTATAATGTAAATAGAATTGGTCCTAGCACTGAACCCTGTGGAACACCATAATTGACCTTAGTGTGTGAAGAGGACTCTCCATTTACATGAACAAATTGGAGTCTATTAGATAGATATGATACAAACCACTGCAGCACAGTACCTGTAATACCTACAGCATGTTCTAATCGCTCTAATAGGATATTATGGTCAACAGTATCAAACGCAGCACTGAGGTCTAGCAGGACAAGCACAGAGATGAGTCCACTGTCAGAGGCCATAAGAAGATCATTTGTAACCTTCACTAAAGCTGTTTCTGTGCTGTGATGAGCTCTGAAACCTGACTGAAACTCTTCAAATAAGCCATTCCTCTGCAGATGATCTGTTAGCTGTTTGACAACTACTCTTTCAAGGATTTTTGATATGAAGGGAAGGTTGGAGATTGGCCTATAATTAGCTAAGACTACTGGGTCTAGGGATGGCTTTTTAAGTAAAGGTTTAACTACAGCCAGCTTGAAGGCCCGTGGTACATAGCTGATGACTCCTGTAGACTTTGCTTTTTAACCTGATGAGCAGCAGACCTGTTAGGTGATTATTCACTTTGGATCAGAATAATCGTGTTCATGTAAACCTTGTTCTGTTGTTGGTCTCTTACAGAGCCGTACATCTTTCCTGCTGAGGCCTGGGTTCTTCTGTCTATCCTGATTATTGCTGCCACTGTGGCACTTGGAGTGTATTTATGGAAGTTACTGAAGAAAGGTATGTTGTGTGTCTGTGTGTGTGTTTCACCTCCATTGTTCTTCTAGCCCAGTTAACACAGTTTCTTCCATTCCCACCTGGGAGCTGTCCACTACAACACAGTCTGGTCTGCAGGTGACTGAGCAGCTGCACTGAGATAGGTGATGGTGATAATTAACACCAGAGTCTGTTTCCAAATGCTGTCTGCATATGAAGTTTAACAAAATAAACAGAGTTTACACAGTGTTATAACAGAGAAGCTAAAGCACAAGACTCAAAGGGTCAAACAGAAATCCAGATATTAAATACACAAATATACACAAAAGAAAAATTATTACAAGAAGACAAACCTCACGTGTAATGGAATCACTTGAATAAATATTATATGTTTGTGATATGTATAAATGTATTTTAAGAACAGTTTTAAACAAAGTCTGTGATTCTGAAAGTGTCACCTTGTCTGGCCGGTTGATCCAAATTGGCCTTCGTGACAAAAGCTCACTCACCTTTTAGATTTAAGTCCCACATGAGGATATAAGTGTCATGGTCCCGGGTCAGTGACGCTGTATTGTGTGTTTGTCTGGAACTGTTAGTTAATTATAGGATGAGCTTTAAGATAATTTATTTTTTGAGTGTGTTAAATCCTGATTGTTTCAAGTTTTCCTTGTTCTAAGTTCCACGCTTAGTTGAAGCCAGTTCCTTTTCATTGTCTTTGTCTTTCGCCCTCTCTCGCTGTCTGTCTTCATTCTTGTCTCCTTAATCTTTTCTCTGTCTCCTCTCCGTGTTCCTTCTATGTATTCAGTCTCATCTGTGCTTGTGTCTGTTTTATTGTGATAGTCACTCTTCCTGTGTGCATCATGTTCAGTTTTGTTTCCCCTGTCTCATCACTTAGATTATTTCCAGCCATGTTTCCCAGGTGTGTCCTCTCTTCCCTGATTCCCTTGCTGTTTATATTGTCTGTGTCTCCCACTGCTCAAGTCCAGTCCTGCTTCCAAGTCCTGCAGTTTGGTTCCAATCCTGCTAATATTAAACCACTGCAAATTATAATCAGTACCTAAACCTGTGAAAAAATATTATGTTTTATCTAAAAACAGAATAAATATTGTTACAATTAATCATCTGTATACCCATATTATTAAACATTAGGCTTTATCTAATATGAAAATGTCAACAGACATCTTTAAGTTAATCAAGAAAACTGTTCATTTATTCATTTTTTAAATTCAGCCTTTTTAAAATGTATTTTAAATTCATTGCTTTCAGTTTACTGCCAGATGGGGCGAATAACTGACGTCTTGCTCCACCCATCTGATTTCTGCGCTGCTTGGGTGAAGGCAACTCAAATATGAATAAACTCGCCAAAAGTCTTTATCAGCGAGAAAGCCGATAAACTACTAAGCTGATAATTATGAAAGCCCTTTGGAAATAAAAGATGATCTGGGCCACAGACTAACGTGTTGGAGTACTACAATTACCAGAAGGCAGAAATCAGTAAACTGCTGAGACTTTGTTCACTGTGGATTATATTCCACAGTCTGCTCGTCTGCAGGAACAAACATGTGGCCTGAACAAACAGGCAGCGTCTGAAGCATTTCCCTGCATCTCTCAGATAATAAGGATGTTGTCATCTGCCAGCATCCTCATGCTCTGCTTTAAGGCATCACCTCCAGCAGTGGAGAGTTTGTGATAGAGCTCGAAGCACAAACCAATGTGGTTCATATTGAAGGGGATTCTTTGTAGCCCCCAGGACCCTGTCACAGATACTGTAGCACCTTAAAAACTGTGAGGCTAGCAAAGCAACAACAGAGGGAGAAACGCTCAGCCACCAGCCAAAGGTATCATCACCTCACACAGCAGCTACAGACCAACTCTGTGTGCATCCAGTTACCATGAGCCGCTCCACTGCAGGCTCTAAATATTCAAGCCAGTGTGGGTTTTTAATACTTTGTTGGTATGTTTAAAAAAAGTGTTCTTACTCTCTATGGCCATTTTATTAGGTACACATTTTTAACATCTCGGTGATGAAAGTCTTGAATCAACCAAATTGATTCAAATTACATGACAGAGGCTCAGTCCATTTAGGAATTTACAGTACTGTGCAAATGTCTTGAGCTTCACCTTATTTATGTATATTTTCCTTCCAAGAAGCCAGACTGCTTTCTGAAGGTCTTTCAGAGTTTGTTTGTGGACATTGGCTGATTTTTAACTCATTTTGAGTGCAGTCCTAATAGCACATAAAAGGCAAATCAATTTTAAATTATACATGTAGACATTTTAATTAGATATAAAGGTAACTACCAAATAAATCCCAATATGAGTGCATGGAATAGTATTTTTAACAAGATTCCCTTAGAGTTTTTATCTTTTTACATTATGGAAAGGATGTGTTTTACTAGAATCTGAAATAAGACAATGAAGATAAAGATTGACATGTAAGTTAAGTACACACACACTAATTACTCACACATTATTACCCAGACTTTTACTGTAAAGTCCGTAAAATGTCACCTTCACAAATGTGCATAACTGTAAAATAATCTACACAATGCTTAACAGGGCTCTAGAGTGCGACCAATTTGGTCGCAAATGCGACCTAATTTCTCAATGGTGCAACTAAAAAAAAATCTTAGGTCGTATCGGTGCGACCTAGTAAAAGAAAAAAGCTGTTCGACTAAAAAAAACAAAGTATCTGCAACTCTGAAAGTCTCTGTGTGGCCAACAGCAGACAACATTATTTGATTGTGAAAATTGTTTGTTTGTGCATCTAAAGATAAGTATTTGTGTGTGTGTGTAAAAAAGATTTGTGTTTGTAAAAAATAATTACACGAGTTACAATTTTTTTTGTTAAAGTCTGCTTACAGATACAAAGCAAAAAACTACGTGTAAAACTCTGTGTTCAGGTTACCTGGCTGTGTGTGGATTTCAACTTACAGGTACAAATTTTGACCTGATTTTTCTTCCTTTCAGCTGATTGGTCAATGTCATGTCAATCACAAATTTAACAATCCAATCAGAGAACAGATGGGTTTGGCTGTTGGAGGGGTGCTTTATAGTGATGTGCGATACCACTGATTTCCTTTCCGATCCAATACCAAGATACTGATCCGATACTGATACTTTGTGCAAAAACTTATTTTATTTATTCTATCATTGTATCTCAAATTATAGCTTCATAATGATTACAGGACATCAGATTACTTGTTCTTATCACTTAATAATGCAGAATTATCATATAGAAATAAAAAAACCCTGAAGTTTTGCACTATTTGAACACGTTGCCTGCCTGCAGCAGTAAAGGACTCCATTAGAGACGTCTAATGGAGCACCTGTCCCTCTCCTCTCCTCCTCTTCACTTCGCCTCAACATAAGCTCATCATATTTTGCGATATGGTTTACTATGAGGTGTTTGACGAGGTTAGTGGTGTTGCCACAACACCTCACTGTCTCGCCACATGTATCGCAAACCACGTCTCAGCTGTTTGTGGAGGTAAAATACGTCCACACATGACTCCATTTATGCTCAGCCATTGTTGTGAGTGCGCATGCCAAGGGGCTGCGAGACATTTATACAGCCGTATTTCGCACATGACTATGAAAGGCGGAAGAGAAATGTAGTTCTTTCCAATGTAGACAATCCGAATGTTATAGTTTCTTTCCACTCTGTTCCTGTTAATAATAAACTACAAATTTACCGTAAATTACTCAAATATCGATATTTTAATATGAGAATCGATTCTAGAACATAAATGACTGGTATCAGAGGAATCGATATTTCAGTATCGATCCGCACATCACTAGTGCTTTACTGAGCTTCAGGTCCCGGAAGGTTAATGCAGTTTGAAGCTGGAGGATCTATATATGAATGTCCCATAGGGGTAATACAAGTTAGGTCCCTTAACTTTCGGTAGCTGTTGAAAGGATAAAGTTGTGGTATATCAGTGGTTAGAAATACCATTATTACATTCACACAAAGTCAAGGCTGTCCCAGGACCATTGCTGTGAGTCAAAGTGCGCAGCAAAAAGGTCCTTTCACAGCGGACGCAGCATGTGCTGCTAATGCTAACTGCTAACTAAGAGCGAAGGATCCAGAATTTGTTTCACTGGCTGCTGACCTCTGTGGGTTTTGCGGCAGCTCTACCTGTACTAGATGCGCCTGCTCCTTGTCATTTCTATCTCTGACTTTATGTCCTCTACAAGAGTCTGTTTGTTTATCCTAAAATGTTTTTGCTTTGTACCTGTAAGCAGACCTTAACAAAAAAAATTGTAACTCGGGTAAATATTTTTTACAAACACAAATTCTCATCTGTAGATGCACATACAAGTACAAAATATTTATGACCACAATTTTAGTCCATAGACATCTCACTGATTCTGATGCGTTGGCAGATTTGTGTTTACGTCTTTTTTGCGTTAGATTTTGAAGCTGCACTTTTGTCCAACCAAAATTCAGTGAACCAGCAGCAAAAGAAGATCCAAACTGCGCTTCACATTTGATAAATATTGTCACGAATTCCCTCTGACTTTTGCTGTTTTGCTTCCACCATGATAAAAATCACACTTCCTGCACAGCTCTCTCTCTCTCAGTGTACTTCAAAAACAGTTTCCCATCTCAAATCTGTTTTCTGCATTATTCGATTGCTTATTACACACAAGTCATGTACAGCGCCACTAGGTTTTTTTTTTTGGGGGGGGGGGTTGTTTTCTAAAAATGACCTCTGACAAGAAAGCCTCATTTCTGCTGTTTAATAGCGAAGAAATTTAAACTTTTTAAAATGATGCCAAATTGCAAAACTCTTAGCTATGTCTCTAATAAAACCTCTGTAACTCTGCTCTGCTTCACTTCAGCAGCATCAGGTAACGTTCATGTGTTGATTCATGGTCTCTTTTAGTTTTTGTTCTACTGCAGAATATTTTTAAGGTGGTTATCTGCTATAACCTTGTGAATCGGAATTGAATGGATTACAGAAATCAGTGATGATACCCAGCCCTAGTGTTTAGCCTTGGCCCGACAGAAGTAGATGTAGCTGTGGGTAATGAGAAAAGATGAAAAGAACGATTGATAACTTTTTTGTTAAAGTCTAATCCGTCTGAATGAAATTCATAGCCAGTGCTCTGACATGGAGCCACAGTGACACAGTGTATCCAGATAAACCTTTATATACTGGTATATAAAGGTATATATTTATAATTTGCTGACTGGACAGTAAATTTACTGTTCACATTAAAATTCATATTACCAGGTCAGCAAGTGGAATTTGAAACAGTATTTGTGTTTCAGTTCTGGAATTATATCCTTTGATTATTGTTGTTGGTTTTCTTTAGTTCTCTCTCTCTTGGTGTTTATCCCACTGTGTGTTTAGTCTCTGTGTTTGTTCATCCTTTGTGTCTCCCCAGTCGCCTCCTTGTCAAGTCCGCGACTGTATGCGTGTCTCTTGTTTCCTGTTTTATTTTCATAGTCCCTGTCCTGTGTGCGGTGTATTCTGCTTTGCTTTTTTTGTCTCGTTATGTCTGATTTGTCCCATCTGTGTTCCCACCTGTTCCCCTTCCTCCTATTGTCCGCCCGTATATTTAAGGCCTGTGTCTTCCTCTGTTTGTTGCTGTTTCGTCTGCATGTCTCCTGTTGAATTTCTCCACATTCCATGTTTCTCCTCACCGGTCTTCATATTCTATGTTTTCCCCGTCTCAGATTTTTATGTTTCGTGTTTCAAGTCCCAGGCGTTTTGTTCCTTTTGTATTATTTTTGCAGCTTTTCCCAGTTTAGGTTTTTCTTAGTTTAAGTCGTTGCCATGCTCTGCCTTTGTATGCATTTTGTTCCCCCACTGTAAATAAAACTCTCACAGTTACTCACTCATCAGTGCCTGCAAATGTCTGCATCAGCCCCCATGACAAAAGTAAAGAATCTCAGTAGTCTTGTCCTTATGCTCGCTATCATTTCTGTTTTCCTCACTCCCTGAGTCTGACTTTGCTGGTAGTTTCTTTGTGTTAAAAGAGAGTTTTTCCTTCCCATCATCACAGAGCAGGGGTGGGCAACTCCAGGCCTCGATGGCCCATGTAATGCAGGTTTTAGATGTGTCCTTGATCCAACACAGCTGATTTAAATGGCTAAATAACCTCCTCAACATCTCTTGAAGTTCTCCAGAGGCCTGATAATGAACTAATCATTTGATTCAGGTGAGGTCTAAAACCTGCAGAACACCGGCCCTTGAGGCCTGGAGTTGGACACCCCTGCTGTAGGGTCTTTACCTCATAATATAATGCACTTTGATGTGAACACTGTTTTGACCTTAAACAAACCTGAATTGAATTAAAGTCAATTTGGCATAACGGTAGTTGGCACTGTTGCCTAACAGCAAGAAGGTCTTGAGTTTGAGTCCACCATCAGGCCGGGTCCTCTCTGTGTGGAGTTTACATGTTTCCCCCTTGTTTGCACTGCTGTCTATACAGTTCATGTTGTGCTTTGTTGCTGATTCCTTTCAGTTCCTGAAGTTTGGGTGGATTCAGGGGTGGAGTCTGTCCAGCTGCCCTTAATAACCACAGTTCAGCTGCCCGACGATGTAACAGTGACATGGACAGACAGAAAAGACAGGAAGGTCCACATTTATCAGGACGGCTCTGACCAGCCTGAAGTGCAGCACCAGGTTTACAGAGACCGAATTAAGATGAATAAAGACCTGCTGAAAATTGGAGACCTCAGTCTGACCCTGAAACACCCCACAGATGGAGACAGAGACACCTACACCTGCACCGTCTACAGCAGAAGAGGAAAAGTCCTGATGAAAAAACAAGTGAAGCTCTATGTCAGAGGTCAGTGCTGTAGAATGAGTGGAAACATGGATCAAATAACAAAAATGATACTTGTGAAGTTTCTAACACATTTCTGGAAGCTTTCCATCTTTAAAAAAAAAGAAGCAAAACTCAATTTTCAAACTAAGATAAGACTTTATTGATCCCATATGGGGGGGAAATTTGTGCGTTACCACAGCTCAGGTACCGTTAGCAGAAGAATACAAAGAGTATACCAAGAATATAAAGTCAAGAAATACAAAGTAAATAGATAATACAGTAAATGCAATGGTAGCTGAGGTTCTATGTACACGCATACCCAGAGTGTGTTATGGATAGAGGGTTGTGGAAATATATAAACTTGACTTTTCTGGCAAAACCCAAACAGTCAAAATAGAAAGTAGTTTTCAGATCAGACACTCAGACAGAAAGAAAAACATGTCACACTGCATCAACATGTGAATGACATATAAAAATGTTCAGTCTTAGGTCTTTATATAAGAGTGGGTTGGGTACACAGGTGATCAGTCGGGTGAAGCCGGGCTCCTGGACTACGAAGCAAGTACGAAGCAAGTAAAGCTATTTCTAAAGGTGTTGTTGACATGAAATTCTCATCAGATGTCAGTAAAAACTAAACTAAAATAGATGTCCATGAATTAAGATATGGATAAATAAATAAAATGGAATGACACAGGTAAAACGTTTTGAACACATTTACTGAAATGTATTTAATTCTTCATACAAAATGAATACCTCCTCCTTTAATACAAAAGCCTTTGTTGGTGATGACAGCTTCAAAACACCTCCTGTATGGAGAAACTAGTCACATACATTATTCAGCTCTGATTTTGGTTCTTTAACACAATCAGTCTTCTAATCCTGAAGCTTCTGGGTGTGTTTTCTATGAACTCTGACCTTTAGTTTTTTCATAGATTTTCAGTTGGATTCAGGTCATGTGATTGGCTGGACCATTCTAGCAGGTTTATAATTTGGGATCATTATCTTCTCATTATCTTCATCATCCTCTTAGATGAAGAGAATGAATCATGAACGTGGATAAGTGCATCTGATTTTACAAAGGAAGATAAAAACTGTATTATGAGAAGAATATAAAGAAGCTGATGGATTATAATTGACTGTTTCATTACATTCATGTTTAAAAGACTCTTCTATGTTTCATTCTTTCAGCTGTAGCCTCAGTGGTGTTTAACAGTCTGACAGTAAAGATTCAAGTAAAGGCTTACAAACAGATCTGAGGTCAGCAAGTACAAACAGGTGTTTTAGGATCATACATTAAAGCATAAAAGCAACAATAATTTAAATGTTAAATTATTTGGAGCCATCAAAAAAGCCTGTCTCCCATTCTCTCTTATCTCATCAAAGTGATGCATTGAAACATGTATTCAGTAAACTTTAAAGACGATGGCGATCACAACAAATCTGCTGAGATCAGTTTGTTCTCTTTGTTCTCCTTAATAAAACCAGTCATCTCATACTGGGATTTGCTGAGGACAGTGGGACCTTCCTGAGTGTTCCAGTTCAACTTCATTATAATTATTAATACTGAATAAAGTAAACATTGTGGTTATGATGAGTATAATGTGAAAAGGTCTCTGTCGCAACTAAATCACAGACAGAAAACAAATTTCAAACAAAAACATACTATTCAGGAAAATTTTAGTTGTTTTTCTTTTGTCAATTAATAAACAACAGCACGGTTCACAGTCCTTAGTCCTCATCCATGTTCCTGTTACAGAAACTCCCCCTCCTCTGTCTCTCAGTCCCCCAGGTGGAGGTGGATTCAGGGGAAGAGTCTGTCGAGCTGCCCTTCAACACCACACTTCACCTGCCTGAAGACTCTAAAGTGGAGTGGAAGGACTGTTTACACAGGAAGGTCCACGTGTATGAGAACAGCTCTGACCAGCCTGAAGAACAGCACCAGGTTTACAGAGACCGAACGAAGATGAATGAAGACCTGCTGACAACTGGAGACCTCAGTCTGACCCTGAAACACCCCACAGAGAGAGACAACTACACCTACACCTGCACCGTCTACAGCAGGGAGGGAAACATCCTGCTGAGGAAACAATTCCATGTCAGAGGTCAGTGCTGAGTGGAAAAACCTTATTGTGCTTTAAAAAAAAATAAATAAATAAAAGAAAGTAAAACACATTTTTGGAAATAAATTCTATTTTTTAAAAATAGATTTTCAAACTTTTCAAACTATTCAAAATAATTCAGTTCTTTTTTATTTATGCAGCACCAAATCACAACAACAGTCACCTCAAAGCATGTTATATTGTAAGGTAGACCCTATAATAATAAATACAGAGAAAACCCCAACAATCATATGACCCCCTATGAGCAAGCACTTTGTTGACAGTGGGAGGGAAAAACTCCCTTTAAACTAGGCTCAGGGAGGGGCGGCCATCTGCTGCGACCGGTTGTAGTTAATCAGTGATCAGTGTGTTGTCTATAAAGTTTGATACAGATCAGTTTAATTTAAGCAGTGATTTTACAGCAAATGTTTCAGAGGAAATGACTGAAATGACTGTTGCTTTACTGTCCAGAGTCACAGACTTACAAAGATGAAGAGTAGAGATTTTACTCTGAACTGATAATACATCCACAGAGTAACTGCTGTCTCTATCCTGAGATTACTGCGGATTTTAATTTATTCTAGCAACATGAGCACTTTATTATCAAATTAATGTCTTATTCGGATTTCATTGTGTGAAATATTGCACATTTCTGCAGATTAATTTGATAGGATTTAGACAGCGACTCAATGAATGATGAAATGAATGGGACAACCTGATATCAGCACAAAGTGTGAAATATTGGACCACCGTGTTTATTTCATGCTTAGTCTCTCCAAAACATGAAATAGACACACATGCATAAGTTGCTTTACTGCATGCAGAAAATGATTTAGCAGCAGCGGGAAATGGTATATTTGAAGCCAAGAAGTTGGTATTTATCAAAATCACCTAAATCAAGAGCTTCCCTTTTACACTGAGCTCTCTCTTCACCACAAGGGACTGGTACAGTGTACTGCAGCACCTATCCGTCTGTTGATCTCCTGCTCCCCTCTCCACTCACTCTTGAACAAGACCCCGAGATTCTTAAACTCTTCCACTTGTGGCAGTAACTCATCACTGAAACAGAGTGGACAGGCCACCCTTTTCCAGCTGAGGACTATGGCCTCAGACTACGAGGTGCTGATTCTCATTCCACATCATCTGCACAAAGCAAAGATGAGATTCTGATACTGCCCAAGTCGAAGTCTTCTGCCACTTGGCTACCCCTAGTCCATCCTTTGTCCATAAAAATTACGAATAGAATCGATGACAAAGGGCAGCCCTGGTGGAGACACCTAGCAGAATCGAGTCCGACCAACTGCCGGCAATCTGGACCAAGCTCTTGCAATGGTTCTATAAGAATTGAATGGCCAGTAACAATGGGCCAGACACCCCATACTGCCCCTCTAGTTGGAGCACACCCTCTGGTCCCCCTTTCTTAAAGATGGGGACCACCACCACTGTCTGCCAATCCAGATGTACTGCCCCTGATCTCAGTGCAACATTGTAGGGTGTCAACCAAGACAGCCCGACAACATCCAGAGCCTCCAGGAACTCAGGCAAACCTCATCCACCCCAGAGGCCCCGCCACCTAGGAGTTGTTCAACCCTCTTAGTAACCTGTGAGTGAGGTCCAGTCATTCCCATACTCTGCTTTTTCTATGGAACACGCATCAGAGGGATTAACTCTCTGCGGTCGATGGAAGCGCCGGCGCGTCTAAATCAAATGCCCAATTAAAGATGACACAGCAACAAGATGCAGCCACTCTGAGTTTCCATTTCAACTTGTGTTGAAAGTGTTGTCTTGAAACTATATACCAGTTTTTAAATTGTGTTGATGTAATTTGTAAAAATTACATCAAAAATATGTAAAAAATGTAATTTGCCACGAAAAACCAGAGTTATTGTAAAAGATATATCCATACACTCTTCCGCTTATCCTTGTCAGGGTCAGGGGGGGTGGAGCCTATCCATTTATTTATTCTTTCATTGTATCTCAAATTATAGCTTCATAATGATTACAGGACATCAGATTACTTGTTCTTATCACTTAATAATGCAGAATTATCATATAGAAATAAAAAAACCCTGAAGTTTTGCACTATTTGAACATGTTGCCTGCCTGCAGCAGTAAAGGACTCCATTAGAGACGTCTAATGGAGCACCTGTCCCTCTCCTCTCCTCCTCTTCACTTCGCCTCAACATAAGCTCATCATATTTTGCGATATGGTTTACTATGAGGTGTTTGATGAGGTTAGTGGTGTTGCCACAACACCTCACTGTCTCGCCACATGTATCGCAAACCACGTCTCAGCTGTTTGTGGAGGTAAAATACGTCCACACATGACTCCATACAGTTGAAACCAGAAGTAGATGACACATTTTACTGTTAAATGGTTGATAAGTGGGTTGAACTAGAGCACAGAGCGATAGTTCACCAGCAATGGGAAAACCATGAAAACAGTTCAAAGATCAAAATATAAAGCCAGACAGTGACTGCAGTGACACTTGTCATTGTTTTTAACACTCAGTTATAACTTCACTCTCCTTTACCACTGGCTCACAGAAGAACAACAACTTAAGCAAGAGCAGCTCACAGAGTGATTGTAGCACATAATTGTACACTGCCTCCATCTGACAATAGAGCTGACTACAGGTGGATGGAGAAGCCTCGGAGTCGAGCAGATAGCAAACATGCTCGCTCTGCTCCACCTTAAATCCAGCTTAAGGCTGTTCCAATTCTCAGCAGACTGCTCTTCTCTTTTCCTTGGCAATTCTCCTACACACCTTTCCTTGACATTGACAACATTTTTATTCAGGTCAAGGAAATGGACAAGATACTGTTCGTAGTAATGGATTACTCACTCACCAACCCTCCCACCAAAGTGATGCAGTGAAACATTTGTATTCACTAAACATGATGGTGGCCATGAAGAACAGAGAGCAGATTGTATTCTTTGTGTTGTTTCCCTTGAGAAAACAAACATGTCTCATCCTGTTATTTACTCAAGAAAGGGGAACGTTTTTCATTTTTCATAAAACCTTATAATAATTAAATATAAATCAATTCAAAATCATGTTTATTATGAGGAAAATTTAAAATAAAATAAAAAGTCGCTTTATGACTAAATCACTGTCTGACACACAGACCCTCCAAAAATATTTAAAACATAGCAGTGTGTTGATGTTTGTTTTTCTATGTGTGTTATCACAGTTCTTCCTCATCAGTTTCCTCCTGATACATAAAGTCTTCCTCCTGTGTGTCTCAGTCCCCCAGGTGGAGGTGGATTCAGGGGTGGAGTCTGTCCAGCTGCCCTGCAAAACCACACTTCACCTGCCTGAAGACGCTAAAGTGGAGTGGAAGATTGGTTCATACACAACAGTTCATGTGTATAAGAACGGCTCTGACCATCGTAAAAAACAGGACCAATTTTACAGAGACCGAACGAAGATGAAGAGAAACCTACTGAAAACTGGAGACCTCAGTCTGACCCTGAAATACCCCACAGATGGAGACAACTCCACCTACACCTGCACCGTCTACAGCAGGGAGGGAAACATCCTGCTGAAGAGAAAGGTGGAGCTGAAAGTCAGAGGTTAGTGCTGTAGATACAGGTCAAAGGTCAGAGGTCATGTAGGAGTTTATTCTCTAAAAGCTTTTAGTTTGAATCTATTTTCAGTTCATTCAAATAAAATAAATTCTTTGATGTTTTGATCTAAAAGCCAAAAATGTCAGACGGAGCAACTGTGTGTTTAAATGAACAGACTAAGAAGACCATTAAAAATGATCCTAACTTCAAAATAAAAGCCTCTGGCATGATTTGAGTTTGGATCAAATCAATAGTTTTGTTAGTTTAGTCCAAATCAATGTAAATGTATAAATATCAATAGTTTTAAAGCTGCTGAGATCATTCAAACACTTTGATCCAGTCATTTGGATGTTGTCACATGTCAGGGTGGAGCAGCCATAAATATGAGGCTTTTATTGTGAAAATGCTGAGTGTGATGATCCAGAGGAGCCCATGGGGTGTTTGTGGCTGGATGCAAGGTTTGTAGCTCTCCTTGTAAAGAGAAACAGCTTGAAGCTACAGAGGAGCGTCTGCAGAAGAAGACAGGGGAAAGAGGAAGAAGCTGAGGCCGCTGGAGAAAAGACAGGAAAAGAAAATCAGCTTTATTTGTTGGAGGCCGTTTGTTCATCACACTGAAATATTCCCACTTTAGAGACATGAAACAAAGTGAAGTGTGGATTGATGTTTGTCTCAATGATTTGGGCCCTGGAATCATTTCTTCATCTCCCACTTTAAGACATATTAATGTCAGCCTCACATGTCCCACAGTGGACAGATTTCTATTTCTAGATGATATTTGGAGGATTTTCATGTGTTTCTCTGCTGTCACAGCTCTTTGTGATATTTGAGCGCAGCTGTAATGTTTGTGTGGTTAAAGCCACCAGACTCCACTGACAAAAACTCTCATTTTAGCCGGAGAACACGGGGCTGCTGTGGGACTTTGTGTTTGCAAAGATTTCTATTGGAGGCATTTTGCCTTTATTATATAGGTGCAGAGAGTAGACAGGAAAGTGGGAGAGAGTGAGGGACACACAGGCACCTGTAGTAAGCCCGCCTTCAGTCCACCTGCTCAGCCAGGTGAGCTATAGCGCTGCTTTTAACATGTTAGTGTGACTGAGAGTGAATGAAAGTGAGTGATGGAGGCAGCAGGAAACTAACAGGCTGTTTGTTCTGAGAGGTCACATGACTGTTTTTCTCAGCAGAGTCTGATGGATTTGATGAGACCATGAGGCGGCTTCAGTTCCTCATCAGAAAGAGTCTGACAGAAGCTCCTCCTCTATACCCCAGTAGACTTCTATTAGACTGCTCCAGATTCCTGAGAGTTCACACAGAAAACTTTACAAACAGCCAAAGAAAACTATTGAAAAGGCTTCAAGATGACAAAGAGCTCTTTCACAGCACATATGAGCCATTAAGAAGTGCACATTTGTGTTTTCCATAGTCCATCATCCAATAATATCACAGGACAAACTGTGAGGTAAAAAGCCTTCAGCTCTTTGTGAATGAAGCAAAAAGACTTTGGTCCTGAGAGATGGTTCAAAACACAATTCAGACCTACCAAAGTATTATTGGTGCCAAACACATGAAGCCTTCAACTTTGTATTTGTCCAGTCAGTGTGGCAATAGAAGTCACTGTGAGGATTTTCAATGTGCTATCAAAGAGCATCCAAACAATCAGGTGAGAATGAAGAGAATTAGTGTGGATGGACAGAAAATCCATATCCAGTGTGATTTAGGAGCCGTTCATATATAATGAGTGAAATGAAGAAGAGCACAGACAGTAAGAACATGAGTGAGCAGACATTTTGGAGCTGCTGATCCACACAGGGCTGGATGGAAGGAGTGGGAGTCCATGATGGCTCAAAGTCTCTGATCCTAACTGTTCCTGAGCCTCTCCCCTGCCTCCTCTTTGGATCTTCTCCTCCTCTTCTTCCTTATCTGCCTCCTCCACCACTGCTCTCTCCTCCCTCATCTCCTCCTCAGCTGAACTGAAGTCAGGGCTGTAACATGAGGAAACGTGCAGAAATGACTGAGTCAGCATGTTGTTGAAGTGAGTTGAGTGATTGTGAGCAGATTAGATGTGCGAGCCTCCCTGTAGAAAAAGCAAATCTTCTCCAGAGTTTCCCACCTCATGTTTTCCTGTGTCACAGCTGATTGTCAAATCCTGGCTGTCACTAAATGAGTGGTCCAAAGGTGGAAGGAGGAGCACAGTTAGATTGTTCACCTCCTAACCTGTGAAATCAATCAGCTGAATGAAAACACTGTGATCCTATGAGCTGCTATCAGGGCTGCTCCATTCTCAGGATTCTCATCTGGATGATTGAAGCAGATTATTGATGAAGTCAGCAAACAGCTTTCAAAATGGCTCTTTTTCCAGGGAACTCCTGAAATGTAAATCTCATGGAAATGAAGAAGAAGTCCAAAAGGCGTGGTTAGGCCCAGACTTGTGGCTGTTTTCAATGTAAAGCCCATGTTGCAGGCAGCTGCTGCTCCTTACTGGCCCACAGTCTCCACTGATGGATGTGTCAGCTCACTTGTACTGTAGCCACGGGAGAGCGATGGAGAGATGAAGCTGACAACCAGAGGTGTAGTGCTATTTGTTGAAGTAGCCCAGCGCACCGTGTGCCATGTAAGCACAAGTTTCCAGAGATGATTGGACTCTGAAATGATCCATGTTGGACTGAATGTAAGAACAGATCATAAAGTCCTCTGTGTGCCCGTCTGTCTGAGCATCTTCATCAGTGTGCAGCTGATCTACAGCTAATGTGCTGATTGATGAGCAGCCTGTTCATGGTGATGATGAGAAACAGATTTGATTCAAAGCACAAATGAGTGAAAAAGGAGCAGCAGCCATGATAGAGCGAGTCATCTGCTGACAGAAATAGTGGAGTGAAGGATTTGTGCAGCGTTTCTCTGTGAAAACAGCTGATTCAGATCAATGAGAGGAGGATGAAGGAGAAGCAGCATGTTTCTGATAGAAGGATCACTGCTGTGCTACAAACTGCTGGGACTGTGTGTGAATGTGTGTGTGTGGGCTCAGCTGGAGGCAGGATTGGTCCAGAGGAGAGCTGCTTTATTCCAGACTAACTCTTCTAGAAAGCTGAAATCTGTGTGGAACAGCTGACCTGTACCATGTGGAAAAGAACAGCAACATGATTCAGCGTCAGATCCCGACACATCCACGGATTCATCCCGTTACAGGAACTGTGCCACACGTGGCCTCTGTTTGTTCTGCATGTGATGCTGCAGGGATTTCTTCAAGTCACTATAATATAGTGTCAGATGGACACATGAAGCTAACACGGCACATCTTTGTGAGTCTGCAGCATGTTGACACACATGTCAGTGTTGTACAGATCTGAGAGCAGCACAAACAAACTCCATCAAAGTGATTTGTGCTGTTGCAGAGCTGTGTGACTGCATTTGTCTTCATTATGGACACATTTCTACAAATGGGACTAAACATGTGACCCTCTGCACATCCATGGGCTCAGGCTCAACAGTGCACCCATTGGCTGGATGCAGCTTGTATTGTGGCTCCTCCCCCTTGAGCTCCGTGTCAGCTTCAGGTCAGTTTAGCTGTGTTTCCTCCAAATCCCAGAATTCCTGAGGAGCAGGAATATGTGGGGCTGGGCTCTAAACACTCAGGGTGAGGACTGAGTGAAGAGCTACAGGACAGAGCCAAAGTTTCAGCACTGCGCTCACAGCTTTGAGACGTCCAATCAGCAACTGGTCCTGATAACATCTCCCCTCTCATTCCACATACATGAAGACTGCTAGAAGCAGCTATCAGCCACATCAGGCTCACATCATGCTTGGTATTAAACATGCTGCAGTCTGCAGTAAACTCCCTGCCACAAAGCTTTGAGTGCTCTGAAAGGGAATCTCCTCCAAATCCACCTGTAACAAGGTCACCTGCAGAAATAACTGTGTCCACGGGCAGAGTCACTAACACTCTGCACCAGAGCTAAACCTGCTTTGGAGCTAAAAAGCTGCTGTCAGGGTTTCCTGCAGAGGTTCACAGTAAATGTGGAGACTGAAAGCTGTGGACAGTTTCTGTGGCTGGATTATTTCATATGTGTTTGTAGGAGTTTCACTTTCAAAGTTTGGAGTAAAGTGTTGAAATAAATCAGGTCTGTGACGCACACTTTACTGCAGATTGTTCTCAATGTAACACAAAAAGCAATCAAAATGTGATTGATCCTGATGTGGTTGTGATTGTTGCTTCTAGCAGTGTTCATGTATTTGCACAGAGAGGGGGAGATGTTATCAGAGTGTGTAACTGATCAGATCTGATGCTAAATCATGTTCATGTACAGTCAGCTGATCCTCACAGTTCACTTTGTAATCATGCAGCTCTCCTCTGATCAATCCTGAGCTCCACCTGAGTCTCAGTCCTCAGGACCTCACACAGTCCCAGCAGCTTCTATCAGCAGAGTTCTCCCTGATATCACAAACATATTGATCCTCCTTCAGCCTCCTCTCATTGATCTGAACTGTTTCCACAGAGAAACTCATCAGTGAAACCTGAGCTTACTGTGGATTATTCTGGTTGCTCCATCACTCTCTGCCTCACACTCCCTCATCTGCTGCTTTCCTCTGATTGGCTGCTCTGACAGAGTCATGATTGGCTGCATGTTTGTATATAAAGCAGCACGTTGCTGGTAGATCAGCCATCAGCTCATGTTTGTGACTGCAGCATGGCACCAGTTTGCTCCTCGTGTTTCAGTCCCAGACTGACCTGCAGCTCTTTAGTAAATTCAGACAGCAGCTTTTGAACTGTTAGTAAATCTGACCATGAATCTCATTATGACACCTCTGACCACTCATTCTGTCTTTATTGGCTTTCATACATGAAACACGCTTAAAGTCACCATTGAATTTAAACTGGATGAAAGCAGCTGTGAGTCACTGCAGCAGCTCTACACCTGTGCCAACAACCAACCAACACCTGGGTGGAGTCCCAGCTGAAGCTGAGAGATACTCAGAGATCAGAGACAGAAGCAGCTGTATGTAAGCGCGTTCTACAGGACGGCTCACACAAACCTGATGTTACTGATGTCTCCTAGATAGATCTCATGGACCAAAGGCTCTCTGTGTCATCTTGGCTCCAGCTGAACTAAACTGAGAGTGAATTTGGGCTTTTAGGGAGGGGTGAAAGCAGAGCGCTGTAAAGGAAAGGGCTGTGATTGGTTCATAACACGTCAATGAGAAGAAAGGAAAGCTTCAGAGCAACATGAATGAAACAAAGTGTTTTGATGACGACTGAAAGCCAAAACTGTGACTGAAATCAGAATCCAGTTCATCTCCAGCCCTGTCAGCAGTTCCAGCTGTAGTGCTGTTACAATAATAGTCATCACTTCTAGTTTCACAGCAGGAAACTGGGAACATTCAGCGTCTCAAAGATTGACCTGTTAGCACCTGCAGACATTGTTGAGCTGGGTCTGCTGATCTTGTGGAGGTCTTCATTTCTCCACTATTTGGAGAAGCTTCAGCAGGATCCACAGTCAGAGTCAAAGTGGAGTTCTAGCATGGACGTAACGCTTCAAGAAGCTTCAGACAGACAGTGTTCTCCAAAAGTTCTGCTCTAAAAGGAAACTTTGAGCTGGCTCTGTAATTGTTGTAGTCAGAAGGATGGAGGCTGGATCTTTGATGAGTGCTTGCACACAGGCTGTCTTTAAGTATTCTGGGACACAGCCAGAGGACAGACAAGTGTTCATTATTGGAAGCAGCCGAGGGGCAGGGACATCCCAAACTTCACTCAGGAACTTTGGAGGAATCATATCTACACAGCTTGATGAGCGTTTCAGTTGTGCCACAGTCCTTCAAAGCTCCTCCACAGAGACTGGCAGAAAAGAAGATCAGATATTGTGGCTGGGGTCGGGGACATCAAGAAAAGAATCAGGAGCTGCTGGTTTGGATTTCCTCTCATTCATTTGATCCTTCAGAAAGTTTAGAAAGTGAAGACGTTCCTCACTCGATGCCGTAATCTGATGAAAACTTGCAGGATGTCAAAGACGCTCCACTGAGCTCCAAAGAGCTCTGGGCTGTGCTTATTAGAATGAATTAAAGGAGAGAAATAGCCGGCCCTCGCCTCGTTCACCTGTTCATTGAAAGCAGTCGTTCATGCTTTCATTTCTTGATGACGGAGCTGAAGATTCACCTTCTTCCGTCTCCTTTCTGCCCTCCGGCATTGTCTTTTCAGACTGTGAATGTCTTTGTGAATCCAGGGCAGCGAGCGAGCACCACGTTTAGCCCTGATCTTAAAGGTGCAGTTGAATCTAAAGTGGATGTACAAAGGAGGTTCAGATCATTCAGAGTGTTTGTGTGTGTGAGGGAGGAGGAATACCAGTGGTGGTAGGAAACACTGATGAACATGTTTCTCCTGTTTCCTCATGAAAAGAGCGTCAGCGTACTGACACAGCTTCTTTTGCCTGATCACTTGGAAAATGATCTCAAACAGAATCCATCAATGATCAGATAGAAACACATCAGCTCAAAGCCTGGGTTCATACTGAAGCCCACAGTTATATGTAGGCCAACAACACGCTGTTTGAAACCAATGAATTTACTGTACTGAGGAACTCTGTGGCAAATGAGTCAGTAAGATCATCAACATGGATCTTAAAATCAGCAGCTCAGATCATGTGATCACACATAAGAACCATGGAGCAGGAAACATCTGAGAGCTCCAACTCTGATGGAGTCTTAGGAGGGCGGAGATACCTGCACAGATAGGAGCTGTTTCACACTTTACTTTAGCAAGCAGCACCTCCAAACTACACCACTATAACAAATGATTATACAAATGCCAGTAAGTATCATTTTCACTCCAATTACATTAAACAAACCTCCCAATAATAACTATGATTTTCAAAATTAAAAAGAAAACCTCAGATGTACAGTTCCACATTATTATAACAGAGTTTCAAAGGATTTCATTGGTTGTAAAGAACTCAACAGGTTATTTGTTGAATTTGCAGCAGTAGGTCATATTTACTGTAACCAAAAACTATTTCAATTAAAAATGAATGAACACAAAAGATAATGAAATATCTAATGTTTTCATACATTATCCAAGGCATTGCATTCTTTTGCACTTTTCTGCAGCAAAGATCCTTTTTCTTTCCTTATTGCTTGAACCTGTGATGTGCTTAATAATGTGGAACATCCTTCTTAAATAGTTTTCCTTTAACTGGGCTCACCTGACAAACTAAGTATGACAGGGGTCTGAGATTGATCCAAAGAGCTCTGAGACACAAAACCATCCATGGGTTTAACTGAAAACAAAACAATTAATATTTATGACACTAAAATCTTGTTTTCGTAATGATTTGGAACACTGTGCATATCACTCTGCATTCCTCACCCAGCAACGACTCAACAATAAGTAGTTTTTATTCCAGCAGTGTGATGTTCAGATTTCAGCTGTGGGTTAAATATAAATGTATTTAAATATATCAGCAGGTTCAGGCATGAAATAAAAAATGGAGTAGAATTGACATTTACATGATCTGTGCCACTTTGTTTATTATGTTGATGTTGTGTTTGTTGTCCTCTCAGTCTGTCAGGTGGAGGTGGAGGAGGGGGTGGAGTCTGTCCAGCTGCCCTGCAAAACAACAGAAAACCTGCCTCAAGATGGTAGAGTGGAGTGGGAGCGCATTGAACCTGAACCATTAATAATGGTCCACGTGTATGAGAACGGCTCTGACCAGCCTCACAGACAGCATCAGGTTTACAGAGACCGAACGAAGATGAATGAAGACCTGCTGAAAACTGGAGACCTCAGTCTGACCCTGAAACACCCCACAGAGAGAGACAGTGGGAGATACAGATGTGATGTTGTGAGGAATCGGTTTGTGATTAGAAGGAAAACAGTGCAGCTCACAGTCAGAGGTTTGTGTGTCTGTATGTTTATTCAAGTGTGTGTCTTACTGTACCGTTTTTTCGTATCTTTGTGGGGACAAAAATTTGAAATTTACCATAGACAGCCCTCATGGGGACCTGGATTTTGGTCCCCACGAGTCTGAAGACATTTTTTAGACTCAAAATGTGGTTTTAGTGTCAGGGTTACAGTTGAGTTATAGTTAGGTTTAGAGTAAGGGTCAGGGTTAGGCACTCATTTTTGATGGTTAGGATAAGTAGCTAGGGAAAGCATTATGTCAATTAGATGTCCCCACGAAGATAGCAACACCCAACATTTGTGTGTGTGTGTGTGTGTGTGTGTGTGTGTGTGTGTCTGACTGTCTTGTGTCTCCTCTGCAGGGAGAGTTCAGGTCCAGGATCAAACAGGGGACATCAGGAACAGAAGCAGCTCCATTGATCCGACTCCTCTGATGGCTGATCAATCAGTTTGATCTGTGTGTTCTTTGATTATTGATCAGTGATGTCAGAGTGGAGTCAGTGTGATGTTGTTGTTGTGTGTTTGAGACTTTTAGTGTCCATGAAGGTCTCCGCTGCCGTAGATCCTCTGAACTGTGACAGAGGTCTCACTCTGGAGGAAACTCTCAGCACTTTCCAGCAGCTCCTCCATCATGGAGGACGTTCCCTCACTGTAACAGGTGGAGGAGAGAGGAGAGAAGCACAGGTGGATCCTCTGAGGAAGAGGAGCGTTCCTACAAACCACATGATCACATGACCAGAGGGGCGTGGCCTTCAGTGGTAGTAATAAAGGAACAGTCCACATGTTAAACTTTGAAGGCTCATCTCCAACAAAGCAGACCTGTGATCACTTTAACTCAGTATGATGGATTGTTTGGATTTGTCTTTGTTTCTCTGGCTTTTCTTGTGTGTCTGTGTGTCTTTGTATGTTGGATAGAGTCATGTGACCTGCCCAGGGACTACACATGGAAATGAGCAGTTTAGCTCAAATCTGGCAGGTTTCCATCTTCTGTTTTTATCCTGATGTCCATGAACATGAACACTGTCCCTGTCAAATAAATCCAGATACAAAGATCAGATCTACTGAGCATCATCAGCGTGTCAGCCGCTAACTGCATCTTCAAATAAATAAATGTGTCTGATCAGCGGTGATAAGAGGAGAGACGCTGAGCGAGTGAAACTTTAAAACTGACTGAAAAAATTCTTCTTGGCTTCATTTTTCCTTCCAGTCTGAAAATGAACTTAAATTTAATGATTTTAGAGAAATATGAGACATTTGAAGACCTTCATTTATTTGAATTTCAGAGTTTTTAATGAGCCACAGCAGCCCTGAATAAACACTTGAATTACTGTCTGAGCTGCTGCAGTTTCCTGCTGCGTCCACTGGGTGTCAGTAAAGCTGCAGGTGTCTCACCTGTGAGTCCAGCTGTGGGGAAACAGTCCAGCTGCTGGTTCTGCCTCCAGCTGAGGAAACACTTCATTCCTTTTATTGCTGATCTCTCTTTATGAATCCACCTGAACTCGTCTGATCCTGGAAACCTTTCACTTTCCTTCCTTGCTGTCTCCGTCTGTCTCTCACTTTCACATTGGTTGGTTCCTCTCTGAATCTCTCCTCTTATCTGTGAACATTCATGAGGAAAAAGCAGAATCAGTTCAGGCTTCGCTCTCACAGGATTTTAATGTTTGTGCTCAGAGTCTTTTCAATGAGCTCCATCTTTTTCCTGGAATCATCTCCAGAAGGAGCTGAAAGGATCCGTGTTACACAACGTGGCCACTTTAAGTCCATGAAAAGGATCCAGGAAATAGTCAGAGCCCAAAAGAACTGCGCGGGAAGTGAAGGGTGTGTTTTCTTTGATGACGTCACCAAAATGAGAGCTTTGTAAAAACAGGAGAAAGAAATGTGCCAGTTTATTAAACACGTCTCGTTTCAACTTCCCGATAAAAGTGTCGCTTTGAAGCCAAAATCTGAATCCAAGACTGAGCTGTGTTTTTGTTTCTGCAAAGTTCTTCCACAAACTCAGGTTTTCAAACAGCTGTGACAGCTGCCTCTGTGTGTCAGTAAGTCTTTGAGCTTCTTTATCATAATATCAGCAGCCTTAAAAATAAAGACGCACTGATGTGGACGATTATCAGTAATCAATGAGACCGATCACTGATATCTGGAGCTGACATAGATTTAGAAACAAATCAAATTCAGCAAAGAAAATGTATTTTTCTGTTGTGGCAGAAACGGTTGGTTTCAAATATCTGATGATGTTTAAGTGTTCATGCTGCTGTTACACATCTGTACTCACAGCCAGCTGTAGTGCTCAGGCCTGCTTAGCCTCTAATCTGCTGGCAGAGAGCTAATAATCTACTAATAATCTCACTCATACGTTACAGGATGGCTGACAGTGAACATCACAGCAGTTGTGTTACTGAGGTATAACAGGGCAGCACTAACCATGAATGTGCATCAGACCAACTCACCAGAGGAGTTTGTGTGATCACAATAACTCCTGGACACAGCTTCAAAGTGACTCCTCACTCTGACAGCACATTACACTCATCAGTTTCACTCACACACATTTTATAAACTCATCATAACTACTTTGAAACAAAGTTCCAGCACACAGAGGAAAATCCACAGCTGCAGTGTGTGGCTGCCACGCCCACATCAACATCACCGTGGCGTGTTCACTGACCATTAAACAGTAGGAAATGTCACTCAGCATTGAGACCTGGGTCACGCTGACATCATGGTTGTGTTCTGTGTCCATATGAGTTTGAATCTGCTTCAGTGAGGAGAACATCACAGTCCACGCTTCCTTCAAACAGTCCACAGACCCGTCAGGTCTGAGCGTCGGGGACATTTCACGCTTTTGAAATCAGCTCTCAGGATTACAGCAGCTCATGGATGTCATCAGTTTCCTGTTCTGGTGAGTTCACAGCAAACAAAGTTCCTCCTCGTGTTCCTCTGTGAATCCAGTCGTGCTGGAAGATTTGACAATATTCCCACAGTAATGATGTCATTTCTACAGGAACTGGTTTTATAGAAGAATCCTGATATCTGACAGCTCATGGGAAGGACCAAAGGGAGGAGGCCAGATATGATAGCTGAGCAAAAATGTTCTATAACAAAAGTAAAATAAGCAAACTGATGTAGCTCAGTGAAGTCAGTGGGATGTGCAGTGTCTGGATCTGTGACATGGACTGAAAGAAACCATAACACAAAGCAAACAGCCAAAATCAAACTCCAAGTAGAGACAGAAATCCTGCTGCCACCATTCATTTCTGTTTGGAAGCAGACATAAAGTCCTCGTGCTGTCAAATCCAGAACCACTCGAGCCTTTTGGAGCCGTTTACATCTGTGAAAAAGGTGGAAACATGTCAAACATGTGAGGAAGAACCAGCAGCAGCTCACACGTTTACCACAACCACACACAGTCCTCTGAGAGCAGCGTGGCCTCCATCTTTGAAACAAAGTTCACAGTGAAAATCAAACAAACTCGCTGATTGATTATTGATTGATTTTCAGAGATGATGTCAGATCGGGGCTGATCAGGGTGCTGTGGCTGTAAAACGCCAATCATATCCACTCAGAGAGCCTCACTAAGCCCCGCCCCTCTTCATACACCTGCTCGTCCCGGTCCGGCTCACGGGGGCGGCGGTCTCAGCGCACACGCTCACACCTCTTTCCACGTCCTCCAGCTCTTCTGGGACGCTGAGGCGTTCCCCGATGAGTCGACAGACTGAATCTCTCCAACGTGTCCTGGGTCCGCCCCGGGGTCTCCTCCCAGTCGGACGCCTCACCCAGACGCCCTTCAGAGGAAGCTCACGGATGGCGTTCGTACCTTCAGCCTGATCCTTTCAGTCACAGCTCGTGCAGTCACAACACTGCTGCCAATAAAGTGACACAAAGCATCTTAAAGCCATTTCAATAAACGCACACACAGAGTTATCACAGCACTCATGAAACATGCACACTGGGCACAAACTAACTTCTAACATGTTGAACTTTGCTCCAGTTTGTTCTGATTGGCTGAAGCTTGGTAGTCACATGGCTGCCTGTGAGTGTGTTTAAACACAGAGAGAAGCTGAAGCTTCACATGTTGTGTTCTTCACACAGTCGGATCAAACGTGTAAACTTTGTGACACAGCCTGGTCTTCATGTGTGTGTGTGCACGGTCTGAGGAGCTCTCAAGCTTTTCATAGAGGACACACACACTGATGCAGGAAAAGATGGATGCACATGAAAGCTTCACACACTCCTGATGAGTGAGGACACACACACTCACAACATGAGCAGCCAGCAGGCTTTAAATGCTCAGTGTGAAGAAGTTTCCACACTTACCTTAATATCATCAAGCAGCCTTCTTCTTCTACTGGTTCCCACAGTTCCCAGTGTTAATAAATGCACAGCCACATGTGCTCTCTGTCATCAGCTACAGATCTGAGATCAGTAGCTTGTCCACTGTAGGCTTTATCTTTTCCATGTAACTGTGCTGCTTCACAGAGAGGGAGAACTGCAGCGCTTTGTTTGCTTGTGAACAATATGTGCATGTTAAATATGAACAGCTGCTCCAGCATGTGTTAGTGTGACAGACTGAAATGTTGCTCCTTTTAAAGCTTCTGCAGGAACTTCATTTGAACAGGCAGGAATTAGTTGTTCAATAAAGGCATGAATTGGACCTTAAAGGTGTGCCAATCGATACCAACGCTGGTATTGGTGTCGGATCAATACTAGTGTGATGGGACTGAGACTTTGTTTCTATGCTCTAAGTTCATTATACAGACACTGGACTGTGTTACATCAATATTTTGGGGAAAAACAAAGTAGGTCAAACATGCACAATGAAAACTGTCTGAAGCTTTTGGTGTGACTATCACACCTATTTTATTTGTAGCCTGCAGCACATTGTGTTTTACTGAGACGCACATTTATATTCAAGGTGTCCAAAAAGCTCAAAGCTGTGTTTTTATTGTGTTAACTAATTATTGCAGAATGTGAACATCACAGTGATTTAGTGTCATTAAAATGTGTTCAGAACATTGATGATGGTTCATCTCATAAATGCTGACACACTGCTCTCCCCACACATATATACATACATATACTGCCATTAGAAGTGACACAGAGCAGTGTTAGTATTGATATGAGCAACACTGCTCATGGATTTACTTGGTAGTGCACAGCACTGCTGGCCTTTCATCACAACTTGGTCCTTTGATACAGCGAGTTCAAAAAGTTGTTGAATGGACTCATTTCATGTCAGTGATTGTAAAGATTGTTTTTCTTCTTTCAGCCCTTAGAACTGCAGATATTTGTGTTGATGTTCTTTCCACACAGATGATCCTTCTGCTCAGCCCTGCTGTGTCAAACCAAACAGCTCGTCCACTTACAGAAACACAAACAGCAAAAACAAAGAGTTGATCTTTATTAACCTTGGAGCAGATTCCAGTCATGAGACATTCTGCTGAGTTCATTTGGTAAAACTCCTCCCAGCAGCTTATAGAGACCTTTTCTAGTGGAAGTTCAAGATTTGCTGTCATTGCAGTTTGTCTGATGCACATCATGTCATGGCTGCCTGCGGCTAAATCTGCACACCTTCTTTCTGCGAGTGCTGAAGACACGAGTGCATTTACAGCAATATTTGTTAGCCTGCAAAAACAGCTCCAACCACAGTAACAAATGTGTGACATCAATGATTCATTGTTCAGCTGCTCAATGTTCAACCGTTTATTTGAACTAAACGTGACGCTCCCCATGTTCTTCTCTAATTGTCTTCTATGTCCTCCCTCCTCATCCAAGCCGTGCCAGCCCACAGACCATAATCACCCCACACACTGAACTCACACATGAAACTCCACCTGACGTGGTTTTACATCAGCATCAGCAGATTGGACGCAGCTTTGTGTTCATCTGTAAATCAGCATCTCCCTGGAATCGTTTGATTCCTGTGGATTAAAGGCAGACAGTAAACTGAGCTTCCAGGCATGTAGGCAGCTACAGTAATGCTGCACTAGACAGCACGTCCTCGCCCATTAGCAGGCATCATCTTTACATTTGATTTTATAAAACAAATCATGAATTAAATCCAAACTGAACAACTGCAGACTCATGAAAGGATTTGCAGTTTTGCAAACTCCTGTTAAAGGGAGTTTTTCCTTCCCACTGTTGCCAAAGTGCTGCTCATGTATGTATTATTGTAGGTCTACCTTACAATATAAAGCAGCTTGAGGCGACCGTTGTTGTGATTTGCGCCCGTGTAAATAAAACTAAATCTTTAATAGAAGAAATGCAGTTTTAAGAGCAGCTGTGTCATTTAGAAATATGAAAATCTTTTCAAACTGTTAAATAGTTTTAATTACAAATCCATCGTCTGAAAAACCAACGGCTGTTTTATCAAATCATATTTCAAATGTTTGTGTGAAGAGTGAAAAAGGGGAACTTTTCTAATGTATTGTAAAGAGCAGCATAACTGGAAGTTGAACTGCTCAGTCAAAGCCTTTTTTTCCTTTGAGCTTCATTTCAGGTGGAGTCATTCTGGATTCTGAGTGTGTCCCAAAGGCCACAAGGATCCTCCAGGATAGAGGTACAGACTGCACTCCGGGACAGAGGAGCAAGGAAACATGTTGCTCTTCATAACTTGATGTCAGAGCTTTGAACTAGTTTGGGATTCAGCTCCATCCTGTATCTCTGTGAAACCTGACCTGTGTGGCTTTTGTCCCTCTGTGAGAAACATGCACATTATAAAGCCGACACATTCATTCAGTTTACTCTTTCATTCTAAAGTGAAAGTGACTGTGTGAGCTTTCTATACAAAGATGTGTAGTTGTGTTTACTTGACTTCAGTTTCAGTCAGAATTAAAGAGACTAATTGTGTTTAAGAGAGGAGGCAGAGACACCATTGATGTCACAGTTCCAACTACTCACACCAATCACATTCAGTCCAGTTCATGTGGACAATAATTAGATGTTGTAAAAGCAGAATGGGAGTCTGCATTTAAATCAATAATGAGTTCAGAGTTATTTTTCAGGCCGACCACAGTTATTCTATAACATGCTGGTAAAAAGGAGCCTGTATATTTGATGGATCTGCTTGAATGCAGAAGTTTGTGAAAGAAGTTCCTCCAGTGATTCTCTGCAGTGACCTTGAGTGGGTCCAGTCCAGCTCCAGTTCCATCATGACCATTGTACAACATCTGTTGCAGCTGCATGCATGAACCAATAACAGCTAATACATTGTTGAAAACGTGTCTCTGTCCTTGGAGCAGATGTCTGTTCATGCAGGGTTTTACTGCTGGTTTCTTATTCCACCTTATTACTCACTCTGATACATGACTGAGTGCCCATGTGCATCAGTGGGTCTGGGCTGCTTCTCACAACAAGAGATTTAAGAAGAGTCTTCCTTTAACTAGGAAGTGATCCACAGGTGGCCTAACACATGGAGACAGACGAGCATTGGCACATTTAGACTCAGCAAATAATCCACGCAGACATGGGGAGAACATGCAGACTTCTCACAGAAAGGCCCGACGGTGGGTTCAAACCCGTCGGCTCACACGGGGAAAATCTTCCCTTATTACCCGCCGACTCAGCAGATTTGTGTCTCTACAGCTTTGTGTTCTTCTTCAAAATGAAATTCAAATGGAGGGTTTAGTTTGACACTAGAGATCAGAGATGCCCCACAGACCAACACATGAAGTACTTTCTATTTGTGGATTAGAGGGAGAAATATATCTGTATTATCAGTTTATTATAATCTACCTGAATCAGTGTTTGGGATCAGATTTCTGTGTGGCCTGGTTCACTCACTTCATCATCATTTTAATATCATTTTCTATTGACTTTGACTGTATAGAAATGATGCACACTTAACCTCCGTCTGTAGATTTCTTTGGTTAGTAGACACCTGCCTTTGTTCGCTCTAGAGTGGATATTATAATATGAATCCTGACTGGTCTCTACTCTGTGTGGGTCATGTCTAAACCCTGGGCTTCAGACTTGGGGCAGAGCTCCCTGCAGCCATGTTAAAGAGCTGGAAAAGCTTCAACGTTGTGAATTGACTGGCAGAGCTTACAGGCTCATAAAGGTTCAGCTGTGATTTACAGGAAGCACTTCTTTGATCTTTGTAAGTCTTTAAATCAAAATCATGGAAACTTCCTCCTCCAGTGACAAACATCACAGTTTCATGTCTGACCGCTCACGGCACTTTTACACTTTTGTAGCCTTTTAGGCACGACTGCAAACTTTGGACATTTCCATAAATGTGAGAAGACATTAAACTCCTCGGGGAGTGATGCTCCCTTTATTGGATTTTGGCTCATGTCCCTGCAGTTTCTCACATTACAAACATCTTTGTTGTCGTCTGTGTTTCACTTCAATGATGTTCTCTCAAGGGCAGCAACATGTCTGCCATGTTTCTGCAAACAGACAAAAGAACAGTAATAATTAGGATTATTAGCCAATCGGTGCCTCTTCCTGTTTATCACAATGTTACCGTTATTTAGAAAATAGCTGTTGGTGAACAGACGAGATCAAACTTTCCTCTAATCAGCGATGTTTGATAGTGCTCTATGTTGAGGCTCATAATGACACTGGCACAGTGACTCGTACTGTTTAATAAGCTGTCAACAAACTACAGTGTGCATGTGAAACATGTCTTATCTTTGAATGTGGCACACCAAGGGCTTTATTTACATATCCGGCTTCTTGACTAAACTGAGAGCATCATGTTTCCCATTTCTGTGGTATTTTAACGTTTCAAACACCAAACAGGCTCAGGGGACAACAAATCACATCTGATCCCTTTGAAATGTTGTCAAATGTCAGAGGATGGCATTAAAAGAGCTGTAAAAGGACTAAATGAGATAAAATATAAAATAAAGTCGCAATAAAAACAGACTTTTCACATCTAATCTCCTAAAAAGAGCAACAACAAGAGGAACACATCTAAAAGTCTCCTTAGCCTGAACTTTTCACCTGATGGTATTTGTTTTCCTTGTTTCCTTTCCTTTGTTTCCTTCCTTATTGAAACTGTGTCTTGAAATGTTGTTTGTATTTTTGAATAGTCATGAAATTAAACATTATTTTAGTGTTTTTTATCTGTTAAAAAAAACATTCACTTGTATTTTTCATGCACTTGCTAATACAGTGTGCAATGTGTTGCTGTTGCGAGAAGGTTGCAATAAGACGCCTACGAGCTGTTTGCTAACCAGAGTTAAAGACTAAATGAAAAGAACTGGTCAGGGTCCTGTTACTGTACTGGTCCTATACAAGGCTCCTCAGGGCTGCTGTCATCATATGTAGAAAAATATGTAGAAGAGCTTCTAAAGGAGGTGAAGCTTTTTCAAGCTTCTGCTTTTTGTTTGTCCTCAACTTCTTCCCTGTCAGGAAAAGACAGAAATCATAACAGACAAAGAGCTTTTTGAAGTAAACAAATTCATATTTGTTCTTTTTATTCAAGCTGACGTTTCAACCAGCTGCCATTCAGCAGCACAGAGGTTACACTCTACTGTCTTATTAAAGGACTGCAGGACGATCCATCTCCACAGGTTTGCGGTGCTGAACTGGCATTTTTCTTTGTCTCATCTAACAGGTACATGAAGGGACACAAAGATGTAAATCCAGCTTTAGTTATGTCCCAGACACATGGGCCTAGAACATGTGCAGATTGCTGCAGTTGCCCATAGTCTGCATAGAAGTTTACCTGCAAAATCAACAACTTGAGAAAGTGCAATCCAAACGAGAGACATAGAGCTTCACTTTCAAAGTAAAAGCTGGGCTTTACCTCTGCAACCAACCTGCTTCAGCTTGTCATCTTTTACTCTAAAGCTACTTTCCACAGATTGGCTAATCCTCAGCGAGTGTTTACAGGCATGTTGGTGTCTCCATGCAAGCTCCAGCCAATCAGGACAACCTTCAGTCCATCAGAGCAGTCACATTTTTGGTGGATGACCCTCTTTGTGACTAACTTCACCAGCCAGCAGTCAGGTTGGAGAATGCACATTTTTCACCAACAACCAGACATGCCAGGGGGTCTGAAGTGTGTTGGTCTCAAGGTTTATGTGACAACGTACACTGCCATGCAAACATGTGTTGTCCAGTGTGATTAGGTAAAATTCTGCAACTTAAAGTTAGCATATCACAAGTTTACCATGTTTTTTTCAACAGAGTTGGAGTTGAAGTCCTTGAGGAAATGTTCACTAGTTCCCTGAATGTTGAACAGTAGCAAACAATGTTTCTACTTTTAGCTCCACTGACATCGAACAATATTCTAAGAAAAACTATTAGAGAGCTGGAAACCATTCACAACACCAAGTGTTACTAATAAAATACTCAGAAAATCGTTTGCTGCAAACAGTAGCCATTACTTTCTGACTGCCATCTTCTTTCACCTCAGTGTTTGTCATTCAGGCAGCAACGCTCTCAACTGTTGCCGCCCTTCAAACAGCAGACTGTGATTTTATGTTTGCTGTTCAGCTGGAACGCTTAAAGTGCAGCTTTGTGTTTCTTAGTACTTTGGTGTTTCTCTAGATTAGTGTAATGTTGAGTTGCACAGCACACAGCTGGGACTAATCACACATGACAAGACAGAGAGGAAGCAAAACAGGATGCACTAACACAGGACACGGGATTGTCAAAGTAAAACAGGAAATGCACAAACATCAAAGACAAGAGCGAGACGTAACACAAGGGACAGAAGAGAGGCACAGAAACAAAACCTAAAGACTAGAAAGCACCAAAATAAACCAGAAACTACCTGAAACGAAGCAAAACACACAAACACGGAGTCATCCTGCTCTGGACGTGACAAAGTGGCCCTTCTTGTGTCAGTTGTATTTTCATACCTTTTATGAGTTATAATGGACTTTTCTCAGCATCCTGCGCTAGTGTTTGTGTTTTATGTCAGCTTGTTTGTAATTTGGACTTTCAGCATATCTAAAATACAGTGTTGTGAAACATTACTTTTAAAAGAAAGTCCTGTGTTTCCCATGGTCTCTGAATGCAGCAGCAGTGTTCCAGGTTGTGTCCTGTGTGACGTCACACACATTTAAATAAGTCTTCACTGAAGCTGCTGAAGCTGCTGAATGTCTTTATGTGAGCACTGATGTCCACCAGCAGAGGGCGCCCTCGCCCTGCTACAGGGATGCATTTAAGGCCGTCCACAAAGGATTGTTGGACTGGGAGAAACGTGCTGAGAACCACAGAGCTCCAGTAACAGACTCTTAGTGTCGGACTGAAGCTGATCAGACCATCACAGAGAGCCTGTGGGGGACCGCTGACCTCTCAGCTTTGTGAAACACAGACGTTTTCTTCAAACACTCACAGAAGTCAGAGTCAGTTTATTATTTTAATGTGTTTCAGTGACACTTTGGTCAGGTTCAGGCAGCAGAACTACTCGACTAGATTTAGGTTAGTTTAATAAAGTTTGGGGTTAAACTCTTCCTCAGGTCAAATCTATGAGTTAGTACAGTTTGTTCTTTAGTATAAACCATAAAGACAAATTTGTCACATGTCAAACCTCCTTAAAGGACAGCCTCTCCCATCTGTGGACCCTCAGTGCTGCCGGACTCATCTCATACTGAACACACCCACTCTGTGTCAGTCATCAGTGGATTCACTGTTTCTCAGGTTTCATTAAAGGTTAACATTTCTACATTCTTTGTTCCTGTCAGAGCGTCACGTGAGTCATTAAACATCAGTGATCAGTATAAAATATGGAACATGTACAGGACACGTCAGTCTGTGTGTGTGTGTGTGTGTGTGTGTGTGTGTGTGTGTGTGTGTGTGTGTGTGTGTGTGTTTTTAGTTTGTGGGGCGTCCACACTGTAACACTATGTCAGGTTAACTCACTGTGAGAGAAGAACAGTGACTGGAACAATCTGAGCTCATATTTTGAATAGAAGAAGAGAGAGCTGTGCCAACTGGAGCTCAGACAGAAACATTAAGATTCATTAAACATTATGAAGAGAAGTAAACCAGTTAAACTAACTTAAAACTCTGAATAATGAAGTTAAGTGTTTGCTCATAGGGGGTCATCGACCTCATGTTTGTCAATGTGGGAACTTTGTGTCGACTAAATCAACTTAAAGCTCGACGGTTGCCCAAATGTTTTAAAGAAGTTGATAAATTGCCAGTGGGAGGAGTCAGCAGACGACCTGCTCTACCTGCTGAGCCACAGGTGGAGTCATCAGGGTGGAGTCGTTTCAGTAAGGACAGATCAATAGAAGAATGAAGATGAGTTATTGATGAGCAGAATATAGACAGATGTTTGGTGGTTAGACTCCGATGGCCCGTCTCAGCAGAACTGAACCCAGCTGTGACAGGATTAGAGCAGGACCCCAAAGAAAGGAAGTGATGTCACCACAGCAGAGTTCTGATCTACAGGGAAAAGAACATGAGTGTTAAAGGTGATGCATGGCACAGGTAAGCATAGCAAGCATGAACACAGAGAAGGGTGAGAAACTGAAGAAGGGTCTGCAAGATCCTGACCAGGTCCAGAGGCCAGCCTGCTGGTCTGAGGAACAGACGCCCAAAGCATCGGCGTGAGTGTCGGGCAGTCCTGTGATAGCAGGACACGTTTGGTATTTAATCAGAAAGGAAAAGGGAGACAGTGAAAGGGCAGAGGGATGCAGAGGTCAGGTGAGAGTTTGATCCGTCTGATGATGACGGCGAGGAATGAAAGTCCTTCAGCTTGGTTTAGGTTCAGGGCCACAGATGGTCGTCAGAGAGCTGAGAGGGTTGAGGGAGATAATTGACGTGCAGGGTCCTCTTATTGAATACTGTGAAGGAAGTTCAACACAGCCCGGCTTCCTTTGAGGTAGTTGGCTAAAACCTAAAACCTCATGTAGCGATAACCGATATCAGAGTAGCTATCAGTTATTATCAGTGTTAAGCCTTGAGTTCTCCTTCAGGCTAATTAAAAACGGGTGTTTAATGATCTCTGTGAGTGCTGGCTACTCCAGCCAGAGACATTATCAGATAATGATGATGAAAGGGTGATTAAAGTCCATAAAGAACATAACATTTAATTTATTATTCATTTAATTCATTGTACCTACATAAGAGCCCAGCAGCAGCAAATAGGCACACTGAAGCCCGGTGATTTGCTGGGGGGGGAAATAAAATAAAAAATCAAATCACTTTCCTGAATAAAAAGGATTCCATGACATTGCTCTGGAAAATAAACTTTGTGGATCTTGAACATGTAACTTGTACATGTACATTAAACCCATACTTTTATTGAATATATTGTTTGCATTCATGCTGTACTCATAAAATGACTCAGAGTAAAAGTGTCTAAATAATTTAAAAGCTTTCTTAAATGCATTTTTTCAGACTACCTTTAAGATTACCATAAAGACCATAAAACCACAAATACAGACGTGACTTTGGGCCCATTTGGTCACGACAGGATGGATGTACTGTTGACTTGGAGCTCATTTACAGACCAGTCGATGCAGAAATATCAGAATTCACAGAAACGGAAATGATGCCTGTTCTTTCAATAGGCTCAAAGGACCTACTTCATTTTTATTACACACAAAGACAGAGGTTATACACAAATTAACAGTTGCAAAATCAAAATGGCAAAATATAACAGATCTAAAGACTGATGTGGATCACTCAAAAAGAAAAGAACAAAGAAAATCAAAGACACAACGATGATTTAACACCCACATTTCATGTCCGCTTCACTTCTCTACTCTAAGCCCACACATGGCATATAAACAAAAGCGATGCACTTACTTCCTAGAACTACTTTCTCTACTGACACCATTTTCTACGTCTGGGTACGGTTTTAGATTTAATATGTAATAACTTGCTCTATAACATTTTAAGGAATGAACCTTTAATTAATATACCAAAAACAAAACAAAAAAACCACACATCAAAATTATTAATACAACATTTTATCAAGGTCGCTTTAAAATTGACAACAGATGCCTGCAGAGCCTGTTACAAGTATTTTCTAACAGTGTGCATTGAATCGGAAAAACAAACAAAACTGATGTAAATGAAGAATTAAACTCACAAATTCAAAATTATTTAATTATTTAAGTACACTTTGCTGTGCTCATTATCAGCTCTGCATTTTAAGTAAATTGACTTGGTGTGATGATTTATCATACAGTGACCCTTTATGCAGTCCCTCTGTTCATCCTCTGCCTGAAAACACATTTAGGTCATGTGTCAAGTCTTTAAGTTCAAACAATGATCATTTGGGACTCTGTCAGGTTCAACATAGCCAGTGGCTAGTAACAAAGTTTATCGGGAAGTTGACTGCGTGTGAGTGTGCGAATGACTTATTTGTTTCTGAAAATTCTGCATGATAAACACTTAAATCTTGTTTTTTCTCAATTTTTTTAATGTCACATATTTGTCTATACAACGTATTGGTCTTCATTGCCATCTGCTGGATAGTTTGTACAACTACAACTAGTGATGATGACAGTAATAAGCAAGAAGCACTCAGGGAGCCCAAACTTAAGCCAAGGCAGCTCACTCCCTGGGCAACATTTACTTTTAAGGGGATAGCGTTGTATTTTGTGTCTGTCCATTTCGTTGTCTTTCTTCTTTTTACACATACTTTAAAATTTAAAGTGTGGTAAAAATAACAGATTTTGGGGTCAACTTGAAAGAAAGACTGATGTGAAATGTAAAAGTGAGGTCAGAGGTCAAGTGTGAAATATTTAGACTTTATATAATCATTCCCAATATTTGCTATTTGTTATCAGTACAAACAATGGCAGTAAGAAACATAGTTTAAAAAGCATTATTATCACTATGACCTTCAGATCAATCTACTGACATGTTGACCTCCTGAATTTTGAGCGTCACATACTTTCCCGTCTGTCTTTTCCCTAAAAAAGCAGCTTCATCTTCTTCCTGAGTTTTTCTTCTGCAGCGACATAGAGGAAAGGGTTGATGCAGCTGTGCAGCAGAGCCAGGCAGTGGGTTGCAACCAAGGCTGTGTTTAACGACCTCCTCGTATCACAGTCATGCTGTACCAAATCAGCCCTCAGCAGTATGTCTATCACCATGGTTATCTGGTATGGTGTCCAGAGGAGAAGAAACGCAACCACGATGGTTATGATCACCCGCATGGCTCGGTGCTTCTGGAAACCGTGAGTGAGCAGCAACTGTGAAACAGTGATGCTGTAGCAGGAGATCATGACAATCGCAGGGACCAAAAAGCCAAAAACACGAATGAACCCCTGAATCGCGAGCCTCCATGCGGTAGAGATGCTGATGTCAAAGCGAATGGAAAGAGTAGGCAGAGCAAGGGCACAACCGAGAACCCACACCACTGTGCAGAGGATCCTGCTGCACATCCTTTGGTGACTCGTGAGTGTCTCCCTGGCGTGCACAATCACAAGGTAACGATCGATGCTAATGCAGGTGAGGAAGATGATGCTGGTGTAGAAGTTCGCATCCATGACGATGTGGAGGAGTTGGCAAAGGAAGTCTCCTAAGAGCCATCCTCGAGTTAGTGCTGCAACACAGAACTGAAGCGTTAAAGCCAGCAGCCCATCTGCTATGGTCAGGTGGAACAGGTACACATCTGATGGAGCCAAAATTTCTTGGCTGGTTCTGATCACCCATCCTACCAGCAGGTTTCCGAATATGGCCAATGCAGAGATGACTGTGAAGATCACGCACAGGATCACAACTGCTGTAGGTTCCAAAGGTTCATATTCACATTTTAAGGTATCTGGATCTGGAGAGAATGATTTACTGGATTCGTTGTAATCATAGGAATAATTGTTCCAAAAGAAATCATCTTCAAAGACATAGACAAATGACATGGCTGTGGATGAAAACAATGATATTTTAACCATAGCAATAAAAGCAATGATTCAGCCAAAGGTAAATATACAAAGAGGGGGAAAACAAACAAATACCCCCTAAAACAAACAAACAAAAACAAACAAACAAACAAACAAACAAACAAACAAACAGGAAGTGTATGCACAAAAATAAAGAGATGACAGCACCAACTTCGGATCTTATCCTGAAAATGATCAAGACTTGACTGGAAGTCAGGCACAAGACATCGCAGCTCCTTTTTCATTTTGATGTTTTCATTTGCTTTGAAGTTTCTGATAGATGCTGATCAAACAATTTTAGGACCATGAACAGCACACACTGTTTTCAATGTGATCGCATGAGCTGTGCTCTAACACCCGTTTTACTGGTGAACCTACACAATTCAGCTGCATGAGCTTTGACAACACGTGAGACATAGATTGAGCAGTTTAGTAAATCTGGCCCCAAGTCTAATTGTTTGTCTAACCCTCAAAAAGACACAAAACCAAGATGCTGATTTTGATGGATCCCAAATTCTAACACACATCAACACTATCATGGCTTAGGTGGGCATTTGGTGATGCCAGGATGAGTAAAAAAAAGACAGGTGACAAGGCCCTGCTTACCTACTCACCTGTGTGCAGCAGACTATCGAAAATCCAAAAAGGACACAAGAAAAACAGCAAAGAGAACAAAAGCACAATAAACCCTGGTTTCTCTGTGACGTCCCTTTTTGTATTATACTAAGTAGAATTCGTGCAGATAGCAACAGCTTTGCAAACACATTTCCTGTTTCTGCCATATGTGTGAATCGGGCAAGACTGAGGAACCAAACAGCGAAACTAAATTGCAAAAATATTGCTAAGTTACAACATACAAAATCTAAACTGTGAGGAACTCCAAACCAAACTAACTGGGAGAACACACAGCTGGAGAGAGAGATCACAACAACAAGAGGGAGACCGAGGACTTAAATACACACACAGGATAACAAGGCTGAGGGACAGGTGGGAACATAGGAGCAACAAATCAGACATAACAAGACAGGGGAAGCAAAACTGAACATAATCCACACAGGACAATAGACTATCAAAATAAGACAGGAAACAAACAGACAGGCTCAGGGAGGGGCGGCCATCTGCCTTGACCTGTGGGATGATAGGAGGAAGATAGTACAAAGACATGCTGTGAAAGAGATCCAGAGATGATGACATTTAAAAGAAGATGATTATGGAGTATAAAGAGATGAAAGGTTTAATGTTCACTTTTAATGATTCAGTGAAGATGTCAAGGGCCAGCTATGCATGGATTAATTCTAATAAAGTGGACCTTTAACCCCACAAATTTTAGTCAGATTTTGAATTTCTTACATTTCTAAACTGTCTAAACTTTTTTAAGGATAAAATTAATCCAAAACAATACCTCCTGATTCTTTGTTGATGTCTCTTACCCAAACAATGTTTCATATTCATTTATGCCAGGCTCTGCAGATGAGCTTTTAAGTAGTCCGGTGCAATTGAAGCATTCTTCAAGGCATGTTGATAGCATACATCCAAAGTTTCTGTGTCAGGTTCTGAATCTCACTGCCCCTTGGTTTGTTTTTCCAAAATCAACACTTCTTTGTCCTCTAAAAAATTCTGGCCAACAAATGTAGAACAATCTAGAGGTTATAGCAGAACTCTTGTAGAAGTTTCTTTGTCTTCAGCTTCTTGAAGCATTATGTCAGAACAACGTGTTTGAAAAATTTAAGACAGGTTTTAAACAGCAAAACAGTACAGAGACTGTGTTCTTTTTAGGGTTTATGATAGTATCTTAAGACCTGCTGATGCTAGCTAGGGGCCCTGATCCTGCAACTTCACCAAGTGACGTCTTCTCTGAAGAGAATTAACACTAACAAAGCTGCAGGACCAGGAAAGGTGTTGGGGAGGGCTCTGAGGACATGTGCTGACCAGCTGGGAGGGGTCTTTCTGGACATTTTCAGTCTGTCCCTGCAACTTCCCGCTGTCCCTCCGTCATTGTGCCTGTGCCCAAAAAATCAGCTGTGACCTGTCGAAATGATTTCCGCCCAGTTGCACTGACCCCAGTCACCATGAAGTGCTTTGAGAGGACTGGTGGTCTTGGTCTTTGGTCTTGCTGGTGCTTAACACCAGCAAGACCAAAGAGGTCATAGTAGACTACAGGAGGTCCAGTAGGATCTGACTTGATTATTGAACACTGCCTTTCTGGTGAGGAAGACCAAAGAAAGACTCTTCTTCCTCAGGAAACTGAAGAGAGCTGGACTCTTCCCCCAGTTGCTCAAGAACTTTTACAGAGCCGTGATCGACAGAGCATGACTGTGTGGTATGTAGCTGCACAGTCCAGGACAAAAAAGACTTGGCCCGGGAGCTGAAAGCTGCCCAGCAGATTGTCGGGGGACAGTTAACAGACAGTATACGCTAGCAGACTGCAAAGGAAGGCCAGTCGTATTGCTGCTAACCCCACTCACTCGGGATCATACTGCTGCCATCTAGGAAATGGTAAAGTATTTCTTTTATTTATGACATTTATTTATTATGTTTCTATAAGTAAATCAACATGAGGCCATTGCTCACACGACATAAACCCTGCATGTGAACAAATTCATAATATGACTCTGAGCAAAGGCGTGCTGTCCACACATCACACTGTGGATGAAGGTTTATTTATGGTGTGAACATCACACCCTAGCAATGTATGTGCTGCAGAAAAAGTCACAAAGGTGTGAACTGCAATTGTGAGAACTCCCGTTTATTTACAAGTGAATGTTACACCTCAAAGAGACACCAGAGGCAAAACAGATATGAGCTATAAACTCAGTGCAAAGTATATCAGAATTATTTGTACTTAAATAAGATTTAAATGATTAAATAAGAATAATCCTTATATTTTTACCCAATGTATCTATCAAAAAAGATGATTTGTTAACTACATCTTTTGCCAACATCACCTGAAACAACAAAGAGAAATGAGCCACATGACAGGTCAGCATGGCACGTGTAAGTCTGTCTACAGAGACGAGATCTTGTGAGCTGTCTTTGCATTCAGGCTTCACATGTTGTCCAGTTTCAGTTAGGGAGACTGAAAACCATTTTTTGAGGATAAATCATCATGGAAGAAGATATCATTAGGAGTTCTGTACTATATCCTCAGAGAAAGAGAAAGAAAGAAACAGAAAAGGTTGTTTGCAGCAGCAAAAACTTGGAAAATCTGGATAGTGAGTTTCCTCGAGCTGTACAGGTCCGCTGTTTTTATATTCCAGTTTACCATATTTCTTCACCTGACTACTGAGTGGTCAGTTGCTTAACCTGCAGTGGTTCAGGCACAGTTGATCGTCTGCAACACTAGATAATGAATGAAAGTTTCTGAAGTTGGTTAATAGTTAGGGAAACATTATTAGAAAGTGTGTGATATGTATGCAAAATTTCCATACTCCCACAATAAATGTCACACGAGCTTCACCTCTGTGCGCAATTTAGTACAGCAGCAGAAAAAAGTGTGTGAAAATTTTAATTGGTCATAAAATTGGATCTGACCTTCATCTGTGACAATTATGAACTAAATTGACATCATTATCCAAATAACACATAAAATAATGAAGATATTTTTGCCACTTTATTTGGCACATCATTAGATGCTCCCAGTTTGGTAAAAAACAAAACAAAATGAACAAACAAACAAACAAAAATAAAAACCCACCAAAAGACTGATGTCTAAACAAAGGCTAAACAAATAAAATGATATCAAACACTGAATCAAAAAGAACTTTTTATTCATCTCCATTGTTGGATGATTTTAGTGGATCTCAAAATCTAATGATCACATCAATACAGGTGTGAATTAGAGACTTGCACTATCCAGTTATGGTAGCTAAAACCATAGTTGGATAACTCAAAGACTCGACTCACTGTCCACCTTAGAGGATCAATGGTTAGAGACAGCTGACACATACAGGTGATGAAGCCTCTGGCTGAATGGGATGAATACCTCACTACTTGCCTCTAAACACCAGATTTACCTTTTTGCCTCCTGTTGAACATTAGTATCTAGAGGAGGAGAGATGAAAGAAAGGAGGTTTGCTCTGCCAGCGGGTCAGAGGGACCTACTTAAGTTCCATTACAGTCAAGCAAAAGGTTATACAAAAGCAAACGGTAAATGCAGCTGAGGATCAACCAAAAAGGGAACGACAAAAAGAGCCACAACAACAAAAGGATAAATGAACCCTGATTTCTATGTCGGCCCTATTATACCACACTCCTTACAGTACTGCCCTTATCATCAGTGACATCAGTACAAATACAGCAACAGCGTAGCAGCCACATTCCCTTTCACTTCACATCTCTACTTTGTGCACAGATATGACATGTACACAAAAACCACAAAAGCACTGTTACAGAGATGTGACTGTCAACAAAGAAAATATGTTGGCTTCCTAGAACAACTTTCTTTGCTCACACAGAAAACATTTTCTATGTCTGTGTATAATTTTATCATGCCTAGTTTAACACTTAATCACAACGTTGTAGCTAAGAAACAGCTCTTCACTGAGACATTAATATATCTAAGACAGTCGTGCATTTTAATTTTGAGCTGATCACATTTTTGTGTTTCTTTTTACTTGATCTCACTCTCCAGTCATCTAACTCCCTGCCATCCTAGTTACTGACATTGTCAGGACTATTTCTCCACATGATTTGAGTGACTGTCTCAGTCGGAGCTTCATCATCCCTCAGGCTATAATGTTGTAGGCTAAACAAGAGGCACATAAAATGCATTGAATTTTAGATAATGATAAGTTTCCTTTTAGGAAGAAGTAGGTTATATCATTAATAAGAAGAACACGGGCCACATAAAGTTTTAGTCTGACCTTTCCACATAGATAAAAACATTTGTATGATTTTCTTTGCCTTGTAAGTCTGTTTCATGCAGCTGTGTTATAGTTATGTTTATCATTTATTTCATTCAGCTGAATTTTGTTGAACTCAACCCAGTTTATGCCCTTTTAATTTCATATGTAGTACAAGCCCTTGTTGCAAACATAATGTCTTTAAATAACTGCTTAAAACAGCATCTCAGGTTTGCACAGTTTAGGGGTCACACATATGGAAACTGACTGCTTCCATCCTGCTCACACAGATATTGTCATGTGCCATGGAAGTGTCTGGAGTTTTTCCTGTCTGTGAGAAGAGTTCCATCTTCCATCTTCTAGGGTTTAGTTTTTAGCATCTCACCTGCTCCTCGTCCCAGGGCAATCAGCAGGAGGCTTTTTAAACCAGCGCCGCATGCCAGTGTTCGCCAGCTTGTCCTGCTACCATCAGTGGTAACTTGGCCTCCTCGTGTTCAGCTTCATGCTCGTCAGTTCTGTGTCTAATGTTGCTTCTCTGTCTGCAGCTCCATTAGATTCTCCTCCTGCCATGCTTTCTCTCCAGCACTGGTTCTGTTCACTTCCAATACTATAGTCGGTGCACAAACCATCCATACTCACGCTGCTCACCTGCCTGCCCTCCTGCTCCTGTCATATTCTAGTTTTTGAGTTCACATTTTGTAAATAAATCTTGTAAATAGTTCAACATGTATTGAGTGTACTTTTGGGTCCAAATCTCACACATACCACTGGTTCTTGATAGATATAACCCATATGGAAAAGATATATATAAATCTGATAAAGTTTGTATCTGTCTTGTGTGAAACTTGTTTGAAAAGCATACAAAAGTGAAAACAGATATAAGATCCCATGAAAAACTATATAAATGAAACTTGTATGTTTTGGATACTTACTAAAACGATATATGAAAGTAATGAGAAAGTGGCCACTTTCATGAGTAAATCATATAAGCCTTATATGATTCACTATATGAAGTAGGCCACATCTTATGCAAGTCTTTTATATGTATTTTCTATTTCTTTTCCATATGGGAATCTGCAAACTTTTAGATTTGCAGGTGAACTATCGCATGTTCGCCAATACCTCCCCGAAACCGGAAGTGACGTCATTTTCGCGGAAAATTTAGTTTTTTACTTGTAGGCCTTATAAGCCTTTACTGGTGTTTTTAAAGGTCATGTTTGACTCTATGCTTTTCTGAATAGTTTCTAGGATGCTTAGAACTCAAATTGCACTGCTTTAAATAGTTTATTTTTATGCACATGCTGTTTTCTCTGCAAATTTGCATTATAGGATTGTTTTTCGTTTTTTCTGCAGTTTCTCACACAAACGAAGTGCAGATGTGTTTGTGATGTTCACGTTATTCATGTCAAACCATTTCTTTAAAACTTTCAGTTTTTTACCACTGCATTCAAAAGTCATCCCAGACTTTCACTACAGCAATTTAAAGCAGTGCCATTAGCAAATAAGGTGTTAACCATTTAGACACATTGTGCATCATTTGTGCACAACACAAACAAATTAGGGACCAGCTCTGTACATACTGATGTAATGCCATTTAATACCACATCTCTCAAGCTTTTCCCTCAGTAATCTGGGCTCTATTGTACCAAATCAAAGAACAGAGCAACCTGCCTGCTTTAAATTCACACTTGTAACAACTCAATAAAATTTAGTTTCCAATGAAATGATGATGCCTTGATCTGTGACTAGAATAGTTGTTTATCTATTATACCTATTCAGCTTTATAGATCTTTAAGCTCATTCTGGACACACTGCGGTCCAGAGAAAATAACTAAATGTTGCCAAGATAGTATCAACACTTAAAGCATTTTGTACATAGAGTGAGTTTGTGTTCTTTCTGGGCTTGTAGTCTGAAGAAAACTGGGTTTTTACCCTGAAGTCAGGTTTCTCAGTTCTCCAACTATGAGTATGTCTTCATGGGGTTGATGGAGCCATCCCCATGCATCATCAGGATCCAGTTATCTGTCTGTTATTACTGATACATGCTGCAGTAAAGCACACAGGCACAGAGGTGATGTGCTGTGTATCAGGGTTTTAGGAACCAGCTGAGTTTTAAGTGTTTTGTTTGAAGGCCTGGCTGTCTTACAAAATTTAAACACACATCTTTAGGAAAAATATCAAGAATAATTATAATGAAGCCCAAAATGTATTTTTTTAAACTAAAAAACATGAAAATAAACCCCTCATGCATCTGTCTCTGTTTATTTCCTGTGAATGTGAACTTGAAGATGTTAAACTGTCTGCCCTTTGGATTATTGTGGTTAATAAATAGTAACAAAGAACAGGAACTATGACAAAAAAAGCAGGACTTTAAAGTTACCAGCAGTGTTTCTACCTTTTATTGCAAACCAGTGAAACACCAAGGCTTTAATAAAAGGCAGATTAAAGTGGGTGAGGGTTTGATTAAAGGGTCCATGTGGTGTATTGTTCTTCACAGCTGGATTCTCAGTCTTTAGCTGCTGTTTGTTGCTGCAGCACATGTTCTAACAGACAAGCTTTAATTTTTGTTTTTCAACCAAACAGTCAGAAGACCGCACACAAACTTTACAACTTGTGTTAACAAGTATCTTCTCTGAAATGAGCTCCATGCTGGCTGGGTGTCCTCACTCACAGTGTGAGATCTCTGCAGGCTCCCACAGATGCTGCAGAATCTGGATGTTCGTGAGTGTTATTACTGTGGTCCATGTGTATGAGAACAATAATGAACATGAAATAAAACAGCACTGAAGAACTGAAAACTTCATCTCTTAGATTTCTTAATAAGTTTGTGGATGATTTTTAATTTGACTTCAGATGAATGTACAGATCAATGCCAGCCTAATTACTGATAATTAGATCAATAATATCAGGAGACTCAGTGGAGATGTGAGGCAGATCGTGTGGTTCAATCCTAATGTAAATGTATTTGGAATATATTATTGTGTGGTGCCAGATTCAGTGACCATGTGACCCAGTAACAAACAGCCCCATCAGTAACACTGACACAGCACCAACAGGTTGAACAGGTGTGCCTAATAAAGTGGCAGGTGAGCGTAGATAACAGAAGCAGAGAGGAGGCCAGAGCAGCTGAAGCTTCATGTTTCTGTGAGCTCCACAAACGTTAACAGCTGACACAGAACACTGACCGTCTGACTCACCGACACTTCCGGTGAAACCGAAACTAACCTGCGGTCAGAGTCACAGCTGGAGGAGGAGCAGTGTGTGGGAGCGGCTCCGTGGGGATTTCACGGGACTAAAGGAGGATGAAGATGCTGCTGCTGCTGCTCCTCGTCAGCGGTAAGAACCTCTCTGTTTAACCCGCAGTTTGAGCCTCTTCAATCGGATACACGCAGTTTAAAAAAAAAAAAAACTGCCCCGACATCGTGCGAGCGCATTTTGGGGACTGCATGGGAACCGATTGGGCTTCTGTTGTCCATTTGTGGCCAGTAAGGGCGCCCTCCGTTTGCGAGGTGCGCCTGCTACTTGCCGCAGAGTGACGATACGGGCGGGGCGGCGGCGGGGGAATGAGGGTGGGGTTTGGGCGGTTTCTCTGGTTGGAGTGGCATCTACAACAAACACAGAAGCAGCAGACATCATGATACAGACTTAAAAAACCCACATATACGTGTGCGCGAGGGCCTTCATTGCGCCTGCGTGCTGCTCACACATACCCTGTAGAAACGGCGAAGGGGGGGGGGGGGTTGCTTCCAAATAAAGCACATTTCATTCATAATATTGTCAATCCAAGCCCATTATGTCACAATCAATTTTTTTCTAGACTTTACGAAATTGCAGAAAAAACCTAATACAAACCGAGTCTGCAGTAAGGCGGAGGTCTGTTAATTGGTGCTGATTCTCGAGTTGGGGTTGGGTGTTGATATTGGAGAGCAAAATGAATACCGGAAGATGCACAAGAAGAGGTCAAAGCCATCAGGTGCTTGGTTTAGAAAAAAGACAGAAGAAGAGGAGGAGAAACAAGCAAAATATAAAGGGAAGCAGAGGTGTGATTGGATAATGGCAGGTATTATGTATGATGTGTATCCTGAAACAAGATCACATTCATTAGTAGGGATAGTGACAAACTTATGTTTATGTTTAAGCTTATGTTATGTTTACTAATGTTATGTTTGTTAGCCACTTGGCTTTGATAGTAAACAGTAGACAGACAGTAGACACTGAAGTAATATTATATAATATAATGATAATTAGCCATTATTGTATTTATTACATTAGGAGAGGTGTGTTGTTGATTTGTCTCCTATTCTCAGTGTATGATGAATTATAATGGCTGTTTCTTACACTATTAGGCTGTATTACCTCGGAAAGTTATCTTACTCTAATTACAAAGTAATGCATGACTTCCAAACAATGACGTTGTCATATTCATTAAATGCTTTTTATACATATAATTCTGAGTATTTGATAAACGGTGCAAAATGATATGTTTGTTTTAATTATTTGCATGTTTAATTAATTGCATGTTTCAGAGTTTCATACTGGGTTTCTCTTCAGGAGCACTTCTGAAATATTTTGGAGCACCCTCTGCTACTTCCCATGATGAGGGGCCCTCCACCTCCTCACCCACATCTGTGTGTCCACAAATGTCTGATCCCGAGGATGGAGACCAAATTACAGGATCCCTTTCCAGACGCCTTAACGCCCACTCACATCCTGGGCCTTTTGACCTCAGGAAATCACATGATAGGGTGGGGCTAGGTTCACAGTGAGTTCACCCGAAACTTGGCTGATTGCGACCTATACCCGTTTTTACACCTTGACTCGTGTGATTAAGTAGAGGATGAATAGGGGGTCCATGTCCCTTTTGGGGGACACTCCCATAGGGCTTAAATCTGGGACTCTCCACAAAGTGACCGTAGAGCTGAAGAAGAGAGATGAGAGGTGAAACGTCTTTAAGCAATGTTAAGGGAAAATCCCAAATGGCAAACTGCAAATATAAACAGAAACACAGTGAGACAAAATACTTAATCACATGTACATGGGTGAAGTCTCAAGTGACAGTCACACAGTGTACCTCTTTATTCGTGCATTTATAGTCACTGGTGCCCACACAACAGGGCGGCGTATTTTCGCTCTTCTCAGAAAAATGACTATACAACAGTATGTGGCTATCTTACTGGAACATTCCGTTCCGGAATGTTAGTGCGTAGGGAGTGAAGATAAGAGTGGTTGAGGTGTATGTGTGTGTGTTGTGAGATTCAGAAGGACGCGGCCTCTCTTCTTGTTAGGGAGCGCAGATAAAAGTATCCAGCTCTCCTCTTCCTGCTTGTTCAGCTATTATCGCTGTGAGAAAGAATTTATAAAACAGTCTTGTAGTGGACAACAGTCTAAGTCATCAAAAGGTCAACATACAGGATTCTATCATATGCAAACTTATATCATTAAAAGCTTATACTGACTACTAAGTACAACTTTCCATTGACATTCCCTCCTGTTGTCAGTATAACTTTCAAGTGAGATATCAGTATGTAACATCTTGTTGTACAGTTTCTGTCACACCATCATTAATCACACAAAGTCTTCATGTTCCAACAGGTCGGGGTCATCATCATCATTTGTCACGGCTATGTATGCAGCAACAGTGGAAACAATTATACGGTTAATCATGAGTTTTAGACATGGCAGGATACATGTGACAAAAACACAAAATAAAAGTAAAAATACAAAAAGGAATAAATAGAATAAATAAGAATAAGAATACAAAGGAATTGCAAGTATTTCAAGTATTGAAGTCTATTGCACCGTTGGTTTTTAACAAAAAGTATTGCACAGTGAAAAGGCAGTAGTAGTCTTTTTAGCAGCTGTAGCCAGGAGCCAGTGTAAAGCCAAGAAAACCAGTCACTTGTATTACTTACATAGTCCTGAGTTTGGGCCTGCTGGATCTGTCTCAAGGCGTTCAGGGCATCAGTCATGTTTGATGAGTGTACATTGTCTGATGTGTGTGTGTATGTTGGCGTGTTTATCACTTTCCTGTTCTGGTGTTTTGGGTAAACCACGGCCTGAAGCGTGCCCTGGGGTCCTGCCCTCCTCCTTTTCAGTCCGGTTGCAACCATTGCTGCTGCTGCTGCTCATAGTTCAGTCTGTCCTGGTTTTGGCCCCAATTGGGGCAGTCCTTTCTTCTTCTGTGTTTTGTCCATTCTGAGGTGCCTTTTGACCTCAGTTGCTCCTCCTGTCTCTGGCACGCCCTTTCTTCTGCTGCCCGATCATCCGTGTTGGTCCATCACTGTCCTGTACAGTGTTAATGCAGAGTTACCAAGGTCAGCATTCTTTTGCTCGGCCTTACTTTTCATTCGGGCTTAATGGGCGTCTCGTCACAGCTCTGTCAGCTGAAGCTGTCTGGAAATCTCCCCCGTGTAGTGAAACGGGCCTTGGATTTAACGCTCTCCATCTCTGCTGCATGAGATCCTTTTCCTACAGCACTGTTGACATTTTCAGATTGTTGTTATGGGTCCAGCTGCTGCAGTATTTGGTCAGGGTCAGGGTCAGAGATGGTAGAGGGGAGAGCAGGAGTCCAGGTCAGCCTCGGCTTTCCGGGCTGGCAAAGCAGCCTGTAATTAAACATAAAGAGAAAAAACAAAAACAAAACAAAAACAGACAAACAGGAAAATGATGTTGTATTGGCTGTGTTATTCAGAGAGGGGAGAAACACCGGGCCAGGCCCTGTGTCAGCCTTCTCTCCCCCCTTTTTTTTTGTGTTTTTCTCACCATATAATCAACTCATAACCCACCAAGCTGACAGGACAACACAGGTACATGGTAAAATTCGTAAGATCAGGTTTAAAAGCACAAAAAAGGAATTTTCCTTCCTTCAGTAATCACTTGTATGATTCAATCAGCAGAAAACATCTCACAATTTGACTCTTAACCACTAAATTTGTTGTTTCATCGCTGGTTGGTCATACCAGTGTCGTTCTTTTTGAAGTTGTTGTCCTGCAACCCAGAGAGTTTATTTGTTAGTAGTGGATAAACTTCAGCATTTGATAACAAAACTATTAAGTTTTCCCTGTTTTAACACTAATGAGGGATATAGGCGCATGTATAGTGTGTGCTGTAGTGTAAGCTGTTCTTCATTGCATGTATGTGTATTAGTAGCTTGCATGCAAGGCCTCTGGGCCTGTCTCACCCAAAAGAGCATTTTCTCAACAGTTGCCTTTCTCTCGCGTGTGTTAAGAAAGGCAAATGTGCTTGTAGCAGTTGTGAGATTATTATGCCGTTATATATTACATTATACCTGTAATCAAAATGAGTGAATCATGATACTGCTGTAGGCCACATCATACTTCTGAGTTAAAAGAATGTGAAAATCATTAGATTTATTAGATAGGTTTGTATTATCCTATACTGCTGATTTATTGTGAGTGAGTTACACTGTTTCATGACATTTCATACTGCTGAGTTATGAAAAGAATATTGTATTCAGAGAGTAGGGGCCTCTCTCTCTTTTTTTTCTTTGTGATAGTAAAGAGAACAGAGCACATGCCACGGGAGCGTCACCCCCACCTTTGGTGGAAGCAGAAAAACAGGGAGCCAAGGTCATAACTCAGGCTCACTAAGAGTTAGAAAGAATGTGAATACTTAGTTTGTGGCTGTGGCGCATTTTGTATAGCTTCTTTTCTTTGTTTAGTAGCTTTCTGCCTTCACCTGAGGGTGTGCCCTAAGCATGTGACTTCAGGTCTCCATAATTGGAGTTTATTTAAAGATAAATAAGATGATTTCATTTATTGCTCGCAGATCATGCACTAAATGGTATTTTGCAGTATTAGCTGTCTTCAACACTTAAACAAAACATCACTCTTTGTTTTATTATTATTATTACTATTATTTTAAATTCTCCTTTCTCAAAAACATAAAATGAAATTGTAGTTGTTCTTTGCTGAGAAACACAAAACCTCCCTTTTTTCCCTTTTTTCTTTTTCAAAACAAGAAACTAAGTTTTAACTTTTCTGGCTTGTCACCTAAAACAAAACAGACAACCCAGCTCTCAGCTGGCTCTGGACTTATCATCATCAAGGACACATGGTGAGAGCCACTTCAGAAGTTACAGTACTCATCACTCAAGCAACATTTCAAAAAAAACAAAAGAAACAAAAACAAAACTCAGCACACTACACAGAGAACAACAACAAGACACAACTGAAGATGTTGTTCTTGTTTGTTCTCCTTGAATTTTAGAATAAAGTTATTACATCTGCATTAGTAAATCATATGCCTAATCATTATGTGTCACTGTGATCCACAAGTATGATCACAAATTTATTCATTTTTCAACCCAACAAAACAGAAAACAAAACAAAACAAAAAACAAGTTACCGATGGCTTGAACGCTTTACACACGAGTCAGGATGCAAAAAGGCTACTGCCAAAGACAAATCAGAAGCGTGAGGAAAAAAACTGAGCCCACAGACAGCTTCATGTTTGAGCTTTAATAGCTGTTTCCCTCCCTCTGATGTGTTCTTATGCAGCTCCTGCTCTAAAAAATGTGTAACCTGCTCATCAGCTTAGCAGTGACCATGTATTTAATTCAGCTTCTCAATTGTGTAGCTTTAGCTGTTGTATACAGGGTTTTTAGGTGTTAGTATAGGTGTGCTCTATATTTCAGCAATGTCTCATCTAAGATGACAGGTTTTCAAGCAGGTCAAGTGCCTCTATGCACTTAATTAGTTTAGATATTTTCTTTGTTTTCTTCATCTCACATGTCATTGTACTGAATTTGAGCAAACCTTAAGCTTGATGCAGATTACTTCTAACAATTATCCACCTCACATCACAACTGACTGAGGTGTCTCTTCATATTAATATTATTTCATTATTAATGTTATTATCTTTTTATATAACAGCAATAGTATATTACAATATTTTATTTATATTTTATTTTGCATCCATCGAGGGATGGGGGTGATCTGCAGTTTCACCCCTTCCCAAGCTGGAGACATTTTCCTTTTCACACACTTTCCTTGGCTGAACAATGACACGACCTTAATATACCTTATGCATCTCTCTGTTTCATTTAATATGTGTTTGTGTGAGTTATGTATTTTCTTTCATTCTATTCATTCTGGGCATGGTCTTCATCCTAACTATGTTTCATTGTTAATACCAGTTTACAGGTTGTTATCCTTGCTATCACCAACTTGAATACATTACAGTTAAGTTCTAATTCAGTTTAGCCTTTTGTTCATTTTATTTATTTATTTATTTTTTTTCTGTCTCTCTCTTTCATCTGTCTGGCAGCCACAGTGGTTGCAGCTAATCATTCTGTGTCGGGTGTTCTCTGTGTCTTACAATCGCATGCAAAACGTCCCTTTTTTCCACACTTCCAGCATGTAGTGCTATAATTACTGTTTGGTGTGTATCTAGGTCTGTCTCTACCTCTTGCTCTTCCCCTATGCATTCCTCTCCCTCTCTTTTGGCCTCTGAAACCTCCCCTGTAGCCTCCACTAAAAGCTGTGAGAACAGTGTCAGCATCGAGGGCAAAAACTGAGACCTTCTCTTTCCGTTTCACCACTGTCTGTGCATGGTTAGCATATTGAAATGCCTCATCTGCTGTGCCCGTATCTTGCGTTACCCAATTCTTTTCTACATGAGATCTAATGGGTGGTAGTAATCCTTTAATGAAAGTGCGTTTAAATAGATTTTTATTTTCCTCTTTCTTTTTCTTGTTTTCAGTTCTCCTTTCAGCTTCAGTTTCCCATGCTTGGAAAAGTTTATATTCTTCTTCACGTTTTAATTTCTTCTTTGGGTCTTTTTCAGAATTTCTTTCTGTTTTTAAGGCCTCTTCTAGTTGTGTTAATGCGGAGGGGCTACATTTCCCCTCCCATGTCGGGCACTTTGTTTTCTTAGGATTTCTCCATCTACATGCACTAATTTGTCCGGCGCCTGGACATTTTTTTCTCTAGCCACTGCTCGTCAGCAGTGAGTTTTGTTGTTTTATTTCCCATTTTCTTATTTGTTTTGTATGTGTATTTCTACTTATTTTAGTAATACACACACACACCTGCGGCGCTTTCACTGGCACGAGAACAGAGAGAGGTGGCTGACACGCCCTTCTACTTTTGAGCTATTCTCAAAAGCGGTGTCGACTTTATGTGATAAAACACGACCTTCCTCTCAGTTCACCAGTACTTCAGCGACCAACAGTAAACAAATTAGTGGAATAGTTCAGCCTCCTTATTGTGCCGTGAAAATCAACTTATTCCACCAACAAAATGAACAATAAAGACAGACAATTACGCGCGTTCCTTAACCCTTTCGGGGAGCTCTCAATCCCTCTGGACAAGCTCAATATTTATTTACTTTAACCCTTTCGGGGAGCTCTCAATCCGGACAAGCTACTTTAATAACCCTTTCGGGGAGCTCTTAATCCGGACAAGCTACTTTTTCGTTTAGGTTTCGTTTTCGATTTCACGCAAACCTCTTTGTCTCAAAGTTATCTGTCTTACCTTAAGTGGTGGTTTCTTCAGATGCACCCGATCAGCCCCCGACGGTGCGGACCGCTTGTAAAACGTTGGCCAAGACCCGAATTCACGTTCCTGGACTTTATCACACACCTAGTGCGTGAGCTGCCGGCAGACTTCAACGTGGGCTTCTCCCACCGACGGGATCTGGTGGGGCGCCTCTTGTGGGAGCTACTTTAAATAGGCCGTCCCATCCGGCTCGGAGGACCAAGAAATGTTAAGGGAAAAATCCCAAACAGAAATCTGCCAATTGTAAACAGAAACACAGTGAGACAAAATACTTAAACACATGTACATGGGTGAAGTCTCAAGTGAGAATCACACAGTGTACTTCTTTATTCGTGCATTTATAGTCACTGGTGCCCACACAACAGTGAATACGCCTATTCATAGGCAGAGGAATGTTAGGGAGTGAAGATAAGAGTGGTTGAGGTGTGTGTGTTGTGGGATACAGGAGGATGTGGCCCCTCTTCTTGTTAGGGAGCGTCAGATAAGAGTGTCCAGCTCTCCTCTTCCTGGCAGGAGTGAAATAATAACAGCTTGTTCAGCTGTAAGAAAGAATTTATAACACAGTCTTGTAGTGGACAACAGTCTAAGTCATCAAAAGGTCAACAGTATTCTATCATATGCAGACTTATATCATTAAAAGCTTATACTGACTACTAAGTACAATTTTCCATTGACAGTTCTGGTTCCAAGTGTTTGCGGCTCCATTTAACAGCTTTAAGAACACTTTCAGGACTTTTACTGTCAGAGCCTCAGTGTTTTTAACCTTTATTGAACACAAACAGTTTATAGAGAAATATAAACATGACAGATGAAGTCACATGGTGCAGACAGCATGAACAACACATGCAATGCTCGAAGGTTTAAAGAATGACAAATACTCTGTTTTTGTTCTCAGAGACTGAGCTTCAAGTTATTTATAAAACGACTAAAACAAGATTAAAATGTGTTAAACTTTGGTTTTAGGTGGTGAAACTGTCAGCTGTGGATGTGACATTTACCATAAATGAAAAATAAATCACCATCGATCTCGGTAAAGATGGTACAAAGAGACAATAAAACCTGTTTTTCGAACAAAGTTCATCACATCAGTCCAGCAGAGAAGTGTCACTGTTTCAGAACGAGCAAAGTCAGCTGCAGTTTATATTTAAGAACATCTTCACAGCTGTGGATCATTTAGAGTCACCTCTGAACGTTCAGGGTAAAAACTGTGACTGTTTCCAGTTAATGTTCAGAGTTATTGATCCAAAAGGAGACAGAGGACGGAGACGTGGTCGAGGATCTGAGAACGATGTTCCTGATCAGTTGGTTTGATAAAAAGTCTCTTATTTTTATATTTGTTGTTCCAGATGTGATTTTCATGGGATAAGAATTATGTAAATATTATGTTTTTACATAAGTGGGCAGCTTAGTAACATCTGTTTGTGAACATAATCATTTTTACTGAAGTTCCACCTTAATACAAAGATCATCCTCTGACTGAATGAAAGAGAAGAAGAGGTGTAGCATTCACAACAACATCTGGATTTTTAAGGAGATTTTGAGATAATATTTTATTTTAAACTTTTCTTGATTTTTCACTTTTCCCCTTAAATCAGACTCACAATCTGATTGTAATTCTTTGCTAAAGTTTACATCGACCATAACAGATAAAGTCAGAGGATGATTAGTGGCAGAAACAGGCTTCCATACTTATCCCATTAAGTCATCAGCTGACACTAACAGAAAAAGGATATTTACACATTTCATATTTAAAATACCTGGGGAGGATCACATGTGGCTATCCAATCACATGCAATTCAAATGTCACATTAAACCTTTGAACCACAACCAAAGCCGTGACAGACGTGGACTGTGTAGATCTCTGATGATCAGGAAACATCTTACTGTAAACCTCCAAAGCTTTAACTGCTGTGAGAGTAGAAATGATCTGTGTCATGGAAACGTAGGATCAGAAGTAAAAACACTAAAGATGTAAATATGTATCCAGGCTGCTTCAGAAGGACTTTGTTCTAGTTTAATGCTGCAGTGATGATCTCTGGATGCTGTGACCTGATCTGTGGATGTTCTCATCATTAACACAGCTCCATCTGCAAGACACTGAGGAAATGTAAGCTGTGTCCCAAAACGTCGGCTGCATCCTCCGGAGGCCGCATTTGAAGGCCGATTACGTCACAGCCAGGCGACGAAGGCTGTCCCAATTCGTCGACTCCTTCAAATGCGTCCTTCATTTCCCCGAATTTGAAGGATGGGTTAGGTGTGTCCTTCGTGGCCCACCATATCCCAGAATTCATAGCGCGGCCCAGCCAATTTTCAGCTGCCAACAATGGCGGCCGCTACTAAGTTTTAAAATTACTCTTATTAATCTTTCTGGGTCACAAAATAAACTTTTAACATATTTTCAGGCGAGAAAGTAGCTGTGTAAACATCAAATATCTGCTTGGTTTATCAAGACATCGCATATTTGCAAAAGTGTGCCGACGTTTTCGGAGCCGTCTGTTACCCACCCGCTCGATAGCAAGCCGGGGGGTTCAATGGTCACACAGCCTAGGGAGCCCGCTGCGAGAGCAGCGGACTCCCGGCTTCATCGTTTTCAGACCCCCGCTTTTTCGCTACTCAGGTTAAACATGATATATAAGTCACTCGGATAACTTAAAAATGTAATTGTTTTCCTTTTTCGGTGTTTTATTTGTTCCGGAGTAAATCGGTTTGGCTGAGATCAAAGTTATTAGATTATTAGATTATTAATCCATCGGGTAGGTTCAACGATATCCATTATTTCACCGAGGGGGAGGAAGCGGTAAGGGCGGGAACAGCTGGTGACGCAAATGTGAAGGCTAGACAGTCCCATTTCACAAGCCTCGCACTTCCGGCCTTCTCAGTCTTCGAAGGACCCGGCCCACGTAGACCGCGAAGGCCGGGTCCTCCGAAGGATGCAGCCGACGTTTTGGGACACAGCTGTAGTGAGCTTAGTTCATGGAAAGAAACAAATACTTCAGTAGAATAAAACATGAACGTGCAGGTTTTTAGGTCTGAAGGTCTTTACACACTGAGTGCACTGAGGAAACAAACAAATTTTTTTTTTTCAGATTTTCACATTTGTCTTGTAACATATAAACAAACTGAAAGCTCTGTGATTTTATGAAAAATGTATCCTCAGAAACACATAATGTAAACAATGGTGTAGCCATGAAGTGATGATGATGGTCCTGATGTTTCTGAACAAAAAAAGAAGAAACAGAGATTCTTGGTTTTTCCATTTCTCAGGAAAAGGCAGCAAGAGTGAGAATTTCCTGGTTTTCCTGTTTCCATCTCATTGTATATTCAGCAGACAGCATGGTGGTGCAGTGGTTAGCACTGTTGCCTCACAGCAAGAAGGTTTGACTCCACCATCAGGCCTTTCTGTGTGGAGTTTGCATGTTCTCCACATCTTTGTGTGGGATCTTTCTGGTACTCTGCTTTCCTCCCACAGTCCAAAGACGGTCAGTGTGGCTGAGTTATTGGATGATTCTTAATGTCCATAGTGTGAATGATTGCCTCTCTCTTTTTCCCTGAGACTGCTGACCTGTCCATGGTCTACACTATGATAGCTGGGACAGGTTCCAGCCCCCCGTGACTCTGAACTGGATAAGTGGAAGAGAATAGATGGATGGATATTCAGTACCAGTGCATGTTTTCTACTATTAGCTTGTTGCGAAATGCAGTGATCTGATTGGCCAGATCTGTTTATTTGCATGCGAAAAATCTGAAAAATTGAGCTTGAGCCCAAAAATTTCATGAATACATGTTTGATGTGAACAGCTGTATTAAGAAAAACTGAGTCTGAAAAGTATTTTTAACACACCAAATATTTGCATGAATTTTACAGGCCTGGTGTGTAAAGACTTCAACAGTTCAGCTCTAATAACAAATAAGTACAGAGGATCTTATTCTGAACTGAGGCAGCATTTAGCTGATGTTTTATATCTTCAGATGTTTGTGTGACTCTAAACTCTGACAGGTCTCTGAGTGAACAGATGCAGAGTTCAGGTTTAGATTCACACACAGCTGGTTCATGTTTCTGTCTCTGTGTCCTCAGTTTCCCAGCATGCCTCGGCTCTGGAGGTGTATGAGGGGGTGGAGTCTGTCCTGCTGCTCTGCAAGGCCCCTTCTGTACCTTTTGACCCCACTCTGGTGTGGACTCGCCACGACCTCGATCTTCCAATCGTCCATGAGTGTAATGATGCAGGAGATGAACTGAGAGCCCAAAACCAGCGTTACAGGAGAAGAACATCCATGAAGACGGACTCTCTGCAGACCGGAGACTTCAGCCTCACTCTGAGGAACCCCATCATCTCTGACAGCGGCACCTACACCTGCACCATCACTGCATTTGGAAACACACGGACACTGACAGCAGTAGACCTGCAGGTCAAAGGTCAGCAACACACCCAACACACCAATAAAGACTGTTGACTGTCTCAGCTTTGTTGTAGCTGTTTACACAGATGTTCACGCTCAGCTGTCATCAGACTGTGAACAGCTTCAGTCTTCATAGAGGACAAACCTCCACTCTGCTGTTTATTTGCAGAGCTGAGTTCAGCCTCACTGTTTATAAATGTCCTCACACATTCATAAGAACTAAAGCAGGAGGTCCAAACAGCTTCAGGTGTGAGCAGCACAGAAAGGTCTGACTTACAGAGAGACACCAAAGACAGCAACAGGAAACAGACGATTATCAGACATTAGAGACTTTAAACCAACATCCAAACTCCCTCTGTTAACATTAGGTTCTGACACTGTGGCCATCAAAACTGATCATAATGGCTCTCTATTCTATTCTATTCTTTTCTATTCTATTCTATTCTTTGGTGTTCTATTTTGCTCTGTTCAGTTTGGTTCTATTGTATTTTATTCATGTTTTTGTTTCATTCTGTTATTTAGTGTTTGTTTTCTATTCTGTTCTATTTTATTCTGTTCTGTTTAGTACTATTTCTTCTTTTCTAGTCTGTTCTTTTCTATTCTATTTTATTTGGTTCTCTTCTATTCTATTCTCCATCCATCTTCTTCCGCTTAGGAGGGTCGCGGGAGCAGCAGCCTAAACAGACCAGTGCAGCGTCCGCATCACTGCAGCTGCTGCACCAATCCGTCTGTCGATCTCCCGCTCCCTTCTCCCATCACTCGTGAACAAGACCCCGAGATACCTAAACTCCTCCACTTGAGACAAGGACTCGTCCCTGACCCGGAGTGGGCACTCCACCCTTTTCCAGCTAAGGACCATGGCCTTAGATTTGGAGTTGCTGATTCTCATTCCCACCGCTTCACAATCGGCTGCGAACCGTTCCAGTGCGAGCTGGAGGCCATCGCCCAGTGAAACCAACAGAACCACGTCATCTGTGAAAAGCAGAGATAAGAGTTTGAGGCCACCTAAGTGAAAGCCTTCTGCCACTTGTTTACACCTAGAAATTCTTTCCATAAAAATTCTGAACAGAATCGGTGACAAAGGGCAGCCCTGGTGGAGCCCATCACCCACCGGGAATGAGTCCGACTTGTTGCCGGCTATGTGGACCAAGCTCTTGCAACGGTCGTATAAGGACTGAATGGCCCGTAGCAATGGGCCTGACACCCCATACTCCCGGAGCAAGCCCCACAGGACTCCCAGAGGGACACCGTCGAATGCTTTCTCCAAGTCCACACAACACGTGTAGACTGGTTGGGCAAACTCCCATTCGCCCTCAAGTATCCTTCAGAGGATAAAGAGCTGGTTCAGTGTTCCATGACCAAGACGAAAACCGCATTGTTCCTCCTGTATCCGAGGTTCGACTAACGGACGGATTGTATTCTATTCTATTCTGTTGTGTTCTTTTCTATTCTATTTTCTTCTATTTGGTTCTGTTCTCTAAATTTAAATTATACGTTTAAGTTTTCATTTGTGGCATCAGATATTGGATCTGTATATGAAGGAAAATTATGTTTTTTCATATTGTAAAGTGTCCAATAAAAACACTGAGGTACCTCATCAAGAAATGACTCTGCAGGATAAACAGGTTAGCTCATCTTTCTGTGATTAGTTTACAGTAAAGAACAGTGTGTGACTGCTGCACAGCAGCTGTGCTGTTCAGGGTCAGAGTTCACTCACATCAAGTGTAGCAGAGATGACACTTAGATTCATTTACTGGATTCAACCTTTATACCAACTGCCAACCATCTAGTATAAAGACATCATCAAGACAGTTTACTGTATGCAGAAAACATCTTTCATGTACCAATCAAAGAGCTACTTTGAGTACATTTCAGAGCCTGTACTGTAGAAGTTGAATCATTACTTCAAGTTTTACTGGAGTATTTTTAACACACGTATCTGTACTTTGACTTAAGTACAGACTGTCTGTACTTTTGCCGTCTCTGCACACAGCTGATTCATGTTTGTGTCTCTGCGTCCTCACAGTGTCCCACCAAGTCTTCACCCTGGAGGTGTACGAGGGGGCGGAGTCAGTCCTGCTGCCCTGTCACATCCCGTTTGTATCTGGACCCACCACAGTGGTGTGGAGCCGCTACGACCTCAATCCTCCAACCGTCCACCAGCGTCAGCAGGAAGAGGACGAGCTGACAGATCAAAACCAGCGTTACAGAGACCGAACATCCATGAAGACTGACGCTCTGCAGACTGGAGACTTCAGCCTCACTCTGAGGAAACCCCACATCTTTGACAGCGGCAACTACACCTGCACCATCAGAGTGACGGGAGAAGAACCCAGACTGACAGATGTTCAGCTGCAGGTCAAAGGTCAGCAACAAACTACAAATCCTAGTTTTTACCATGAGCTTTTCTGAAGGTGAAGTTACAGCTCATGTTTTCAGTTAGCTTTTAAAAATCTCATTTCCTTTTTATAAGACACACATTTTGTTTTGATTATGATGTAAACAGTGAAAGGATTTTCAGGGTTAACACCTTTAGTGAGGGTGCTGAAAGGAAAAGCAAAGATGATCTATAAGAAGAAACCACATACTAGATATAGAAGAAGAACTGGTAACTAAATCAGAGGTGTGTAGAAATGAAACAGTGATAATTATCATAGTGTTCAGAGAGGGAAAGGACAGATTACTGGAGGTGAGCAGGCAGAGGAAGATCAATGTAGGTGAGAGTGGTCAGGCAGGTGGATGAGGAGGCCAGCTGAGTAAATCCAGGAAGCTTGAGATACGCAGGAGCAGCTCTTCTGAGAGACCAAACAGGAGTTATGTGGGTCTGTAGGAGGGAGGAGAGCTAGGAGGCAACAGAATAACAGGATTACTACTCGAAGCCAGATAACTGAAAGGAAAACACAAGAGATCTAACATTATGATGGTTTATGATTATGATCCTACTATGATATCCACAACTTGATTTTGTTTTTCAAGGTAAAGTTTTTGTTGTGTGCCTGGTAGCTGGAGTACAACAACATCTGATCTGTGGGTATCATCTATATCACCCCTGCCTCTCTGAGTGAGAGGGTTTTCTCTAAAACTGAAGAGGTTATCACCAAAAAACCATCTGAGTCGAGCACAGTGGAAAAATATTTCTTAATAAAAATGATTAATGCCACCATCACCCAGTATATTTGAACACAGTCACTGCCCATCATTTGAAGACCCTGCAACAGCTTCAACATAAACATGTTGGATTTGACTGAAATCATATTGACTGAAGTTTTTTTTACATTGATGGAATTTTATTTCTTAGACTCACATTAATCAGTAACAGATTAGATGAATTAATCTGAACACACACACATCAGATTGAGGTGTTTTTACTTCTAGGCAGGGATTATTCCCATGCTGACCTGTTGAAAGAAACGACAAGAGACCATCTTTTGATGGCTTAAACAATTAAGGTATTGACCAGAAAGGTGTTTGTCTGCATGTGAAGCCTCGAGAAATGAACCATTTTTTGAAGCAAAAGTATGGAAAGCTTCAGGGATTCATGAGGCTTCGTTTTGCCATCACTACCTAACATGTTATCATTGCTACTGTAATAACAGTAATGTTCAGGCTGCTGCTTAAATACACCGCCCTGATGGAGGAGATCAGTCACAGCTGTGCGAAGCAAACCCCGCCCACTGTAGCTCCGCCCACAGGTACACCTGCTAACTGTAGGGAAATAAAAAAGAGGAAAACAAACAGAACCCCAGCCACACCCTCCCATTATAGTGTGACTAGAACATGAGTTACTCAGACTGATGTGTTCAGTGTGCTCTGATGTTTGGGTGGAGGTATTTTCTGACTGATTTTATTCTTTAACCAGTGAAACTCTTTAATGAGCAGCAGACCTGATACAGCTCAGACTGACTCACAATAATCGTGTCCATGTAAACCTCGTTCTGTTCTTCTTCTCACAGAGCCGTACACTTTCCCAGCCGAGGCCTCGGTGATCCTGGCTGTCCTGGCCATCGCTGCCATTGTGGGTCTTGGAGTATATTTATGGAAACTCTTCTACAGAGGTGTGTGTGTGTGTGTGTGTGTGTGTGTGTGTGTGGCAAAGTGTTTCTGCACAGTGTACCAGGGGCATGGAGAAAAGTTGTCGTACCATATGCACGAGTGTGTGTGTGTGTGTGTGTGTGTCTTAAAATAATTAAAGTCTCTGACAGTGTTCTACTTTATTTCTGAGGTTATTCCAGTGACCTCTGTGATAATAATCAGGTGGTTTAGGTTGATGTGTTCGGTGAAGGTTTCAGCCTTTCAGCCTCATAGCATCAATATAATTCTCCTGCTTGTAAGTCAAAGTTACCATATGGTAATGTGACATGGTATTTACAACAGAACAATAACAAAATAAGCAGCCTTCTGTTTAAAACGTTGTTTTAATGGTAAGAGTTCCTCCCTGGAAGCTCTTGGTGTCATTTGCTCATTTATAAACTCCCATCTAAGCTCATAGTACATCTTCAGTCCATCCATCCATCTGTCCATCCATTTCTGCTGCTTATCCAGGACTCTTGTGGGGACAGCAGTCTAAGCAGAGAAGCCCAGATCTCCCCACAGCCACCTCCACCTGTTCATCCAGGTTTAAGCTGAGGTGTTTGCAGCCCAGCTGAGAGATGTCATTTCTCCAGGGCCTCCTCCTGGTAGGACATCCCCAGAACACTTCACCCAGCAGGCATCCACCTCATCAGCTCCAACATCTTTGTTTTAATGGTCAGCTCTCTCTTCATCATGATGGACCGCTGCAGAGTCCGGACTACTGCAGACACAGCCCCAATCCATCTGTCAGACTTGTGCTCCCCTCTCAGACGTGATGAAACCAACAGAACCACCTTTTCCTCAAAAACCAGAAACTAGATCCTGAGGACACCAAAGTGAAAGATGTTATGAACAGGCATCCCCGGCAAAGTTCATCACCCACCGGGAACAACTCCAACTTATTGCCAGGAATGTGGACCAAACTCTCACTGTGGTTGAACAGGGACTGAGTGGTTTGCAGAACTGGACAATATTCCCAAAGCACCCACACAGGATCCCTACGGGAAAACCCCCAAGTTGGTGAGATACAAGAACACCCACCCCTGCCCACTGCCTCTCGCTGAGGGCAACTCCAGTTTTGATTAGAGCCCCTCCCCATTAACTGGTTCCACAGCCCAAAGTGTGTGCTGAGGTGAGACTGATTGTATCTAGTCGGCATCTCCCAACCTCATGCATTAGCTCAGGCTCTTTCCCCACCAGAGAGGTGACGTTCATGCCACAAGAGTCGGCCTGAGTAGTCAATTAATGGATCACCACCTGATCCCTATGGCGCTTCTGACAGGTGGTGAGCCCACAGGAGGACACGCTCATATTGTCTCTTGGTGTCAGCAGGTGTTCTCCTTTTAGGTCCATCTCCAGCTCTGGCTCCAGGGTGCTGCCCTGGTGAACTTATCCCAGGCAGGGTAAACTGATCCCTTGGTTTTTTGTCCTTCTTAGAAGTCTAGCACAGTTGGATAAACTTACTTTTATACAAACACTAAAATCCCAGTTAAAGATTAGTTTGTTATTTTGTGGACTTCAATCAGTTGTGAATGATAAAGCAGAATCACAGTTAGAAAGATGTAGGGTACAGATTTAATCCTGACCTGATAAGTGATGTACTCACTGTCTCCATCTTTACTGTTTGAGCCATATTTTTATATGAATTTTCTGTCGTCTATATTTTATCCCTGTCAGGTTACAGATGGATGAGTAGGTTTAAAATAAAATGTAAAATTAGAATTCCAGCTTCATCTAATAAAAATTCAAACAGCTTTCCAGTGAGAAATAACAAAGACATCATGGTGCACATTGGTGAAAATACCCAAATTCAGAATTTGATGGTTGCAACATACTCAACAAATGTTGGGGCAGAGGTATATTTACCATTGTGTTAGATCACCTTTGCTTTTAATGACAGTTTGTAATCACTTGATGATGATGCATGCAGTCCAACCATGGATATACCTACAGACCATCACAGCTCTTGGGCGTTTATAACAATCTGGATGTTTCTTTCAATCAGAGAACCAGGCTTAAATGTGGACTCATCTGACCACACACATGGTTTAACAGTCATTTGGTCCATTTGAGATGAGCTTGGGTCCAGTTTTTCTTCTTAGAGTCGATGTATGCCTTCCTCTTTATGTCACTTTAAGGAGAGAAAATTGTTCCATTTCATTTCAATTCTGTATTCTCATTACATTTTGAACTCTGCTGCTGCTGTCTGTACAGCTCATGTTGTGCTTTGTTGTCCTCTCAGTCCCCCCAGTGGAGGTGGATTCAGGGGTGGAGTCTGTCCAGCTGCCCTGCAAAACCACACTTCACCTGCCTGAAGACGCTAAAGTGGAGTGGAAGGACGGTGGTTATAAAAAGGTCCATGTGTATAAGAACGGCTCTGACCAGCCTGAAGAACAGCACCAGGCTTACAGAGACCGAACGAAGATGAATGAAGACCTGCTGAAAACTGGAGACCTCAGTCTGACCCTGAAACACCCCACAGATGGAGAAGGAGGCATCTACACCTGCACCGTCTACAGCAGAGAGAGAAAAATTCTGCTGAACAAGGAAGTGGTGCTACAGGTCAGAGGTCAGTGATTAACACTAAGTGGAAACGTTCATCAGCTTAAAAAAGATATTTACATTTTTAAATATAAGACACATTTCTAGAAACTTCCAACATTTTTTAAGAACTCAGCCCAACTCAAAATGTACAAACTGAACCTGCTGAATAGAGCACAAGTTCTTCAATTACAATAGATTTATATTGAGTACCGAAACTAAATACAGTCATAGTGTATTTATATTTTTTGCAATCATATCCATTATGTGATTGGATAATTACAGCTGTTAAGAATTTTAAATACAGTGGAACCCCGACTTACGAAATTAATTCGTTCCCGAGGGTCTTTCGTAAGTCGAAAATTTTCGTAAGTCGAAGCACCCATCGCGCCTTTTGATTGAACGATAGGCTATAGGCTAATTGCTAACTGCAACAACAATACGTCGTTCAAGTGGAACAGCGAAGCGGAAGTACGAAAGCCAAGGGGTTGTCACATGATTTGGAAGGCATTCTGGGCATTCTGGGCTCAGCCAATCAGAGCCAGCGGATTTCGTTGCGCGGGCATTTTGCCGTAACACGGGCGGAAATATTTTCGTTAAGTGCCTTTGTAACTTGAATTTTTTGTTAAATGAGGTATTCGTAAGTCGGGGTTCCACTGTACTTATATAATTTTAAAATACTGGTATGAAGTAGGGTAGAGTAGAAATGCTAAATGGACTGGTTCTTATATCACGCTTTTCTTAACTAACCATCCACACACATTTATACTCCAATGGTTGCATCGCAGAACAACATTGGGTTAGTACTGTGCCCAAGGACAGTAGGTATGCATACTGGAGCAGACTGGGATCAAACCACCAACCTTCCAGTTAGTAGGTGACCTGCTCTACCACCTGTGCTACATTAAAGTTATTAAAGTATGAATAGATTAAACATGTACTCAAGTACATGTACTCCTCCTGGTCCTTTACATGTTGTCTTCCAGTGGTGTTGGTGGGAATTGTAAGATTAACAGAACTGTGGTCCAGTGACATTGTTGGTGGTGGGTGGGGGCACCACAAAGTTTTTTTTTTTATATTCTCCTCCTACACAAACACTTCCTCTCTGACTCTCAGTCCATCAGGTGGAGGTGGATTCAGGGGTGGAGTCTGTCCAGCTGCCCTTCACCAAAGTTCACCTGCCTAAAGATGCTAAAGTGGAGTGGATGGTTGGTTCCAAAAAAGTCCATGTTTATCAGAACGACTCTGACTGGCCTGAAGAACAGCACCAGGATTACAGAGGCCGAACAGCTATGAAGCAAAACCTGCTGAAAACTGGAGACCTCAGTCTGACCCTGAAATACCCCACAGATGGAGACAACTACAGCTACACCTGCACCGTCTACAACAAGAGGAAGAAGATCCTGATGAAGAAACAAGTGAAGCTGAAAGTCAGAGGTCAGTGCTGTAGATACTGCTGTTTTGTTCTGTTGCTATTTTCCATCTAAATTGACAAGAACTTCTTTTTTCAGCAGCTTTTGAGGAAGCTAAAAGGTTCCTTCAAACTTTTTTTGTTTTCTGACCTGAAAAGATCATTCAGATTATTCTGCTGAGTTACCCAGGAAGTGGGCCGCCTCAGAGACTCACACGATCGACAGTCTACAGTTCCCTGTGGGCCCCACTGTAAAATGTAGGTCACATGTTGGCCCACAGCACAGTGCACACATGGTACATCAACCAACACCAAAAGGTCAAAAAAGAAGAGGAAAAAAGTTACTTTGTAGACTCTCAGCTTTCATTAGAGAGCATCCAAATTCAAATTGGATGAAGGGTTTAGGAGTTTCAGCTGCTTCACATGTGCCACCCCCTTTTTTTAAACGGACCAAAAGTAATTGGACAGTTGACTCAAGGGCTGTTTCATGTGAAGGTGTGGACTATTGTTTTTCATTATGTCATGATCAATTAACCAGATAAAGGCCTGGAGTTGATTTGAGGTGTGGTGCTTGTATTTGGAAGATTTTGACAACATGCGTTGAAGAAGCTCTCCATGCAGGTGAAACGAGCCATACTTAAGCTGTGAGAACAGAGAAACATCCCAGAAATCGGCACAATTTACAGTTTGGTCCATACTGAGAGAGAAATAAAGCACTGATGAACGCACACAAAAAGACCTGGACAGCTATGGAAGACAACAGTGGTGGATGATCTCAGAATTATTTTCAGAGTGAAGAGAAACCTGTACACAACAGCCAAGTGAACAACACTCTCCAGGAAGGCGTATAGATATCCAAGTTTACAATAAAGACAAGACTGCATGAAAGTAAAGTGAAGTACTTTGTGACATGGAGTCACACAACCACCTGCAACTCAACACCTCAAAGACCCCTGTAATGAAGGGATTGTGTAAAAAATACTTTAGTTCTCCACATTTTTAGGCAATCTTTTTGTTCAACTCACTGAATTGAAGCTAAAAGTCTGCACTTTAAGTCGGCACTGAGTTGTTGCATTTAAAATTCATTGTGGTAATGTACAGAACCACAATTGGAAAATGAGATTACGTCTCCTTCCATACTTGAATCAATACTCTTGTTAAGCAAATATGTAAACCACTACAGTTTGGAGCCACTCACACTCAAAGGGGAAAATGAAAATACAACAAGTCTGTCTACAATATTCACAAGTCCCTTTGTGGCGTTTGTGTCCTGTGGTGGGAACACACATTTAACTGTTGCTGATAGTTCCTGTGGGTAAAATGGGTGAGACCTGGACCTGATGTAACATCAGTGACTCCAACAGGAACTGATCCTTTATCCCAGTGTTCAGAGACACTGTCCTGTCCCACTAACAGCAGCTCCAACAGTCTGTTCACTGCTTTCTTCCTGTCAGTCTTCATCTTTCTGCTGCGTCTCCTCTTCACACTGACCACTTTCTATCTAACAGTGAGCTCCCAGTGAAGCAGCAGCATTCAGCCTGTTAGAGGCAACACAAATGTCTCCATCCAAGCTCATGTTGTGCTTTGTTGTCCTCTCAGTCCCCCAGGTGGAGGTGGATTCAGGGGTGGAGTCTGTCCAGCTGCCCTTCAACACCACACTTCACCTACCTGAAGACGCTAAAGTGCAGTGGATGGACAGAAGCAACAGGAAGGTCCATGTGCATAGGAATGGCTCTGACCAGCCTGAAGAACAGGACCAGGGTTACAGAGACAGAACAAAGATGAAGAGAAACTTACAGAAACCTGGAGACCTCAGTCTGACCCTGAAATACCCCACAGATGGAGACAACAGGACCTACACCTGCACCGTCTACAGCAGGGAGGGAAACATCCTGCTGAAGAGAAAGGTGGAGCTGAAAGTCAGAGGTCAGTGCTGTAGATACAGTCTTTTGTTTGTATTTTCTGTCACACTTACCCAGATGGAAAAAGTCTGATAGAGTTACTGAATCATCAAGGTGCACGTACAAGATTTAATTTGAAAGGTAACATGTTGTAGTGTAGAAATATTTGTGTGGATGGTCCAAATGTGAAAGGACAAAAACCTTTCTGAACAGGTGAAGGAAGTCCTACAGTCAAGCTTTTTAGAGACTACATAAATCAGAGCTCTGGCCAGGGGACAAAAACATTAAAGAAAAATGTGAACAACAAAATATAAAAATACTATCTAAAAATCCAGCTTTGAGTAAAGCAGTTCAAACCCACACACTTCATTAAAAGCTTTCCATGTCTGACTCCATCACCATGAATCACTGCTTGGTGACCAACAGGCTCACACTGACAGTTCAGTGGTGGAGCATGAACTCTGGCAGGTGAAGATAATTAGTAATCAGGCTGCTTTTCTAATAATAAAAATATGAAATAAAATAAAAAAAAATAAAAATAAAACCCATAACTCGAAGGATTAAAAGCAAAATAAAGATGAAAACATAACTGTAAAAGATAAAAAACCAAAACACCACTGGAAAAAAGTTTAACACATCTCATCTAAAACCAAACATCAAACAAAGCACCCTTCCCCAGGGTGACACATGCAAGTGAAAAAAATTAAGCTGAGACAGTTCAAATACCACTAATACCTCCTCTCTCTGTTTCCTATCCTACTTTCTTTGACCTCGATGAAAGATTCAGTGAGGTTGAGGAACAGTGGGTAGGAGAGTTGCTAAGGACTGAGGAAAAGAGAAGAGTCCTGTTGTGAGAATTGGAACAACGTTACTCTCGTCTCTCCTTAACGATGTGACGCTGTGTTAAAACTACAATGTGCAGAAGATGGAGTACGAAACACACATCTTACTTAGCGTGTTCTAACTGCAGTTTTATGCAGGTCATATTAACAGGAAGAGCCGCTGAAAAATCTCCTTTTATTACAAAGTATGAAATTTTAAAGAAGGAGCATTTAGAGTCAGATTAACAAACATCTGCAGCAGCACAAAGTCACACATCAGCATCTTACACCATCTGGAGACGGGTGATGCAGCAACCACTAACCCCCACATAAAGAGCGTCACAGTGATCCAGCTGAGTGACCTAAGTGTGGATTACTGTCTCAAAGTGCTGCCTGAAAGAATCACTTTAGTTTGACCGGCTGCCTTAATTAGAAGAAACTTGATGTAATGACAGACCTGATCTGACTGTAAAGCTTCAGATCAGTCTTCACTTTAACCTCGAGGTTTGTGATAGTTGGTTCTAGACCAAGAAACCCAGATCCACAGAGGCTGCTGCCAAAACCATCACTGCTGTCTTTGTGAGAGTCGTCCAGACCTTTGTCATTAAGACTCTCGAGCAACAGCCTAACACAGTATGTGTCGTTCTTTTTAATAGGGACACAAATCTGACTGTCGTCCACGTAACAGATGAAATGTTGCTTCGTAAGTATGAAACCAAGTGGAGCAAATAGAGACAGAAGGGGCCTAAAACTGAGCCCTGTGTGGTTCATCTATAATCAGTCATATCTGAGTCACAATAACTAGAAGATGATTTCTAGCAGAGCTGTGAAAATCTCCACATCCTTTCTCCATGTTATCATCCAAAGCTGTGTGAAGTTTCAGAGCTCTGCAGCTAACAGAGACTTTGCACAGGCATCATGTGAGCTTATAAACATGGAGACGAGCTGAGCTGTGTTCATTCAACTTAAAAAAGAAGAACATGAAACAATCCATAACTCTTCAAACATGAGCTTCAACAATCCATCAGCATCCAAAACAACACTTACACTCAGAACAAGTTTCTTTCTGTTCACTTTGTAAAATGTCTTTTACTTTGTGAGCAAGAGTCCAAAAACTTCCTCAGACTGTCAGCAGATTTTCACAGAGTCGTCCCAACTAGTAGAAAAGCACCAAAGCTTTCAGCTTCTCCAGTGATCTCCACCTGTACAGACACACATGGAGGTTTCCAGCACTCATTAATACATTTGGCCCTCTTACTATTAGGACAAATAATTCATTTAGGTTTGATGAACGCGGCCTAAATCCACCTCCCACCACCAGGAACTGAATAAGCAGTTATAGATGTAAATACATCTGTTTCATTATCATCTGGAGACCCAAAAGTCGAATGTACAGAGCTAAAATCATGTGTTTGATTTTGGCTTTTACAAACAAGCCATTACTACCACACTTACTGGCCACTTCATTAGGTCCACCTTGTTAGTAATGGGCTGGAGCCCTTTTTCCTTCAGAGCTGCTTCATTCTTTGTAGTATAATTTTAACAAGGAGACATTTTCACCATGTTAACATGATAGTGTTACACAGTTACTGCACACGTGTCATCTCCACATCCATGATGCAAATATCCACTTCCACCACAGCCACAGCTGCTCTGTTGGATCCAGACTTGGTGGATTTGAATCCAGTGAAGTGATTTTCATGTTTGAAGAACTGCTTTGAGATGATGTCAGATTTGCTCCTCCTGCTAGAAACATCCACACCAACCAGGTGTTTCCACACAGAGAGCTGCTGCTCACTGGACAGCTTCTCTTCTTTGGACCATTGTCAGTAAACCCTGGAGGAGGCTGTGGTCAAATCCCAGCACATCAGAACAACCGAGCCCTGTTCACAGTCATTTAAATGAGCTTTCTTACAAGGATCCATGTGCAAGTGACAGGAAACTGCAACAGTTTTACAAGCTGTGTTACAAAATGAATGTCACAGAGCAAACTTAGATATAACACTATAAGTCTTTCCTCTTTGTTTCCTTCGTGCAGCTTTAATGATCTCTGGTTACTGTGGGCCCATTAAAAAGTGTGTGGACGTGTCATTTCCACAGAATATTTTACAGACAGTAAGATAGAAGCATAACTTCATAAATATAGTGTTTTAAATGCACATGCTGCAGCTCACAGTGATGCTGCTGTGTGACAGGGTTGTGTTGTTCACACTGTCATACTTGGTTGTCTTGGCGACAGACTTTCTGGTATCTTTTCATAATAACTTGTACCTGTGGGTCACATGATCAGGGCTCGTCACTAAAAGAAGAAAGAAACATTCAATTCAATCTGTTTACTCAGTTTGATTCTTTTAGTACTTTAGTTTCTTTCACTAATCTGATGCTGCGACTACAGACAGAATCATTTTGTCCTCTTTAATGGTTTTGTAGATTCCCAGTAGCTCGACAGAAAGGCTGCTTTTAGTGCTCCACATAATATGAAGCCAGTAAGCAGCTGTGTGGATAGTATATGGTTCAGACTGGGACTGTGATTAGATAGGACGGCAGAGTGCTTTCATTAAAATGACATCATCTGAGTGGGAAATACTAAAGTGACTCAGATTTGTAACAGGAAGTGTGGACTGTGATGTCATCAGACAGACAGAAACAGTCATTCAGTAATAAAGTGATTTAATATTCAACAACAGAAAAATAACATCAAACATGTTTGTTTCATTCAATGTTACAGCTTCAGCTCATTAAGGCTAAAGTTCACTTTTTAAACTGTAAACTTAATAATACCAAACTGAAAGTAATATTTAGAATAAACACATGTTTGTATATAAAGTGAAGCCAGCAGGAGAAGCTGAACACATCCACAGCTGTGAGGGACACTGGTGCTGTGACTGATTAAATACATCAAACACATCTGTGACTCAATCTGTCAATATTATTTGTCATATTTTAAACAGCTTAAAAACAGTGCTGTGTTAAAGCTGTGCTGTGATGTCTGATTATATTTAAGGTCCAATCATGTACTTGTGTATTTGTAACTAAGCAACGATGTGGGCGGAGCTTCAGCTCTGAACTATCAGGAAACATTTTAGAGCATCAGCTGATAAAAACACTGTGAGACAGGAAGGATTTGAAGTCTTCTGCGCTCTTTATTCTTGCTTGTGCAGAGTTTGTGGGCTGCAAAGCGACCGTCAACAACAACTGCTTCCTCTGCTGACAGGAAATGACATCATCCCACCTGAGGCTTTGATTACAACAATAAAAGAACTAAACTGCTGAGTAGAGAAAAGACGGGTTTACTAAAACAGAGTATCAGATGTCAGGTCAGTTAATGTCTTCATTTAATCCAGTAACAAACCAAAGGTTCCAGATTTGAGCTTTTTGAAGTCCTGTTATTAAGTCTGTTCATCATTTTCATTTCATTTGATAACTTCTACCAATAACAACCAATTATTTTCAAGCTGAGAGATTTAGTGTGAAAAACAGAAGCAGGAAATGATGCTGTGCAGTATATTTGTGGAAAACAATGATGAGGCTAAAATCAAAATCACACACAGGTAAAAATAAACACAACATTTGTGTGTAAATATACGAGGTGGAACATTTATTTGATGCTTTAGCTGCTACTTGTGATACTAAATGTTTGCAGTTGTGCTTCATGGTTAGTGAACGTAAAACAACACAAACACTGCTGATTGTTGGTTTGTGTGTTATTTGTGTTGTATTCAGGTGACTATAGAAAGACTAATAACACAAATATTATGGATGAACACATTTCCTGGGCTGTTTCAGGTTTTCCATACAAACACTTGATGTTTGGTAGTTGCAGGTTCAACATGGTGCATCGATATATCCAGCGTCCCTCTTCTGCACGTTTCCATCAGTCTCAGCCTTCCTCTCTATCTTTGTCCTGTAGACTCCTCAGCCTGAGCTGTCCCTGTCACCCACTCATTTCCATCCTTTCTATTCTGCTCACTTGTTCAAATCTTCTACTCGGCCACCTCCAGGTCGCCTCCTGTCTTTGTGTCATGTCTCCATCATCACAGCCTCACTAGGCTGTAAAGCTTCATATTGACTTTAGCTGCTGTCCTCCTGTCACAGATCACACCTGATACATGTGTGCACCCACTCCATCCTGCCTGTACTGTCACTTCACCTCTGTTGGACTTTGCTGCTTTGTATGGAGGACTTCATGTATTTAAACTGATCTACCATCACCACCTCGACTCCTTCATCTTCACTGTCGTATCTGCAGCTTCTTCACACACATGTATTCTGTCTTTCCTTCCTCTTCTCTTCAGAGCATACCTCCACCTCTCCAGGCTCTCCTCCACCCACCTGCTTCCTGCTCTCACTACAGATCACAATGTCCTCAGCAAACAGAGCTGCTGAGACTCCTGCCTGAGCTCATCTGCCAGCCTGTCCATCAGCACTGCTAACAAGAAGGGGCTTAGAGTGGATTTCTGATGTAATCCCAGCCCCAGCAGGAACCCATCTTTCCCTGCGACTGCAAACCTTCCCACTGTCTCTCTGTCCTCATACATGTACTGCACCAACCATTGTTTGCATGCACACAGAAACAGTGCAGCTCCTCCTGACCTTCTCTGTACATCTGAAGTGCTTGTTCTTGTCATGAAGCCATCCTGCTGCTCACACGTCACTCTTCCACCTTCTCAACACACTCTTTACATGTCAGTACATTTACACCTCTATCTGTCATCACACTAACCTGCTGTAAATCCTTTCAGCTGGAGCTTCTTTGTAGACACTTCCCTACATTGCAGCCTGATTACAATGCAGACAGTCGGCTACAGTGTGGCTGGATTTCCTTTCTTAGCGTCCTTTGCTATAAAATACCAGGATGTTAGGCTGAGGCTGAGTCGCTCCATAATATGAGCCATGCCCGGAAAGTCCAAAGATGGAATATTGTTTGTTGTTCTGGAAATTTCCCATGAAATAACCCAGCACTTAAAATGACTGACGCTGTACTTAAATGTACTTACAGTCTAATTATTTTATTCTTTCTGTACAAACCTGCTTGTTACACAAACTTACAGGTAACTACAGGCTACTTGTGCCTTATTTGCAGGTCGTGTTATAAAGTGTTACTGAAACAGCTGCTGACCAAAGTGATGCACATTTAAATGAGTCAAAGTCCTGAAATAATTCAACAGATTAAAAACAAAACATAAAATGAGAAACCATGAGTGAAACAAACAGGATGGTGGTGCTGATCATTGTTGCCTCACAGCAACAAGTTCCTGAGGTCATTTCCACCACCTGAGTGGGGCCTTTCCCCACACCTCTCTCTGTGTGCTGTGAGTGTCTCTCTGTGTTAGCTGGGATAAGGAGAAGAGGAAGAGGATGGAGGCTGTTGAAGGTCTCTAATGTTGCGTTTTGTTCCACAGTTTAGGAGCAGCTGCAAAGCCCTGATCTCCTCTGTGTTTGAACCTGATCTGGAGACAGTGAGAACCAATAACTGAGGGCAAAATAAGGACACTCAAACTAAAAGCATCTACAGGGACGACTTTATGTTAAAAACACCAAACCATGAAGCACTGGTGCAGCTGACTCACACAGACTCTCCTCCACACTGTCCTCAGTTATAAAGTGCTTTACAAACCCAAACATTATGACTAACAGCTGGATTTTCCTGTTTCAGTGCAGCGAACTAACAATGAGCCAACAAGGCCTCACGTAACATCAGTCAGTGAGAGTTTCACTGTTTCAGCAGCTCTGTTCACTCACACTTATTAATATTAATGCTCATTACAAATGTTACAGCAGCTGATCCACAAATCTTTGTCTGTGTTAATAAAGTTGGATCAGTTCAAATAGTTTGTTGCTCTGCACTTGAAAGCAGCAGTTTTTCTAATGCACCACCTTCATGTTTCCTTCATATTTGAATCCCCTGTAGATACTGACAGGTAACCATGTCACACAGAGCTCAAGCCTTTGAATCCAGCTGTGATTGTTGATTTTCTATTGAATGGACTTTTTCAAATCCAGCTGTAGGCCTGTGTTTGTGAGCTCATTAACAGCTGTTTATTTAGAGATACGTGGTCCTCACAGGACAGCCACTACAAACATATGATTTTATAGAATATGATGCATTACTGCAGATTCAACACAATAGAAAGGATTTGAAATGAGCTCAGCCTTAAACATGTGCAGCAGTAATATTGATCCATAGACACTGATGGGAACATTTTTCTGCACAATAAGTACTTTGACTTTTCATACTTTATGTCCAATTTGCCAGTACTGCAGTTTTGTGTGTAGTGAGGTGTTTTCATGGTGTTTTATTGGTGCTTTTACTAAAGGAAGGCTTCTATCAAATTCTTCCAAATGTTGTCAAACTGAGCTGTGTGATGAAGTGAGTGTGACAGAAACACTCAGACTGTGTTTCTCTGCTTCATCAAGTCAAATCTGGTCCTCAGAGACTGAATAAAGTCCTGTCCCACTAACAGCAGCTCCAACAGTCTGTTCACTGCTTTCTTCCTGTCAGTCTTCATCTTTCTGCTGCGTCTCCTCTTCACACTGACCACTTTCTATCTAACAGTGAGCTCCCAGTGAAGCAGCAGCATTCAGCCTGTTAGAGTCAACACAAATGTCTCCATCCAAGCTCATGTTGTGCTTTGTTGTCCTCTCAGTCCCCCAGGTGGAGGTGGAGGAGGGGGTGGAGTCTGTCCAGCTGCCCTTCAACACCACACTTCACCTGCCTGAAGACGCTAAAGTGGAGTGGAAGGACAGTGATGGTGATAAGGTCCACGTGTATGAGAACGGCTCTGACCAGCCTGAAAAACAGCACCAGGTTTACAGAGACCGAACGAAGATGAATGAAGACCTGCTGAAAACTGGAGACCTCAGTCTGACCCTGAAATACCCCACAGATGGAGACAACTACACCTACACCTGCACCGTCTACAGCAGGGAGGGAAACATCCTGCTGAAGAGAAAGGTGGAGCTGAGAGTCAGAGGTGAGTGCTGTAGATACAGTTTTTTTGGTTTGTATTTTCTCTTAAAATCACCAAAATGGAAAAAGTTATAATAGAGTTACTGAATCATCAAAGTGCATGTAGGGCTCTAGACTAACTTTTTGCCACGGTTGCACCGGTGTGCAAAAGTTAGGCGCACTCAAATTTTTCAACCGCATCGCTTAACACCGCAGTTTTACATGTGCACTTTCTTTGGGGGGAAGTCCATACAGACAATATTCATTTCTAAATTATTAACTAACAATCTTGTGCTTAAAGTGCTTTTTCAATATTGTAGAAAATGTTAAACTTAATCATCATCTTGGCTCCTCTGACGACCTTTTTGTTGTTATGCTGCTGAAAGGCAGTGGGGAGAGGGGACACTTGGGCAGTGCATTTATTGCAGCATATAATGTGTTTTCTGGATACACTGCTGTTTTTTCAGCGTTCAGAGATTGATGGCTCTGTGTCAGAGCACTGCCTATGAATTTCAGACGGATCAGGCCTTAACTTAACAAAAAAGTTATCAGTTCTTTTCATTTCAATTCAGTTCTTTTCATCTTTTCTTATTACCCACAGCTACATCCACTTCTGTCAGGCCTAGGCTGCTCACTAGGGCTGGGTATCATCACTGATTTCTATAATCCATTCGATTCAGGTTCTCAAAGTCCTGATTCGATTCAATTTAGCCTCAGACAGTCAGAAATATTATAATTCTGATCATTTATCAGTACTGATACACATGAGACTTCATCAGAATTGTGAACATCACAGCAGATGCCTTTGTGTCAAAGTAACTGAGAATAAAACACAGAATATGTTGGTAGAGTCGACAGAATGGAGGGAAACAGTTGGAAGGTTTACAGATACAAAACAGTGCAGCTCAAAGTCAAAGGTTTGTATGTCTGACTGTGTTGTGTGTGTGTGTGTGTGTGTGTGTGTGTGTGTGTGTGTGTGTGTGTGTGTGTGTGTGTGTCTGACTGTCTTGTGTCTCCTCTGCAGGAGAGTTCAGGTCCAGGATCAAACAGGGACATCAGGAACAGAAGCAGCTCCATTGATCCGACTCCTCTGATGGCTGATCAATCAGTTTGATCTGTGTGTTCTTTGATTATTGATCAGTGATGTCAGAGTGAGTCAGTGTGATGTTGTTGTTGTGTGTTTGAGACTTTTAGTGTCCATGAAGGTCTCTGCTGCCGTAGATCCTCTGAACTGTGACAGAGGTCTCACTCTGGAGGAAACTCTCAGCACTTTCCAGCAGCTCCTCCATCATGGAGGACGTTCCCTCACTGTAACAGGTGGAGGAGAGAGGAGAGGAAGCACAGGTGGATCCTCTGAGGAAGAGGAGCGTTCCTACAAACCACATGATCACATGACCAGAGGACAAGCATGTGTAGAAACACATTAAAGTCAGCCTGTAAACACGTTTGTGTCAATTCTAGTCGTGTTTTTCTGTTAAATTCAAATAAAAGCAGAGAAAGCAGAACAAATGCTGAAGCTGTCTGTGTGAAATAAAGGAGTTAAAGTACAAACACACACACAATACTGAGGATGAGGAGTAACTGTGAGGTAATTATGACACAGACAGCAAAGAATCACTGACTAAAAGTTTCATCTTCATCTGAATCATCATGAAGCTTCAGTCTGATGGAAGCTGACAGTGTGACGTCACACACTGACTCAGGGAGGCACAAACTCCTCAGTAAATTAATGGAAATGGAGTCAACAAAAACACTTGAAACCATTTATTGTATCATTATCTTCTAACAAACCAACAGAAGCTGATTTTTTACAAACAGTCTTGCACAGGTGAAAAAGTTGTTGTTGGGGAAACCAGTTAGCTTACAGCACATTAGCTAAAAGCGTATTAGCTAACACCATATTAGCTAACAGCATATTAGCTTACAGCACATTACCTAACAGCATATTACTTTACACCACATTAGCTAACAGCACGCTAGCTAACAGCATATTAGCTTTTACAACATTAGCTAACAGCACGTTAGCTAACAGCATTTTAGCTTACACCACATTAGCTTACAACATATTAGCTAACAGCATATTAGCTAACAACACATTAGCTTACAACATATTACCTAACAGCATATTAGCTAACAGCATTTTAGCTTATAACATATTAGCTAACAGCATATTAGGTAACAGCATATTAGTTTACAACATATTAGCTAACAACATTTTAGCTTACAACACATTAGCTTACAACATATTAGGTAACAGCACGTTAGCTAACAGCATATTAGCTAACAACACATTAGCTTACAACATATTACCTAACAGCATATTAGCTAAGAGCATTTTAGGTAACAGCATATTAGTTTACACCACATTAGCTTACACCACATTAGCTAACAGCACGTTAGCTAACAGCATATTAGCTTACAACACATTAGCTTAGAACATATTGGCTAACAGCATATTAGCTAACATCACATTAGCTAACAGCATTTTAGCTTACAACATATTAGCTAACAGCATATTAGTTTACACAACATTAGCTAACAGCACGCTAGCTAACAGCATATTAGCTTATACAACATTAGCTTACAACATATTAGCTAACAGCATATTAGCTAACAACACATTAGCTTACAACATATTACCTAACAGCATATTAGCTAACAGCATTTTAGCTTATAACATATTAGCTAACAGCATATTAGGTAACAGCATATTAGTTTACTACATATTAGCTAACAACATTTTAGCTTACAACATATTAGCTAACAGCACGTTAGCTAACAGCATATTAGCTAACAACACATTAGCTTACACCACATTAGCTAACAGCACGTTAGCTAACAGCATATTAGCTTACAACACATTAGCTTACAACATATTAGCTAACAGCATATTAGCTAACAACACATTAGCTTACAACTTATTACCTAACAGCATATTAGCTTAGCTACACCACATTAGCTGACAGCATATTAGCTTACACCACGTTAGCTAACAGCATATTAGCTTACAACATGTTAGCTAACAGCACATTAGCTTACAAGATATTAGCTAACAGCATGTTAGCTAACAACACATTAGCTAACAGCATATTAGCTTAGCTACACCACATTAGCTAACAGCATATTAGCTTCCACCACATTAGCTAACAGTACGTTAGCTAACAGCATATTAGCTTATAACATGTTAGCTATCAGCATGTTAGCTTACAGCATATTAGCTATCAGCCTCGCCTCCACTGCTGCCTACTGACTCACCAGCCTGTCCATTCTCCTGAAGTGCTCCTCTTCTTGGCTCCACCTGGTGGATGCCCTCATGAACTGTTTCTGCTCCCCTCTGAGTTTTTTACTTTTTTAAGTTCCTGTCTGTTGGTCGTCTGCTTCGACTCCTGGACTCTGAAGCTTCTCTTCTGTTTTCTCTCTGATGTTTGATTTTCACTTTGTTCCTCCTGGAGATGTTTGTGTTCTTTGGACGTCTGTATGAAACCTAATAAACTGTTGGTGTGTTTGTTTTTAACTGTGTCAGGTTTGAATTTTATTTAGAGAAGAGGTCAAAGTAACATGTTTAGCATGTATATATATTTTATTTTTCAATTCCACTTCTCTTAAAGCTGTTTCGAATCCAAAACAACACATTTACAATAAAGACAAACATTAATAAACCAGTTGCAGAACTGTATGGGGTACACACACTCACACTCCCCATACATAATCTATACTCCTGGGTCCAGGAACTAGCACCCCCGGAGGGGCTATCTGCCCCCAGACCCAGGAGATGGTTCCCTTTACTGGAACCATGAATTCTGCTGTCTACCAAAACATCCTGAAGGAGAACATCCGGCCATCAGTTCATGCCCTGAAGCTCAAGAGCACTCAGGCAGCAGGACAATGATCTGAAACATACCAGTAAGTCGACCTCTGAATGGATAAAAAACAAACAAACAAACAAAATGAAGTTTTTGGAGTGTGTGATAAAAGGACCCGACACAAACAGTGTTTAATTAAAAAAAAACTGCATTTTCTATTTACACAAGTTGTCTTTGTCTAATAGTAAAAATTTGTTTGATCTGAAACATTTAAATGTGACAAACACAAAAAAAGGGAAATCAGGAAGGAGGCAAACACTTTTCACACCACTGTGTGCAGAATTGTGCAACCGTAACAAAAAAATATGTAACTTGTGTTGTTATTTGTTACGAACATAAATCTTTTTACACACAAATTCTCATCTATAGATGCACAAACATAACATTTCCAGATTTTTTGATTTACAAGGTTACAAACTTAGTTCACACCTACGCAGTCTCATTTACAAGCACAAAATATTTATGACCACAGTTTGAGCCCAAACAGCTGCCTCCACACATCCTTTTATACTGATGTAGGCTGAAGGTTTCTAAGTAGTGCGAGCGACTAGGCAATAACTAATATAACTAATATAACTAATAATCAGTAACAAACTAGATTCTACTAATCCCATACAAAAATCAAACCCAACAAATCCTTTTACACCTTTTAAGCTACACAAATCATAGAAAAACTGCAAAATTCTTCCAGTAAATCTGGAATCCCTTTTCTTGTGTAAGCTGCATTTCTTTGGACCTTCCCTCCTTTTGACACATGGACCTTCCCCTGTGTTAATTTACCATAATTAGGAGAATGAGTAAAAGAAAAAGTCTCTTGGGTTTTCTGAGGGCTTCTCCTCTGGGCTAGTTTTACTCTGGGCCTGTAAATCTGTGTTAAGAGATGAAGTTAGTTGGTTTTCATGTTAATTCTGTGCTCTGGTTCCATATTGTGTTTAACTCCTGGCTCTGCCACTGCATCCACACTATAACTGCCAGAAAACAGAATCTTTGAGTGAATATAAGCTTCACATTTACAAACAGCTGTAGTTTATGGGAGTAACAAGGCTGCAGCCACAAGTTTGTGATACAACAACTACAACAAGGGTCATCCTGAACTAGCTGCAGTCTAAAGTGTCAGTTTGAAGTCAGTCAAAGCTTTGTGTGCATCATCAGTCTGTTGTAGTCTGTCATGTCCAGTCAGTCCCCTCACATGTGTCACTGCTGATTGTGGAGCCTCTCATGCAGCATGTTTGGGGTCCACTGACAGAAATATGAGCTCCTGTAAAAAGAAAAAAATGAATGGATGGATCGATGCAATCCTTTTCAGACAGATGGACCATCTGATGTGATCACATGTTCCAGAAAGGTGAATCTCTCCAAAGCACATTGTAATTTGGAGAGATTCACCTTGTAAACATTCTCATTGAGGTATTTTGAAGCGCTTTAGTTTCAGTCTTGCAGGGCTGCTTAAAAGGAGAACAGATTATTAAATCATTTATGCAAACATGTCGGCCCCTCCTGAGAAACAAAACCTGACAGGTTTTCTTTAAGTGCACTGTTAACAAACATGGGGTCTGGTTTAAGACATGTGCAAATATAATTTAGTTTAATGCTTCTCAAACACAGAGCAATGTTTCACCTGGAATGTCAGATTCTTCCCAGTGTTTGTACTGTTGCACTCATTTTATTCAGCTTTTCAAATAAAAACAGATAAAATGCTCTCATGTATTTTGTAAAAACAGTTTTGTTCAGTATTCACAGCTTCACCTCTCATCTTTTTCTTATCCTGGAAAGAAGCTCCGAGGACGGTCAATCTCTTCCTGAAGACAAAAGTGCAGCTCCAGAGCAACAGCGTCGACTTCAAGAATCAACAGGAGGTGAACAGACAGCAACACTGACCTAAAACTCTGAAGGGGCCAGCAGCATGTACAAATACCATTGTGGATGGAAGCACAAGCTGGGAAGATCACCAGTGACATCATTGTGTGGGAATGGACTTGAGAGGACTGTCTGAGTTTTACATTTGCCATGCTGGGAGTTGAGCGGCAAAAGAAGAGACCGAAAAGAGGAAGAAAGAATGAGGCAGAGAAGAAGAATGGCCCACTGGGCCTCTCACTGCTGCAGATTTGGGAGAGCAGACAGGAGCTGTGAGAAGTGAGGAGAAGAGGACATGGAGGAGAAATGAAGGCTGGTGTTGTTAAACTGAGAGCATATGAAAGTTGAGGCTGGCTGACTTGTGGAGGTTGAGAAAGTGTCCAGAGCATCGCAACAGAAGGGTAAATAAATAAATAAATAAGTAAATAAATGAATAAAAAGCATACATACACAAACAGAAACATGTGAAATTCTTATTGGAGAAAATAAGGAGCTGGGGGGAGACAGTTTGAATCCACAGCTCCACATCACAGGCATGCATCAATCTGAATACAAACCCACACATGCAATGAAGATCAGCTTACACTCACTAACATGCCTGTATCTCACATCAAGGCTAAAATAGTGTAGATCTAACAGACACTTGCTATCAAATGTTGAGGTTATCCATCACTGAGAAATAACTCTTGCAGGACAACAGGTTGACTTTTGTGAAAAAGGAAAAAGAGACTGGTGTGACCAACCAGTGATCAGACGATAAATGTAGTTTTAAAACAGTAAACTGTGAGAGGTCTTCTGCTGTTTGAGCAACACAAGTGATTTACTGTATGAAGGAAATTCCTTTTGTGGTAATATTTCAAATATGCATTTTCTGTTGTCCTGTCAACTTGGTGGGTTAAGAACTGATATGAAAATTAGGTGATTGTTGTTAGATTAGGAACAGATGATTTGATCTAACAAGTGAAAAGGATGTAGCAGAGTCTGTGAGAGTGGAGACTAAAAAAACAACAAATGAGTTTCCTGTTTCTGATGCATGGGTGAAGCGTGCACCCAGATATACACGTCTGACTATATGAAAATAAACTTGCTTGGTGAAATACATGACAGCAGGTTAGAACATAATTGAATAAAGTGATTGGGTCTGTGACTAAAATGGGTGCAGCAGTGCAGACCTGGAGAAGAAATTCATAATCCAGTGATGAAACCTTGTCATGAAGTGTTTAGGAAGCGTTAAGGGTGAATGTTAGTGTTGTGTATTAGCAGGTGGAACTATGCTAATGGCCCCCAGACTCTCCAGGATTCTGGAGCACTTGTGGGGAACCAGTAAATATGATGTGGGGAAAATGAACAGAGCTAGTGACACTTAAGTCTGAGTTCAGACCAGATAAAGTAGGGGCAGTGACGACAGCACTGAACCTCATGGTACTGGAAGTTGTTATGCCTAAATAATATTGTTTTATTGGGAGTGAAAGCTTTTCTGGTTCATTTTCCCTTTTAAGAGGAAGCAGTTTATACTTGGACATGTCCTGAAATGAGCCTAATATCTTTGTAGAGAAAGAGAAAACCTGTCAGGTTATGGTGATGATGTTTGTGTTTTGATGATTTATTAATCAGCTCTTTCTCTCTCGAATTTGTTTTCTAAGCAGGCCTGCAAGAGAATTAACAGCGCTGTAAAACATTTTTTGAGAGCAAATATAAGGTGAGTTTCTCACAAATTACAATGGGCTTTGGAGAGACTTACCTGTGGGAGACGCAATCAGATTGTAAGTCCCAGTCTAAAAGGATTGCAGCGAGTCAATCCAGTCCAAAATCATAAAGAACTCTTTTTTAAAAAAAACAAAAACAAATGGATGAGCTCCTATTGCTGTCAGTGGATACTCAAATATGTTTTTACTCAAATACTCCACTATCAGCAATAACTGGTATGAATGCGTGTGACTGGACTGACGATGTGGACTTAAGTTTTGACATTAAATTGAGATTAAAGACTGGATTTATTTTTATTTTCTTGAAGAACAGTGTATTTAATGGCTGTGTTTGGGTCTGTTTTGGAGGAAGGAAGGTTCAGGGTTTAAGTAGTCATCATCATGGGCTCATCCGATTAGAATGAGAATAAGCAGTCAATCATTTACAGGTTTTGTCGTTTTATTAAATAATGGGTAAAGAAAGGAAAGACACACATGGACTGCCATCTCTGAAAGGAAACAGAGTATGATTTAAGTAAGTCAAAATAATACATGAACTCAGGAGCCTCAAAGAGAAACTCACCTCAGCTGCCGCCCCATGTGGGAGTGAAGGAAGAGTGAGGGGTAGGTGAGTGCAGTCCTTATATAATGAGTGACAGGTGAGCGCAGTTAAGGCCAAGCACCACACCCAATCAAAGGTGAGGAAAAGAAACAAGGTGCATCTGGTGAAGTGAATGTGCTGAAAGGTGAGCCTTTATAACAGGTCATTGTTGGGAAATGCCAAATGTTAAAGTGGGGACCCCCCCCCCCAAAAAAAACCAACAAAACAGAAAACAAAGCATGGGTGAGAGTTACAGTCAGTGTTACTCTTGCCACAGAAAAGGGGTTGCAAATGTGAAATTCAGAATAATTGACAGGTTTTGTTTTCAGCCAGGTGCGGTGTGGATGCTCCAGGAGTTCAACAGATTTAACAGGATAATTAAACTGATTTCATTCCCTAACACAGGATGGCAGGGCTGGAGCAGCGATGCTCAAGAGGAGAACTTGTGATGTTTTCTGAGAAATAATATGAGTAACCTTTTTCTTTTAACTTACTAGTTGTGGTGAAGCCTTTTCATTCTGTGTGACACATAAAAGTGGAGGGGGGGTTTCAAGTTTAACATGAAACAATTGTTTCTATGGTCATTTTTCTTTGACTGTATGGTGATTTGTGTGACTAACAATTCAGGTACAGGTGTAACTTAAGATTGTAATGAACCATAAGTTCCCAGAATTCCAGATTTATTTTTAGAGAACCAGCGAGAAGCACAAATCATTCCAGGCATAGCAGACGGCACAGTCAATGATTGCGGTCAAGGGTCAGGCTGCTTGGGCTCCTGCTGGTCACCTTGAGAGGATTCCAGAACCACAGCAATAACCACGAAGGGGTTGTCGAAAATCCAGGAAGCACCAGACCGAATGGCTCTGGTCAAGAAAGGGGGACACGGCAGTGACCCCAAAAGAAACATAGATCCCGGCCCAGGGGCAAAATAAACCCCCTGATCTATGCAACGAACCAAAGGGTAGTCTAACCCCTGAGGTTGAAGCAAGAAGAGGAGAAGAGCACAGAGAATCGCCCGTCCTGAAAAACTGTGCAGAACAGGATGTACTCAGGATGTGTCATAGACTATTATAGGCCTCATATTAAGAATAACAGGAAACAGCGAGGCGAGAGGCAGTTAAGATAGATTTTTAAGTAATTGTAGAAGATCACCAAAAAGGAATCTAGCTGTCACTAACTGTAACTGATGGATGATAAATATACTTTGCTTACACATGAAGAGGCGTGAACCCTGATATATAAAACTGTGTATCAAAGTGCTTCCTCTTTGAGATCTACGCAGAAGGTGGTGTTGTGTGGATCTCCTTTGCATGCAAGATAAATAAATAATTGTGGATTGACTGGACCTGTTCTGAGTATTGGTTGTTTGTTCTCAGCACATCAACAAAGAATCGGGACATCAGTGAGAATTACCCTGGCTGCACACTAATCTTTGTCAAATACACACTGTTTATTCATGCTGCTCAGTGTCCTGCACCACTTTACTCAAACTGCTCATCAGCTCCCTCAGACCCATGTGCTGTTACATGTAGCGAGTTTATTTTCAAAGTAATCAGGTGTGTGTGTGTGTGTGTGTGTGTGTGTGTGTAAGCAGTTTGTCAGAATCAGGAAACTCAGTAGTCTGTTGGAGTCTCCAGTAATTTAACCATCTGCAAGATTCTGTTGACTTGTCTTGATGCATGCTCAGTCATCCAGGTAAGGAAATCTCAAAAAGTTAATTATCTGTGAGCTCGAGGCTGCTGTCGGGGGTTGGGGGACTCTGTGTAGTTGGTGAGGGCTTGGATACGTCTCCACACCTGGCAGGTGCTGTTGTCAGTGAGGAGGCCCTCTATCCTCCTCCTACTCACATCACCTCGGCACAGTTGGCTTGTTTGCAGGTTGCTGGTTTGCAGGGTTTTCCATTAGGTCAGAGGACCTTGTACCAGGTCCTTTTTTAGTACCTGCTCGGCCGACGTTTGAAGGAGCAGTGATCCTCCTCCTGCTGTCAGGCCTGCAGGTTTATACCTGTGATGTTCTCCTCTGTCTTGTGGTGGACAAAATATTTTTTGCACTGGCACAAATAATTTGTGTGACACCTGATTGTTCTCTCGTTTTAGTTTTAGTAGTATTTTTAAATGGTTGGACAAACTTCATTTTCAGATAAATAGTTGTAACTTTTTTTAGTTTTTGAAGTTTTTTAAATGCAAACTTTATATTTGCATTTCAAGTTATGACAATAATTCAATAAACATCTTTGTGGTTGTTACAGTAAAAATATAACTACTAATAGGATTTTATGTTTCTGTGTGATTTCAGATCAGTTGTGTTAATACAGTATGTCAATTAAAAAATAACTGTAACTTCAGACATGTGAGGTTGAACTGAAAACAATGACACCAAACAAGGTGAGAAAATAAACACATTTAAAGGTGAAATACAAATGTAAAATCAAAAGTAGTCAAAAATGTCCGATTATATTTTGGACCCAGATTAACCCAACAAAACATGAAAAATTAGCTTTAAATGTTTGGTGACAAACGTGTTCATGACAGTGCAGATTTCTGACATTTTGTGTCAATTTAAGCAAAAATGTGATTATTTTAACAAAAGTGTGACACTTAAGTTAGACTTGTGTTTGTAAATGTTGTGTAGCTTTCTGGATTTTATACTTATTGGGCTACATATTTATTTATTATACAGGTTATACAGTACATGAAATAATTCACATGTTTATGAAACTGAAATGTTTCATTATGTGGGCTAAAGAACATAATGAAGTTATCGACTATATTAATATGAAACACTTACTGTATTTGAAGTATTGTAACCATATGTAACATCTGCATGTGTGTAAAAAATAGTAAAAAAGAAAAAAGGCTTTGATTTTTCCTCCCCAGTTGATTTCCGTGCCACCCGAAGAACATTTCTCTAGATCCGGCCCTGTGTTGAACAAACAACAGCAAATGTAATCAGTCTAATTACAGTTTCAGCATTTGTCAGTTTAGTGTTTTACACGTTTGCCTTGTTTGACTCCAGGAGCTCAGAAATCAGTTTGATGTGTGTCAGAAAGGCATCCAGTGTAAAATCTCCCAAATCAAACAGACGGAGCTAAAAGCTGTGGCAGCGCCTTGTAATACCAGCTGCTGCAAGCAGCTTTTGTCTGGATAGATTTTTCTATATTGTTGAAAATCTGCTTTGATGTTGTTTCATTGATTCAGTAACAAAACACATTTTTAAAAAGTTTCTTCAGTTCATCTGTGCACCATAATCCATCAGAGTCCAAATGCATCCTCACTATGAACTAAAGACGTTTAGTTTATTGGTCATTAAATTACAGCATGTTTCCACTGATTATGTGTCTGAAGGTTTTTGTTATGAAATTCTCATTTTTACACTAAATAATAATAATGGAAACATGAAGTCTCAACATAACAAAGTACTTCAAGTTCTCACATCTCAATGAACTTTCTGTTTGTTGTTTATATTTGCAGTGACAGTATCAGTACATTCACACCAGCCTGCACAGTTATACATAAACAAACACATGTTTATGATGCCGCCTTTATTTGAGAAGGTAAAGCAAACAGAGTGATGAGTTTATGGGCTCAGTTGCTGGTTTCAGGTCAGATTCACTGCAACATGTCACTGGTTTTGTGAATTACAGCCCCCAGTACAGTCAGAAGGACCCGGCTAACGCAGTGATGCTCAAACTGGATCAGCCAGTCTGAGAACCACTTTTCACCTTCTGCTCTCACTTTTTACAGAACGCAGCAGAAAACATGCTGAACAATGAAAACATTCAACATAAGATTACACAACTAGTGCTGTAAGTAACATAAGATACAGATTTCTGCATAAAACAATGCATTTAAACAGGTATAAATGTGTGTCTGACACTTGTAACCAATCAAAGTGCTTAAAATGAAGACATCCTGTCGGTGACCAATGTGGTATCTGGATGTTTGGATCTTTGGCTCCACATATTTATGACACTGTTCCCCGCAGACAGGACACAAGTACAGTCTGCAGATATTATATGTGACTTGTTTGTAACACAATGAAAAGACTCTCTGGCTGAAGGAGGCGGCACATCAGGCAAAGTGCTGCTGAAATTCACTGGTGGGCTCCCACGTGTCATCCCAGATTTTACCCACTGGAAAATATCATTCCTGAAACAAACAACACCAAAAACATGAAATCAGGTTGGGGATTACTTTATGCTTTTTATGTTTAACACCAGTGGTGGAACATAATAAATACATTGACTTTAGTAGTGCACTAAAACACAAATGTCACTTTGATGGATGTTTTTGCTTCTGCTCCATTCTTTGTAATTCAGAGTGATTCCAAAGAAAACACTCGTGTACAGCTTCACTAAACTTGGACCACAGATTTAGTTTTTGGTTTTCAGTTTAACATTTTGTAACTTTCTGCAAAGTGGAAACAACATTTCTCCAAATGTGATTTGGATTTCTTGTCGATCGTCCTGAAGGCTGAAGTGTTTCTACTATTGAGAAATTCTGCCTCCTCACAAAGTTTTAAAGCCTCTGATTATCTGTTAAAGGCATCACACACACACAGGATATTTTTCTCTCCACTGATCAGAGATGCATCGTTCTCACACAGTATTACTGCTACAAATACAGGATGCAAACAGCTGAAACCTTCCACAGTGTGATGTTAGTACTTTGTTGTAAAGTGAAGAATCTGAGTACTTCCACCACTGCTTCAGCAGTTCAGCTTCTTTCACAGAGAAATCTGTGTCAGACATGAACATGTGCTCTCCACTCTGTCAGTGTCCTCATAGTGTTCATATATTTCCTCTCATTGCTGCGAGTGCTCTTATGCTCCCAGCACGGTCCTGCTGGAATCACTCCCAATACTTTTGCATCTAAGTGAGACACTACGTGTGTTTTTCCCACAGCTCCAAAAATACTTTAAGATAACAACTTCACACTAAACCTGTATCTAATACTCACTGTGTGCTACTTTTTATGATTCCACAAAGATGGCAAGAAACTTTCTCCAAACACTGCATTTCTTAAATAACTGAGACAGGAGAAAACAACAACAACACTTTTAATTACTGTCCAACAAGGTCATAACTGGAAACTGAACATTGTCAGAGAATCAAGAACTTCTTACCAAACAGAGCGGCGACGACCGCACTCTCTTCCTTCTGCTTTCCCCAGACAGAAGGAAGAACAACAGCAGTCTTTAAATAACAGATTGATTATGTGCCTTTAAACAGCTCTGAATGAATCATGGAAGCAGTTTTCAAACATGAATTCAACACATAGAGAATCAGGCCATGACTCAGTTTGAACCTTTTTCCCACCACAGCAGTGAGTCTGCCATGTTTAACTATCAGAAATACTGAATCACAGTGATACAAATGCACTGCACACACACATACTGTACAGTGAACGTGTGGCATCAGGAACACATCAGAGGAATTCTCACAGCATCCAAATCTGGCTTTTACCAAAACATTATTATTATTATGATCCCAGGTTTAGTTTCCTGCTTTCATCTGTTTCTGACTCTGTTCTTTTCTTCTGAAGGTTTTAGTAGCTGTAACATCAAACACTGACATCATCAATATTCATTATCAGTTATTAGAATTATGTCCATTTAAACACGTCAAACAACACAAGTCACTACATGATTATTTCCAGTGGACAGTGAGACAGGTCAGCATCTATCAGCACCTATAAAGTGCTTTCTGTGCTGCTGAGTCAACAAGACCAGCTGAAGATTGAGGCTTACATAGAAACACTATGATCCTTCCTCATGCACTCATTTCTATGTCAGCCATGTAGGTTTCTGCTGCTACAAATGCAGTTTAGCTGTAGCAGCTATTCAATGACTGTGCTTAATGTTGCTGAATGGTTTGACAGCGTACACATGAAATACACTCTCTTAATGTAAATGCATTGAACGTTTCCCTCCACTCATCTCAACAACACGTTTGAATTCCAGCAGGTAGCAAAGTTCATGGCTGGAGTGTATGAAAAATAACACATGCTGTCAGTGAACAGTGGCTGTAGCTCAGGAGGTGGAGCAGGTCACTGACTAATCAGAAGGTTGGTGGTTGGATGTCTGGCTCACCCCAATGACTTGACTACTAACCCCAAGTTGCTCTGATGCATCCATCAGAGTGTGAATGTGTGTGAATGCTTAGATAAACAGCACAGAAGAAAGTGCTTGTGTGAATGAAGGTTGGTGAACGTGTCATGTTGTATAAAGCACTGTGAGTGCAGAGTAGAAATAAGCTGTATAAGAATCAGTCCATGTACCATAACTTGAGCCTGGCCTGCTGTAAACAGCCTGTTGAAAACATCTCTCAGTCTGACCTCATCTGTCCTGCTCCCAGTCACTGCTTCAAACTTCAACACCTGCTGCCTGCTGCATTTTCAAAACTTAAGAAATGAAACGTTTAAAAAACAGAGACGCTGTTTACACTGAAGAAGAAATCAAATCTGAGTTTTCACTCAAGAAGTGAACATTTGTGATGTGACTCGCATATTTGAATATTTCTCTCAAAGTAAGTTTTAGTTTCCTCAATCAAATCAGGTTGAATTACAAAGTCCTCTTAACTGAAGTCAGGGATTGACATTAAGCATCGTCATCTTAGAGTGGCCACCAAAATACAGCTAAATAACTGGTGAATAAAATGCTGTGCACTGGTTTGTAAGTTCTCTAGGACAACATGTGCATCATTTTCTGAAGTCACGTTCATTTAGGAACAAACGTAAGAATCTAAAGACGTACGATGCAAAACTAAACTTACTCTTCCTCCTCTTATTTTCATGTTGGCCACCCTGACTTAAAGACTGGGAGATGGCAGCAGGTGGATGAAGAGACTGCAGAGATGGTCTGTGGGTTTAACAGGTGGTGGAAGGTGTTGGAGAGGTGCTTCTCTCTCTTCTTCTGCTGGAAAGACTGGGAGCGTGGACCAGAAGGAGGAGATAAAGGAAGAAGATGTAGAACAAAACCAGTCTCTGTCTGCTCGTCTGACAGGCTCTTTGGATGCTCCTGGAGGAGAAGCTTGATGCTCCTTGGTGGTCGTCTCAGGCTGCTCCTCGGTGAGGCTCTGCCTGCTTGTTGATCAGAGTCTCTGCCTGTTCTTCACTCAGGGTCCTGACTTCATGAATAAAGGATTCTGGTTCTGACAGCAGGTTGAGACCACTTGTTGTGAAATGCTGCTACATACATGACATTTAACTGAACTGAAAGTGCTGTGAGCACAAAAAGATTTCACTCTTAGTCAAGATAAATCCATAAGCCCTCTGCATCGTCTCCAGGAAATCTCTTATAGTAGAAGTGGGCTCCAAATGGGTAATAACATCTGCTACCCACTTATTTGAAACCTTATTTTTCTACCATTAAATAAAATTTAGCCTATAGCATCAAGTTTGCTGCTTTGATTGAGCAGGAACTGGTGGGGGAGCCTTTCAGAGCCTCCAGCCTCCTCTGACAGACACAGGCATAAACACACAAACATGCATTCACATGTTCCACAGTCTTCCACTTTGATCATCTGGATTTTCTCATCCTGTGGACAACAACGTACATGGATGCAGGTTTATTGTTGACTTTTGTAAGGTGTATTTATTGAACATATCCAGCTCCAGCCTCTGTGATCCTGAACTGAATCAT